>NC_052532.1:20391946-20700246 GCF_016699485.2 Gallus gallus | reverse complement strand
ATTGCTATGTGGTCTTAAAAATAACTTTTATTACTGCATGGATTCAGAGGAAATAGTACATACTTTGAAAAAACTGGAAAAACAGGATTGCTGTGTCTGTTTTTTGCTCTTTGCTACAATCCCAGGTTCATATGTATGAACTCACTCAGACATCCATTAAGGTTCTCTTTCGATAGATGTAAACAAGGAAACCATCTGTGCTAGAGACAGATGCGCGTGTCACCAGAGGATTAGCTGTGGTCATAGTTAACAGGATAACTGGCAAAAATAACAAGAGAAAATGTGAGTTGAGATAGAGTTTTCAGTGATGAATTACTTCTTCTGTGTTGCGTGGTACCCAAAGAGATTGTGCTACCAAAAAAAGAAAAGGTTTTTTTAAATCAACTGTTCAACTGTGTTCTAGATCTAATGATAGAGATGGAGGATCAGACAAATGATGTAAACGAAGCTGGAATCCCAGTACTGGACTACAAAACGTACACAGACAGAGTCTTCTTCTTGCCTTCCAAAGATGGGGAGAAGGACGTGATGATTACAGGGAAGCTGGACATTCCAGAGGCTCGGCGGCAGACTGTGGAGCAGGCTCTGAACCAGTTCTCCAACCTCCTCAATAGCAAATCATTTCTCATTAATGTGAGTATTGAAGTATTGAAGTAGATTCACTTTGTCTCTTAGCTTGGCGTACCTTAGCGTTCAACACAGTAGGTTTCCCAATACAAGTGAATCGAAGTCCTTAAAAATAAGCCATTTTCTTAAGGCTCTGGTTCCAGAGTAACCAAAGCCAAATCTGTGGCACTGCAGCCAAAACTTCCTGGAGTTGCAGACAGGTATGTTCATATTTCTTTAGAACCAGAAATATGGCCAAGGAAATGCTGATTCCCTCTTGGTTCAGCTAGGTGCTGTGGTTACCAGTTATCTGCTGGAAGCTGTCAGCTGGATTTCTCTCCCAGACAGTCCAAGACATAGGCTCCTCCAACCAGAAACAAGTGCCCTATTCATGAAAATGATTGATGAGTACTCAGCTCCTCCAAATAGATATCTAATTGCTCACTCTCAAAAACTGAGCTGATTGTCAGACACCTAAATATAGATTTAGGCTCCTACCTACTTCTTATTCTTAAATGAGGCTCCAGTGTTGAGCTAGTTAATGGTAACATTATAGTTTCTGGCAGAACAGAGTGCATTCCCAGGTGCACTTACTTAGATTAGTGGCTTTATAATATGATGTGAAAGGACTGGGAATTTGGGAAAGAGGAGAGTTGATTTTCCCTTTAAAAAAAAAATTATCACAGAACACATTATTTTTCTTTCTTTCTTTCTTTCTTTAATTAAAGCATTCTTTTTGCATAAGGCTTCAATTAAAATATATTAGCATTCCTTGGATTAGTAGACTGTGTATCTGAAACCAAATGATAGGGAACATATTCTTACAAGTCGTTTTTTCAAACTTCTGAAAACTTTTCCTTGTTGTGTTTAGGCTACTGTTAAAATAATATTGCTCATCTTCTTAATGCAGACAAGTGTTGAGGTTCTTCACAAAAATGTCAGCTGACCTGATTTTCCATTTGTTTTCTGTTTCAGTTTATTCACACTCTGGAAAACCAAAGGGAGTTCTCTGCTCGAGCTAAAGTGTATTTTGCCTCTCTACTGACGGTCGCTTTACATGGAAAACTAGAATACTATACTGACATCATGAGGACTCTGTTCTTAGAACTGATGGAGCAGTACGTGGTGGCCAAAAACCCAAAGTTGATGCTAAGAAGGTTTGAATGATTGTTGTATTATTCTTTAGTTCTCTATTTTCCTGAAAATGTACTTCTTTTGCAACGTGGCTGTATTAAAACACCAGCTATCTGTGAAAGTCAAAAACACCCTCACCTAAGCATATTAGGAAGACAGCCTCACCAGAAATAGTTGTGGAAGGCAAAAGCCGGACTGTTGACAACGGATTTCCTTGTTCAAATTGCTGTGACATAGAATCTGTATCAAGATTACTGAAGCATCTACCTTACTTCAAAATACAATAATGAACATTTCATTTAATTTTTAATCTGATTTTATTCCAAATTATCTAGCGTTTATACCACACGTCATCTCTGTAATGAGCACACATAATCAGCTTTCATTATGTATTCAATGAAGGCTTGCACTAATGTTTTTAACCCTCCCGTTATCTCAAATCCATTACAGAAGGCCTTGTTGTGCACATGTGCTTTGTAATCTGTAGAGTTGCTTTTCCGGTATGTGCACTTTGGGTTAATTTTTTTTTTGCTCTTCTTACAGCGTAGACACAGTTTAAGATCTCACATAAAGACTGTGCATTTTAGTAATGAGCTGAAGGTACTCAGGAATGATGAGCAATACAAAGCACTTATCATAAAGCAAGTACATGCTCTCAAGACTCTGTAGGGAAATCATTACATTAGGAGAGTACCTGCAGTTAAGCATGTAAAAAATATTATATTTCAAGCAACATTTTTCTTTAAAACTTTGTCATTAAGTGCTGTTAACTTACTTGGCATTGTATTTTTTTTTTTTAGATCTGAAACAGTTGTTGAGAGAATGTTGTCTAACTGGATGTCTATTTGTTTATATCAGTACCTCAAGGTAAGAGCTGAAGTCTGTTGTCTTTGGGGTTTTATCACCAGTAATACTTAAACATGCTGCACTGAGTATATCTTTGACTTTTGCTTTATTTCATTTTATTTCCTTTTAACAGGACAATGCTGGGGAGCCTCTTTACAAATTGTTCAAAGCCATCAAACACCAGGTAGAAAAAGGTCCAGTGGATGCTGTACTGAAGAAAGCCAAGTATACACTGAATGATACAGGCTTACTAGGAGATGATGTTGAGTATACACAGTTGGTAAGCAGAGTTAATATGTTATAAAAGTACTTTCCTATTATAATGAAGACCTGTAGTGTTAAGACTGTACATACTTTCTGAACTACTGTGATCTGCACGGAAATTCTGATCAGGGCAATTCTGTAGATGGTCTGACCAAAGCAAGTCTCCAAGAAGGAAATTAGAGTTCTAATGTATTTTCTAAGTGTTAAATTCCAGTCCTACAACTATACAATTCACTTCAGTAAATCCATAATTTTCAAGGTCTGCCTGAAGAGTGGCTGTGTTGTTTACCTCCTTCCCTTTTTCCATCTAAATTAACTTGTGATTGATTTTTGTTAAATTCTTTCACTCACATTGTGCTTGAACTTCGGGTTGTTTCTCTCGCTTTTGATTTCTTGTTGTCAGAAGAATTTTTTTCATCTCTGATTCCCCTCTTATTGACGTGTTAGTAGTCATTTGTGGTTGTCTCCAACTGAGAAGGATGCAGTGACATATCTGTAGTGTCAAAAGAGGAACTTTACAAAAGCTTTATTAAGTCTGTTTGCGTATTCTGAAGGGATATGGGATGCTGATGGGAGGGCTGATGTGAGGAGATTGCCATAGGACTTTCACTCACAGAGTCACTCAACTGTTACCTAGACTGCCTGCAGGAAAAGGGCGTGCTGACCAAGAATGAATATTTTAAGTTCAGTTGTTATGTTGGGAATTAGCTGTGCTTTTGTCTTAATATCTGAGCTGAAAGTATCACTCATGGAGCTGCAGTAAGTGACAGTGCTGTTTCCATTTTCTGTTGTGTATGGTGAAGAAAATGTATTTGCACTGTGCATCATGTAAGACTTCATGGCAGCAATTTGTTATTCAGTCTGTTTCTTTTCATAAAAATCTGATGCCTATAATTAAGCTAAATGAATGCAGTGCAACAGCAGAAAATTTGTGTATGTAATCAGATGTGGGCAGAACAAGTATATTTAGATGCTAAACACTATGACATTCTATAGTAGCGGTATTTGGTCCAGATTCACAAATTTCACATAAAACAATTATCTTGTATGTGTGTGCATGCACGTAAAATAATGAGGTATATACAGATATACGTATGATAAAGGATTGTGAAGCACTGCTTTAAATTATGGGGATCTTTGGCATGATGATGACAATGTTGTGGTAACCGTGAACAGTTAGGGAGCACTCATCCACCGAGGTCAGTTAAAGCATGAGTTAATTAGTTCAATTCTGCTGGAAAGTGAGATGTGGTGGGAGAGTACAGTACAGAGCAGTTGTCTGCGCTCTGATTGTTCTTATTTAAAAGCTGAGTCTGTTTTGCATCACTGGTTACGCTGACATGCTGCATACTGAACCAGCAGCAAATCATGTCTAATTACCATAAAGCTAATAGGAAAAGGAAGGTGAAATCTCATGATTAGTTTGAGAGTTCTGCCAAGGGACAGTGCAATCATGTTTAATTTCACTGCCGTATGGCATAGTTTTCCTTCATGGAATAAAAATACCAACCATGCAAGTTCATTTCTGAGGCTCGCGGTGATAAATTTAGGTGTCATGGTTGGCGGGACCAGATGAGATGCTTAGGATCGCTGGCTGGTCTTGTGACATGCCTGGCCTCCAAGCTTCCTGACCAGCAAAAGCTCCACAAAGACATGGTGTTGTACTGATTCGGATAGTGAAAGAAAGAGGTTTGCTACAACGTCTGTTTGTTTTGGGTATTTTTTCCTCCCACAGAGGTTTACTGGCCATCATTTTCTCATTTGCTTCTATCTGTGTTGAAACTGACGTATATAATGAAGATAGTTCTAAAAAAATCCCCCTAGATTTAACAAATTACAGGCTTTCAAGAGATTCACTTTAACATAAAAAAACATGTCAGTACTATCAGAAAACAGTAATATTTTAGAACTATTATAAACTACTTAGGTATACTTCCTGGAGCTATTATAGTTATTGTGACAATAGTGAGCAATAAATAAAGTCTTGGAACATCAGAGCTGTTGTATATGGCTTTTATACATACATATATATGTGTCTATTTATATATGTGTAGTGAGCAACTGGTCACAGGAGATAAAGTTATGGGAATGGACAAATCACTGCTTATCATCTGAGCCGTGTTAGATCACACATGTACTGGCTTAGCCTGCTCAGCTTGAGAAGTAAAACCCGATCTTGAAGATAGCATAAAGGAAGACAAAAGTGTGCTGTATTCTAGGAATTCAAAAAAGTGCAGTTCAGATGGTTATTGGTAACTCATTAAGTTTAGGCACTGTGTTACTTGTATTTCTTGTGTCCAAGTTATCAGGCTACAAGAGAAGTATGTAACTAGCCAGTGCTCCAGCTGCTTTGTACTCGTGCCTCCCCTTTGTTTAAAAATGTAATAATTTCCCAGGATTTCATAATGGTATCGTATTGCACACAAGCAAATCTATTCTGCAGCTTTTTTATTTTATCATAATGGGAAGAATTAGCTGGAATTTTAGAAGAGCTGCTGACTGCATAATAGTGGAGGATCTCTGCAATAATCTGTAGTCTCATTGCAAATATGTTTTATTGTGCAGTAATCGTTGAACAATGAATTTTAAATATTGTTTGCATTTAAACTATCTAGAAAACCAGATTTACAGGTAATTTAAGCACTGATTTGTTTTAATAACCATATACATTCTTTCTTTCACAGACAGTAAATGTGTATGTACAAGATGGAGGAACTGATTCTACACCTGTGAAAGTGCTGAACTGTGATACTATATCGCAAGTAAAGGAAAAGATAATAGACCAAGTCTATCGAAATCTGCCGTGTTCTCAGTGGCCAAAAGCTGAGAGTGTAGCTCTTGGTAGGTTGCTGCTTATGATCCTATATTGAGTTGATGAAACGTGCTTTGTGATTTTTACTTTTCCACATTGCCAAAAATTCCTACAAGAGTAACATGAAGAAAAAGTTGAATTTATGTTCAGCTGGATGCAAATATACTGCATTTTACCACCATCTTAATATGCATTAAAAATGAATGCTTTCTTATAGAGTTCTTTTTCATGATTCTTAAAGTTTTTTTGTCTACTGTCATTAGTGTGTAAAGAGCCTGTTAATGACTGTTAGCACAAATGTATTCATGTCTGACAGTATCGCAGGTACTAATTAATGTGATAATGACAGCATGGACAATTAACTGATGGAAAAGTAATGATGCAGTTTCAGAAACTGGTACAGATTTTGATCTTATGATTGTTCAAAAAAATTATAACTTAGAGGAATTGCACTTTTAAAAGATGATGAGCCACCCAACCTGTGAAAATCATCCTCTTCGAAGGCTTTCAGAATTGCTGTTCTCTTCTGAAAAAAAAAAAAAAAAAAAAAAAGTGTGACCTAAGAGGCCTAATAATCTCATAGTAGAAGCTCTATTTAAGAAGTTTTGCAATATCCTCATTACTGCCTTAATTTGAAAGTAGAGGATGCAATTTTTACTCTTCGGAAAATGCTGGTAAATTGACTAAGAATTGTTTTTCCAGTTCACAGAAAGTCTTACTCCTCTATTTTGGACTGACAGTGGTTCTTATTATATATTTTAGGAGTATTCTATGCAAAGGAATTTGACCTGGCAGGGGGACTGGATTAGATGATCTTTTGAGGTCCCTTCCACTCCCTGACATTCTGTGATTCTCTGACTTTCCACGGAAAATAATCAGAAATTATGAGCATGGTTGGGAATAAATTGTGCAAGCTTCTCTAATAAAGGCCAAACTAGAAAGTAATAAATAACACACATCATGACGCGTCAAATTTCTTCTTTTAATATTCCACAATATGTCAGTGGTTCTCTACATTTAAACATTCTTGGAGTAGTTATATTTGCATGTGGTTAAAACAGTTTTTTCTCATTTTAATTACATCTTAGAGTGGCGTCCAGGTTCTACTGCACAGATCCTCTCAGACTTGGATTTAACATCCCAAAGAGATGGCAGATGGAAACGTATCAACACACTGATGCATTATAATGTAAGGAGGTGTTTCAGAGCAGTTGTTCACATCTGTTAACTGTTCTCTAGTAATAAATAAAATCTTTATTTGTTTGTAGAGGAACTTCTGTTCTATGTAACGAATCAAAAGAAAAACTACCTCTGGGTCTAGACGGTAAAAACCTGAGAGCATGAAAGACTAGGTCTAGACATATTGCCTAAATTCTCCTTTCAGCATTCAAAAGCTCCCTGTGCCTTTGCTGAGTCTTGTATTCACATATTCTTTTCCTTCCTCTACAACTTCCTACCTTTGAGAATTATCCTTATTCTTGCTCCGCTGATAAACAGATTTGGGGTTGATCTGTTTTGTTCAACAGCCTAGTCAAGAGAGCAGATGTTGATGTTCTGTACAGTCTGTTAGGTTTTGTACTGTGCACACTAATACTTGCAATCCACTTATCTTTCCTTTGTATTTTATTTGTCCTCTTGTAACAACAGGTATCCTGTTTAGGAAGGCTAGAAGTTAGTTTTCTCTCAGAAAAGATACAGGTCTGATTCTTCACAGTAAAATCTATTTTTGCATAAAGGGCCTACACATTGGACTGATGAACCACTGAAGTCTTGGATGTGCTTCTAAAATTTTGATTAATCTGAGGAGGTGTTGATGCAATGTATTATGCAACAAGATGGAGGGCAGTCTGCTCTGAATGACAGATTCAGTTGTCCAATAAGCCTTTGTAGAGCAGCATTTATCAGAGGTCCAGATTTCTAACAAAAGATTACAGAAACCACAGTTTAGCTGTTAAGAAAGAAGTTCAGCCTTGCTTTGTTGTTTTGCATAACAACCCTATGTTTGTGTCTTCAAAGGTCCGAGATGGTGCCACACTCATCTTATCAAAAATGGGAATTTCCCAGCAGCCAGAGGATAATCAGCAAGATGTCCCAGGGGAAAGTAAGTATCTTAGGGCTTCTCTACGTCCCAAAATGTTTAGAAGCCAAACCTACACAGAGATGGTGACGGTGATCTTGTTAGTGTTTATTGAGTGTGTATGGAGCAAGATCGTAGAATCATAGAACAGCTTGAGTTGGGAAGGGACCTCAAGAATCGTTAAGTCTCAACCCTGCTGCCACAGGTAAGCTTAACAATTGCTAGATCAAGTACTAGATCACGTTGCCCAGGGGCCCCTCCAAACTGGCCTAGAACACTTCCAGGGAGGGGGTGTCCACAACATCTCTGGGAAACCTGTTCCAGCACCACATCGCCCTCTCAGTGAAAAGCTTTCCCCAATATTAATATCTAAATCTTCCCTCTTTTAGTTTAGAAACATTTCCCCTTGTCCTATCACAATCTACCAGTGTAAAAAGTTAATTTCCCTCCTGTTTATGGTCTCCCTTTAAATATTGGATGACCATAATGAGGCCTTCCTGCGGCCTTCTCTTTTCCAGACTTTACAAGTCCAGCTCCTTCCGCCTATCTGCATAGGAGAGGTGCTCCAGCCCTCTGATCATCCCAAGACAGATCCCTGAGGGACACTGCTTGTCACCGGCCCCCACCTGGACATTGAGCCATTGACCACAACCCCCTGGCTGCAACCTTCCAACTAATTCCTTATCCACTCAATAGTCCATCCTTCAAATCCATATCTCTCCAACTTAGAGATAAGGATGTGGTGAGGGACCATGTCAAAAGCCTTGCACAAGTCCAGGTAGATGACATCAGTTGCCTTCCCAATATCCACCAACACCATCACTCCATCATAGAAGGCCACAAGATTGGTGAGGCATGCTGGCTGTTTCAGATCACCTGCTCGTCTCTCATGTGCATGTCCCACATGTCTTCTAGGAGGATCTGTTTTATGATCTTCCCAGGCACAGAGGTGAGACTCACCAGCCTGTAGTTCCTCAGGTCCTCCATCTTCCCTTTCTTGTAAATGGGAGTGATGTTTCCCTTTTTCCAGTCACTGGGAACTTCACCTGACAGGTACGACCTTTCAAATATAATGGAGAGTGGTTTGGCAACCACCTCAGCCAGATTCCTCAGGACCCTGGGATGCATGTCATCCAGCCCTGTGGATGTGTACATGTTCAGTCTCATGAGGCAGTCTCAGACTTGCTCTGCCCTCACTGTGGGGAGGAATTTACTCCCCCAGTTCCCACCAACAGGTTCAAGGATGTGAGATTCAGGGATGTGAGAAATAAGAGAATCCTGGCTGCCAGTGAAGACTGAGGCAAAGAGCTCATTGAGTACCTCAACCTTCTCCATATTTGTTGTATCCAGTTCTCCTTTCTCATTTATCTGAGATGGTACACTCTCTTTGGCCTGTCTTTTCTGGACAATGTACCTGTAGAACCCTTCTTGTTGTTTTTAACATTCCTCTCCAAGTTCAGTTCCATTTGTGCCTTCGCTTTCCTGATCCCATCTCTGCATGTTTGAACAGCATCCCTGTATTCTTCCCAGATGACACATCCTTGTTTCCACTGTCTTATATTCCCCACCAGACTATATAGGGCTTATTTGTTTTGTGCTACTCTCTTTACACTTGCAGTGGTTTCCTTCATCCTAGTTATAAAAGCCTGAAATAACGGAGCTTTAATTATAATTATTATGAGACTATATCCCAGCTTAATAGAAAGTGCTTTTAGCAAACATTTCCTGGAAATTTTATTTCTTAATGCCATTAGATCTGCAGCCAAAACATGTTTCAATTTTTTTAAAAATTCTCCTTTCTTCACACTTTCCTCTCAAAATTTCTTCCACTTACTGGACTGAGAATTGAATGCACCATTACAGATGAACCACAAGAGAGACCAGTTCCTCTGCTCCATGATATAACAGATCTGATGTAATTTCTGTACTTTATTTCTTACAACTGCATTGCCTTGCAGACTCATCTCTGTACATTCATAGTCTGTGTCTCTCTACCATGGCAAGTGATATTTCACCAGCTATGTTCACTTGGATTTTCCAGAATGTGTTGGCTGTTTTTGTTAATTCCTACATACTATCTCTTAAAATTTCTATCATTCCTTTGTTTCAAGGGTTGCAGTCCACTGTAAGCTACTGTCAGGACTTTCCTTTTAATGTTTCCTCTCTTTCATGTTACTAATGCAGTTACATATGCAATAATGCATGTTACATAAAGTTAATTCTAATGCTGCTGCCTGCTACAATATGTTGGACTTCTCCATGTGAGAGATGACGTGTTAGATTGGAACCCATCTTCTAAAGCTTTTACCTTCCTGTGTGGATATGTTCTCTAGACCAATTTCCTTTATTTCTAAACTTCTTGACACACAGCGTCCACTCTAGCCTAAAATGCACTGATATTAATGGAAGTATTTACTTGTAAATTAATATTCTTTGTCATGTGTTATTTTTTTTTAACATTTCAGATGTTCTGTTCCTCTTATTTTTATCCTTATATTCAGTTTCTGTACACGAGTTGGGTGTTAGGTTTATGGAATGATAATTGTTGAGATCATTATTCCTTCCATGAAGCCATTTGATATGCTTTTCTGTCTAGCACTGATTGTAAAAGTCATTGCTTCACCTAACAGTTTCATTCCTTTACACAAATTTAGTGATCTTAGATTTCGTGGGTTCCAACAGCTCAGCAATCAGATGGATTGGAAATAACATACCAAGAATATATATTTTTCAAGATGACTCTCAGTTGATAGCTCGACGTGTATTATTGCTATTTAACAAAAGTGTGCCGACTTCCATTTCGTTACTGTTGAGTATAGACCAGGAGAGCAGAACAGGCAGAATTACTTGCCACGTACCTTTTGCTCTTTCCTTCTGGATGCTTCCTGTTGAGACTTTATCCAGCATCCTTGAATGTTCTTCCAAGACCACCACTGCTATAAATGTTCTTCCAATACCTCTGCTGGTATTTACTCTGTAAAACATTCAGTTTCATACAAAGGGTGATGAAGTGCACCAAGGAGTACAATCCTCATCCCTGTTCAGTTTAGTTGCACTGATTGCTGAGGTAACTGCTGAGGCAGTAATCACCTCCACTCTGAAGAAGTGGAGTAGACCAGTGAGTAGAGACAGTGGTGTGCTCAGCTTGCTTTGCTCTCTTAATACTGAGAGGTGTTCAGTCTCCAGCTCTGGGTTTCCAGTCGTCTTCCATCCTCCCCACATCTTTATGGCAAACAGCTGAGGACCAGACCAAGTGTTTTTCTTTTCCTTCCTCCCTTCCCCCTTATCTCCCTTCCCCCCTTCCTCTTTTCTCTTTCTCTACAATTATGTCTTCAGCTATGATTCAGTACTGTGAAGCTCTTTGTACACACACGATCAGTATTCCAGGGTGGACTCCTTAGTTGTACATGTGCTGTTCTAAATTGTAAAGGAGAAGCAGACTTCTGGGGACAATGCTGTCACATAAGGGCTCTCATACATGAGAGAAAAAATATGTTGAGACAGCTCAGATCCCAAAGCATGGAATGAAGACAGCTTCTACCTTGTCTCTTCTCCGCACCCTGTCTTGTGCAGTGGTGATGTACAAATTTGGGAAGATAGCATTTCATGCCAGGCTAGCCCATTTTCGCTAGTCCCTAAGGGTCTTCAGAGCTAGCTGGTGCCAACTTGTTCTCTCATTATAGAGCTAGTGCAAAGGAAGAGACGCTGACAGCGACAGTGACTTGTGAGATGCTAAGTGTATAAAATGCAGAGCAGAGGATCAGAGGCTTGCCCTCCCACACACGCACATTTATATGACACAGTCAGGGATTTACGGGTTTGGAATAAATAGGAATCCTACCCCTGCTCTATGAATAAGCCTTGTGACGACGTGGTTTTCCTTTTATCCAGTCTCATTAACTTGCACCTTTTGCATTGAGCAATGTCAGCTGAAGCCATTGACTGTCTGCCAAAGCAAGAGGCTTTGCACAGAACGAAAATGTAAAACCATGTTCAGAGATGTTGCTCTAAAACCTGGCATTGCTTCCACGCTGCTTTTGATTCACAGCTTCTAGCAGGAAGACACTGGAAGCTGGCGGTTCTGACAAATGGAATGCAGAATTCTTTGCTTCTGGAGATAATAAATGCAATTAGTAACTTGTATCAAGATGGAGAATGGTTCTGATGATTTTGTGCTAGAATTTCTGTACAAAGCTGTAAGCCAAAACAGCGTGTTCTGTTGAAAACTTATTGTGGGGGCCTCTCTTTTTTTGTGTGTTTTTTGGTGGCTGGCTGTTTTTGGTTGTTTTTTTTTTCCAGTTATTCTGCTGTAGAATAGCCAGGGGGCTTCAGATCAGAAATGCTGATGAGCAGATGTGTGTAGGCCGGCCCTTCCTTGGAGCATTGCATTTCCAGGAGAGGATGGGGCGAGCTCACCTCATGCCATGCAGTGGGGGGAGGCTGCACTGGCAGTCAGTGGCTTGCTTGCCTCCACCAGGTCTCCATCAGGTTCATTTCATTCTGTGTCAGCCAAAGAATTCACAAGGGCCAAGAAGAAGAATTCAGGGGGGAAGGCAGTTGATCCTGTGGGCACAGTCCTCTCCCCGCTTATGGCTTGTTGCATCACAAGGCAGCTACAACCAAAAAAGACAGTGTTCTCCCCTATATTTCACTTTCTTCACCTCCTAGCTCTCCAGTAGGGAAAGTGTTATCTCCCAGCAGTGTGATCTCCTCTTAGCAACCATACTGCTAATATGTCTCATGGCCCCTGTTCTGCATTTCTCTTCCTTTTTCTGGCTGCTATTTTTAGCAATGAAGTGGTATCTTTGCATTGCAGAAGTTCATCCGGTTGAGCTGTGTTCTCTTTAAGCCCTACTTTCCTATGAAATAACTACTGTATAACAGTATATTATATATATATCACTATAATAGTACTATTTCTCTAGCAGCTGATTCTGTTGTTGCTGAGCAAACACGTGCTGAATTAAACTGAATACGAGGGCAAGAAATCTCAGTGGAATCCCCTTTGGTGTGTTCTCTTCATTCCAAAGCTAAATCAGGCTATGCAACATTATGAGAGCAAAGAGGATGTATTCCTTTGAATCAAAGGGGAAGTAGAAGTATACCAACCAACACAGTTCTGCTCTGTGTGATTTCATCTATTTCTTTACAAGAGTAAAAAACAGGCACTGCATAAGAGACGCCAAACTTCAGGCCCATCAACAGGTCTTACTACACTGACAAACACTAAGAGTGGTATCGACTGTGAAATCACAACTACTTCAAAATAAAATGAAAGCTTTTTTTTGCTTTCTTATGTCATGCACGTGAACTCCCAGCTGAAATTAAGTACTTCCAAAGGACAACAGTATTAACTGTCCAATTTTCACTTGGCCAAAAGATCCACCTGGTCATAAAGAAGTAAGGGCACAAGAAGGCTGCGTAGCTAATACTTTTCATGAGAATATATAAAATAGATTCTACGATTCAAGTGGAAGCATTGGCTTTGCCAGATTACATATTAATTTCATTTTCCGCTCTGATATAAAATATTTAACATTCACTTAAGATAGATCTGCTCAATTTAATGTAGTTGTTGCAGAACTTAGTTAAAAACTATTATTGCCAACAGCTCGAAAGGACAACATTCATGCAATTAGAAACTGATATTTTCTGCTGTAACTATAATTCAGTTACATCATACGCATATATTAAAGCATAAAAGTTAGCAGTATTGCAAAATAATTTGTGTAGCAGGGCTGAATCACTATTTTTATGGGAAAAAATAACTTTCACATTTTTAACACACCAAGGATTTAAAATGCACTGACTCAGTAACCTCCACTGGAAAAGCACCATTGATTTTTGGTTCTACGCCATGCAGAAATATTAACTCGAAGTTCAGGATTTAAAGGAAGGACAAGTAAAAACAGGAGACTTGAAGCTAAGTTTGTGACGCTGAATCTTTGTTCAAGGGCTATTAATTGCAAGTTTAAACTCACAGTTGGAATTCGCATTGTATCTCATTCTTAACAAAAGATTCTCAAGCAGAAGGAGTTTATCTGAATATTCACACATTGTTGGTAGTTGAACTGTGCTTAAGGTCCATATGCATGGCCAAACCATGGATATGTCATAAGCATCCAGGTGCTTATTCTTGTTTCTAATATATGGCAGAAGACTTGGTATGACAAACACATTAAAAAAAAATCGTATTCTAGTGGATTTTGAAGCTGCTACCTGCAGTTATTACTGCTGTCTTCTTGAGGTCATGCCTTCCTACTTCAGTGTTACTCTTTCAGTTACGTATTACTGCAAATTTAGTACTTGGACTGTTAGAGGGGAACCAAGTAATCTGGAACCTCTTGGCAAAAAGAAAAGTAAGTCAAGGATAGAGCGCAAGGATCTTACAATCACTGATGTGCATGATTATTTTCAGAATTATTCCCGAGGGAGAGTTTCTTATAATTATTGCAATTACTGTCTCTAGGGCACGCGCTTCTGGAAGATGAAAATAAGGTCTGGCACCTAGTCCGGCCCGTAGATGAAATTGATGAAAGCAAATCGAAGAGAGGCAGTGTGAAAGAAAAAGAAAGAACCAAAGCTATTACAGAAATCTACCTGACAAGACTTCTGTCTGTGAAGGTAAGGGTCAGATGTTGCACTGTTACACCATGCTTGTAGAGATTTTGATGTACTGCTGAAGAAGGTGATGCAATATTAGTCATGCTTTCAGCTGAAATTTTCAATATCTGTGTCATGTACATACAGGCTGTATTCAGAGCTTCAAGTGATTAATATGCCCTCAAGAATGTTACTGGGAAAAATTTTAATTCCATGTGAAAGCTGAGAACTATAATTCTGTGTTATTTAAATGAGAAATTTTCTTGCAAGACAAAGATGGATATTCTCTTCTATGCCACCTGTTTAGACAATATCCTGCTGGATTTTATTTTGAACAAAATGCTTTATGTACTGCTCCAGAGCCATTTGTTTCCCTGTTCTTGTTTGCTTCCAGTGCTGCAGTTTAATCTAGAAAAAAATAGTAAAAAAAAGTTTTCAAATAGTGATAGACTTTTTAGACTGTTTTTAGTCCTTATGTTACAGAATGGATCACAACCAAAACAATTGAGCTAAGCATTCCCCCCTGCAGAAGGAACTTAGGATAATGTATTTACTGACTCCTAAACCAAACTCTTTGTGAAAATGGGAGTAACCTGACTCCAACTAAGGCCATTTGACCAAGTGGCAAAGTGAATGTGAAGGAAAGTCTGTGTCTGAATGAGAGACTTGGGGCCAGCAAAATGCATGTATCCCTCTGTTCGGTTAACAAACACCTTGCGGCCACCCCTTTTCTATTCTCAACAACCAGTTTTGTAGATTGTTGCCAGTCAGGAGTTTTCTGACTCCCACAGAGCTGGTGAGTTGTTGGGATCGCAGGTACCCATGCAGCCCCAGGACTGTTGATGTGTCCTCCCTGCTTGCATGGCCAGCATGAGGCTTTAAGGCTCATCACCCGCTCTGTTCCTGCTGTGCCCTGGGGATGGCAGCTGGAGTGATGAAGAAAGAGAGGATGCAGCCCTTCATCCTTGTCTCTAGGGCCAGGTGGCTGGCTGGGGAGAAACTGCATGTGGCCTCAACAAGGTCTTCTCTAAAATACATGGACAGTCTCAGAAGTGATTGTCTGTAAGGTCCAGGCAGGTGCAGGGATCCAATCAGAAGTGCTGTCCCCCTGGGGATGGTTCACCCCTCACACTTGTTAGTGATGTGAAGCTGGACATCTGATGAGGCCCAGGTGCTTTCCATAACAAGTCAAATGGTACTTTTTCCTCTCAGTCTGTATCTAAAATTGTTTTACTGGTGCATGATGTTCTGGAGTCTCTGAAGTGAGGTGGGAAGCTGCAAAACAATTAGAAAATTGCTAACAATTTTTTTTTATGTGTACAATGACCTTGAATTATATCTATTGCATACTTAGCAACTAGGTTCTGCTATACTTCTGTCAGACAGAAAGCACAGCTTTCTCTGTTAACCAAACAACAGCTGATTAAATCAGCCTTTAGACTACAGCACAAAATTGTTCCCTAGAAGGTCTTTACTGTTTAGGCTGTTTGCAAGTTCATTGCATTAAGGAGTTTTTGTCATTGGGCAGCCTCAGCACTCAGAATTGAGAGCCGTCAGTAACTGCAGCTGGATTAAAGGAAGATGGACTCATGGATGGCTCTGAGGTCAGCCTGTAATGCAAAATTTGTTTTTATTCGCTTTTAGGGAACACTTCAGCAGTTTGTAGATGACTTCTTTCATAGTGTGCTCAACTCAAACCATGTAGTGCCACCAGCTGTGAAATACTTCTTTGACTTTCTTGATGAGCAAGCAGAAAAACATGACATCAAGGATGAAGATACCATTCACATCTGGAAAACAAACAGGTATGAACACAGTAGAGAATTGGGAGTGTAATTGCCAGGTACGTGCTGGCACTATCACCACAAATCAAAGTAAATCTCATTTGTAATTCTCAGAATCATTTTAATTGAGATAATACGATCAAAAGGATTTCCTGTCTACAAGTTGCAAAAATAAAAGTCCCCTACCTATGGGAGAGTCATAGGCAGATTTACCTCTTTGCCTTTCATCTTTCCTCAGAGAAAAGCAAAGCAAAAGGCAAAAGGAACCAGAGTTGCCTATCAGTGCACAAAACCTAAGAAAATGTTGTTCAGGTAGTTTCTCTAACCACTCAGGCATCTCCTCTTGCTGTTTTGGGGTACTGAGAATTCTTCTCCAATAAGCTTTTCTTATTTTTCTGGCAGAGTTGTAAAGGCTTTGTTTCCAGACATGGAAAACAGACAAAGGACAGCTTGTGTAATCGTTGAAATACAAAATTAAGTTTCAGAGTAGCGAGGAGATCAAAATGCAAAACCCGTATTTAATTTCATGTGACTTGTTTGTTGTAGAACATTTATTGTGCAGAAGATTTTTTTTTTTTACCTTTTTCCTTTCTTCACAGCTTGCCTCTTAGATTCTGGGTAAACATACTGAAAAATCCCCACTTCATCTTTGATGTTCACGTTCATGAAGTAGTGGATGCTTCCTTGTCAGTCATTGCACAGACTTTCATGGATGCTTGCACAAGAACAGAGCACAAATTAAGCAGAGTAAGTAATTTGCATTCTACATCTTGACTACATTCATGCCTGACAAGACACAGGGCATTGTCCTAGACAATACCCATTCTCTGAGAAGATACAGCAGTGATAGTTTCCTTCTGGTTTTATAATGAAGTTAGCATTTCACCACTTAGCAGTTTGGTGAGCGTGTCACTGGTACTGTGTAGTCTGCCAACTGATAGTCCTAAAAGGCAGAAAATATCAACTGTTTTTATAAAAAGCAAGTTTAAGAACTAATTATTTCATGTCCACCCTAATTTAAAATCATCTTCCAGTGATATATTTGTCAAACCCAACAGTAATGCTGGATGTAAACTTTTAAAGTCAAATAATACCCGTGTATCAAGGTAAATGTTCATAATGATAATAATGTTAGTAATAAGCATTGGAATGTTAATATCTGCAAAGCTCAAGTGCATATGATTAGAAAGGCTTGACCTTAGGTTCTTGACTCCGTGTTGCCTCTTAGAGTGGTTCATAAATCAACCAAGCTTTTATTACGGTTTTTTTCAGGATTCTCCAAGTAATAAATTACTTTATGCGAAAGAGATCTCTAATTATAAGAAAATGGTGGAAGAGTAAGTATAACGAGACTTTTCATGCTGATGCAATGTTGTTAGAGTTTTAGGCCTTGTAAATACACTCAGTAACAGGAAAAGCTAATGCCGAGGCAAAGTCAGCTGTCAAATGTTAAAATTTTTACACCTGAATGTTAAAACATTCCCTTGGCAGCAGTGTTCACAGCACTGAAATGAAGTGTCATTGTGACCCAATGCAACAGATGGATAGTTATCTGGGGAGAACACAGTGCTATTCTCTATGATGACTGTTCTTACCCACTGATCTGTCTAACCGGCGCTGCACTTCCATAACTGAAGAGGAATCAAATCCTGAAAACATTTTCACAAAAACATCATTTCTATTCAGTCTCTGACTTTATTCAATTACTGATTTGGGAATTCTATGAACACCACCGAAGATCTGCTGCAGGACACAACTCTTACTCACTGGTTACTTCAGAAGTTTTAAGACCTGAAATCATCATCATCGGGGTAATAAGCAGATTCCTGTCCTGTGGTATGGCCCCATGCAAGCAGGTGCAATTTTGCCTTTCTGACAGGGGGTATCCAGTGCTAATGAGTGCTGGGAGATTGGGGAACTAAGTGAGTCATCGGTCTGTTGTGGTAGAACATCTGCACTATTAGGAAACCTGTTTGAAGTAATTGCTAAATCAAAATACAGAATTACCAGGAAACCACAGTGCATTTCACCCAAGTGAAAGTTTGTTTTCATTTGTTGCAGTTACTACAAAGGTATTCGTCAGATGGTACCAGTTAGCGACCAAGATATGAATACCCATCTAGCAGAAATCTCTAGGGTAAGAATGAATTAAGTTTCCTTGTCCTGAAATTGAAGCCAAGTATAGCACTGTCTTTGTCTTCTCATTCTAACTTGACAAGTGGGGTTTCTGTATATTTAAGCATCAAATGAGCTACTTCATATCTGTTTGAAAAACTCCTGCTCGGTGTAGTGCATTTGGGCCTTTTGAAGTGTTGATTAGTGAATGGAATCAAGAATGGTTATCATCACAAATCTCTTTGAGTGATGTAGGTGCCAGTGCAGAGCGTTTGGATTTTTTCACATCTGTTGTGGAAAAATTACAACACTGTTGAAAGGTATTTTCTCTTTGCAGCATGTAGGTGATTTTTAGCATTGACTATACTGATAACAAGCAGTGACTGGGTTCAGAGTGCTACCACATCAAGAATTTGACTCCAGAAATGAAAGGGGATTCGCATACATTAAGTACAGCGCATTTTAGTGGTGTCTGTATGAAGGCAATATTTTTACTTTACACTGCAAACAAGAAGCTCATCATGAGCATGCTTGATTTGCACTTTTTCTTTTCACAGTATAGGATCTCTGGTGCTACCTCTGCTATGGAGGAGAGCAGAGGAGGTTGTTTGCTAGCTGCAGGCTCCAATTGGAGATTTAGAGAGCAAAGGCACTGCAAAATCTGCTTTGTTCTTGAAAAAGCCTGTCTGCTGTGTTGCTCAGCTTAGCTAGACCAGGCCCGTGCTTTCAAAGCACTTGATTTAACTCAGAGAACCTGCAGAAGCCCTTGCCAATCTGAAAGAGATACTGTACACAGTGACTGATTCGCTTACTTGCTTATGTTATTTCAAGAGTCCTATTGATATAAAGAAATCTGGGGATTCTTGTGGTTTATTTCAGTGCCCTTAGGACCTAGCATTTTGCAGATCATCCTCAGGAGAATGTTTCTATTTTCTGTCAGTCACTACAAAACTCACATGTGGTGATATTTCATTTTCCTGTTCATTTTATTTATTTAAAAAATGGTAACTAAAAGTAAATTCAGAAGAGTGTTTTAAAATCAGCATAATATGTTGATCGTTTCTAATTACACTATAAATTATGATAAAAGTAAGTGTGAAACGACTGACGGAACATTGCAAATTTTGACCAGCTCTGGAAGTGACTTTGTAGGGTAAGAAAAGATGGGTGCTTCTCTGCTGCTTTATGGCTTGGATACTCATTTATACCAGAAGCTTCTTTTACAATTCTTTATTTTCTTAAGTAGTTTAAAAGTCTAAAGTCTCTAGAATTCAAGAGACTTGAATTCTATACATTTGGATGAAAAGCATCTGTTTAGGACAGGTAGAGTGCAGTCACTGTGTAAGTTAAATGTCATGAGGGTAATGAAGGGAGAGGTAACAGAAGGGGTAATTCTTGCTTCATTTTAAAGTCCCTTCCTCTTTACCTTTCTGTCTCTCTTCTTTCCATCTTCAAGACTCAAATGGCTTTTTCCAAATGTACGTGCGCTTGCTCTCTTGATGAGTTACACCTTTCCTGTAGTGAGCTATGAATTACTACAAACAGTTGTAAAGAGCTGAAGAAATGATTTCAAACACAGCAGTGACAGAACCGATGTGTGGTATCTCAGCAGTACACAGATCACTGAACACCTTGGTTACACATACCCATGCTCTTAACAGATGTTACAGCTGTAATCTGTGGTTTGACTAAGTTCAAAATATTTCCCACCTCCTGTGTTGGAGCTGCAGACAGGCTGGAAAAACACTGGTGGGAAAATCTAGATCTGAAAATCACCAGACAAAAGTTTTCTCACCCCTTTTTCCTCCACTTAGCAAGAGGTAAAAGATGCAGAGCTTGAATTTGAAAACAGGACTGTCTGCTGTATCCAACAGTCATGCATGTGCGTAACTTTCAACTGTCCATGATGCAATTTTGATGTTTGCTGCTCATGTGTGTTGTTTAACAGGCACATACCGATTCCTTAAACACGCTTGTGGCTCTACACCAACTCTACCAGTACACTAACAAATACTATGATGAGGTAAGTGGTGGGGTTTCCTTTCTTTTATATATAATAACAATAAAACGTTATAAGGGCTAACTTTCCCTGGATAATAAGGTAAAAGCAACGTTGAACAGAAAGCCCTAACTCTGCAGTTAGACACCTTCCTTGGAAATGACATTGCTCAAGGGTATGTTCTTAGAAATGAAGTTTCAGTATGGGGTATCTCATTTTGTCAGGGATTGCTTAATGAGATCTGGAAGAAAAATAGATTTAAAAGTCCTTTCTCTTCAGTTCTACCATCCGAATTCCAAGAATTGGGAAATAAGAATGTCATTGATCAAAGCGCAATCATCAGAGCCTTTGTTAGGTTTTAAGCCAGTAGTTTTTTTCTACTAGGAACAATCCATTAAACTTGTTTTGTTTCTACGAATGGGGCAGTGCCTTCTTCATTAGTTGAGATGCACGTAGAACTTCCATGTGTGCTGCTACCCCAGTATGCCTTGCCAAATGAAGTGCCTGCCCAAGGTAAACTGAAGCAGAGCAACTGCTGAGAATAGTCAGATTCAAAAGGAGGCTCACAGATTCAGTGCAAAGTGTTTCTTGGATTCTTCAGGCCCTGAGGAAAGGGGGACAAAGAATATCCCAGTGTCGCTGGGCTGTGGCTATGGCTCTCCAAATTTAATCTGAAAACAAAAAGAGAGAAGGAAACTTTTATCCAAAGGTTTCCATGGAAATGAATGCCTCCAGAAAACTCTCAGAATTAAATCAAAGCGAGTAAGAACAGATGCTGAATGAAAAAAAAGGAGTGGAGCACATGTGAGCTCGCTTCAGTTTGTCTTGCACCTCAGCACAGTTCTTGTTTTCACTTAAATATAGCACTAAAGGCAGCGAGTCTCATACCCAGCTTCACTGCAGCTGCTTCCTACAGCTTTAAAACAGACATAAGCAAGGAGAACCAGCTCATCTCGAGACATCTTGCAATGTGGTTAGTAGGAAAAGTGGTTGGAGATTCACAGGCAAACTTAATGGCTTTGGTTTCCACATCCCCAGAGCTAAACTTATTTTCAACATATTATAGGATATCTGGAAAAAGCTGACTTGTATCCTGGGCTGCATCAGAAGAGTGGTGGCCAGCAGGGAAAGGGGGGTGATTCTGCCCTTATGCTCTGCCCTCATGAAAGCCCACCTGCAGTACTGCAGTCGGCTTTGGGGACCCCAATATAAGGACATGGACCTTTTGGAGTAGGTCCAGAGGAGGGCCACAAAGATGATCAGAGGCTGGAGCATCTCTTCCATGAAGGCAGGCTGAGAGAGATGGGGTTGTTTGGCTTGGAGAAGAGCAGGCTTCAGGGTGTCCTGATAGCAGCCTTTTGGTGCCTGAAGGAGACTCTTCCAGGAAGTGTATGAGAGGACAAGGAATAATGATTTTAAATTAAAAGAGGTTTAGATTAGGTATCAGGAAGAAATTCTTTACCCAGAGGGCGGTGACGCACTGGCACAAGTTGCCCAGAGAAGCTGTGGATACCCCTTCCCTGGAGGCACTCAAGGCCAGGTTGGATTTGGCCCTGGGCAGCCTGAGCTGGTGGGTGATATCCTGCCCATGGCAGGGGCTGGGTAAGCTTTAAGGTCCTTCCAACCCAAGCCTTTCTATGATCTGTGTGGCCCAATCTGTTATGGAAACACCCAAGAAACCTATGTGACAGATGAACCGTAAAGCCCTGCTTCTCCCACAGTCCCTTGTCCCTGCTCCCATCCATGGTTTTGGGATTCTCCCATTTGGAGGCTGGCACAGATGGTGCCTGCTCTCTGCTCAGCCATCAGGCGGAGGTTATCAGTGGCGAGGCAGAAAAAAACAAAGCAGAGCTGCAGCCCTTTCTTTTGCATACATCACTGTATAACAACGAGATGCCTCTGATCAAAAGGCTGCTAATTCACAGTTAGGGAGATAATACATCAAGAACCATTCAGGAAAATTAATTGAGCTTATTTATTTTCCATAAAAATGCTTTAATTTGCATAAATTGGAACATTTTGCGACGGCCCTTATCTTTGTTGCTGAAGCGGTGGCTGCAGCACGCGCTGCACCCTGAGCATCTCTGCAGGGCTTGACAGTGACTAAGTGGGTGAGCTCTAATTGTCCACATTTATGTGAAGGTTATATTCACCAGCAGAGATAATCATGAATTATTTAGTCTCGATTTGAGGCGTTACAGCTAGGTGTAAATGTTTAAATTAGGGGAACAATATCAAATTAAATTAGGCCCTATTTAAATACCGTAATAAGAGTTTATTAACTCTGTCTTGTAAAAATGTTTTCACGCTTTGAAAACAAATCCATTAAAATAATGATTTCTAAACAAATTTGCTCCAGTGTTTGAAACTCTAATGCCGTACCAGTCCTCAAAAGGGAAATTATTAGCTGGATTGAAACTGACTGCATTAATCTCCATTGTCAATAAAGCACATGAAGCAGCAGGAACCGCAGGTAGTGACAGGCAGACTCTATTTCTCCAGCCCTTATATTTGCCAACTTCAGTAGTATTTAAACACAGCTAAAGGTGGCTCTGCTTGCTGACAGCGGCTGACTTCTATTAATAAAGCCGGTTGTAGAAAAAGAACAGTTTTGCCATACCGTGCATTCCCCTAATGGAGAAATCTAATAGTTGGTGGAAGAGTTTCCCTAAAGGATGGTAGGAATGAAAACCTTTCAAAACCTTTGAAATTTGATCTCGAGAAGCCCTTAAAAACTCTATTTGAAGAAAAACCTTCTCATAACAGCTGACCTTTTCGAGCTCTCGTTTTGAAATCCCTCGTGTCTTGGAGTCGGGCCTTCCTGCACACACTCGGTACGGCGGGGGCTGTGTGAGGGCCGCTGGGCGCTGCTTGGATGGGCTCTGTGCTTCCTGAGTCGTGTGGTGCTCAGCTCTACCTGGAGAAGCAAAGGGAGGGCTGGCAGCTCCACAGCACTGTGATGGCCCATCCCCTTCATCTCACTGCTCACAGACTGCCAACGCTTGGTATTGCCCTCACCTGTGCCACCCAGGAGCTGCTCATAGCCAAAGCCCATGGCAAAGAGTTTTAATTACTGCTGGTAGATGACCCTCAAGCCTCGTAGGGTGCTCTGCAAGTAAAACTCTTAACTGGCTGTAAAGGCAGTGTTTCTGATATTTCTCCCGCTGCCTACTCCACCTTGCAATGCAATATTTCAAAAGATAAAGTGCTATCTATTAATTTTCTTGGATCCCAGCATAATGCAAAACATTGTGGTAACTTAGATAAAATAGTGGAGACTGTCACTTCTACTGTCTTCGTGTGTAAAACAGAGTGTGGGGCCCATAGAAGGACCTTATCTTCAGCACCAGGTGAATGCAAAGGCTTGGAAACCAAAGCAGTGTCAAACGTTCGGTCTGGGAACGACGTCGTATATTTTAAGCTCAAGGATTCTAAACATTCTGTGTTTATTTCTTGCAGATTATAAATGCACTTGAAGAGGATCCAGCTGCACAAAAAATGCAGCTCGCCTTCCGTTTACAGCAAATAGCAGCTGCGTTAGAGAATAAAGTGACTGACCTTTGACTCGAAAGCCGCAATAAAGAAATCTGATCTGAAGATGTTCAAATTCATTCTTCCTATTAAGGAAATAGTGTTCTATTTTTTAATGTGTAATTACAACTTTAAATGAAAGATTTCATGTTTTTTTGATAGCAGAGGTGTAATGTAAAAAATTTTTACTGTAAATTATGCTTCTAATTAAAAGCTGTGTTGTGTGTAAATGAATCTTCTGTGGGAAGGAGAGTCCTTTGGCTGGGGGCAGGGTGGGGGGCGGAGGAAGGCAAGTCTGTAGTTCAGTTAATTGCATAGAATCTAAAACATCAGCATTTAGAATTCATTATGCAAGTAAACTCAATATTATAGCATCCTTTATATTTTAAGCAATATTTGTACTAGGAAAATAACAGCATATTCAGAGAACCATGCAATATCCCTTTTTATTTTGATAACTGGAAATTGACTTCCGCGTAGCTCCAAAACTTCGTCTGTGCTCATAATGAACGTAGTAAACAACGTGTCCGATTCCTCTGTGAGATCTGCAAATGGGTTTTGCTGCCACACACAGTTCTTACGTTAATTATTTATGCCCACGGTAATGCACAGTACTGCGCCCAGCACGGTTGGCTGCGACGGAACTGACAGTGATGCCGTGGCTGTGAGGAGTTTTCTCCTGAAAGAGGGTCTCTTTTGGTTCAGAAATCACCGCAAAGGAGTATTAAATCTTCACGACCCTTTGTTATCAATGTGAGTTTTATGATATATGCTAATGTGCCTTACTTGTACTAATTCTGTGAATCTGATGAATGGTTTTGTAAAAAGAAGCAGATCAGAAAAAGAAATATTTATGTGCTATTGAATGACTTTTGTGTGAAAACCATGACCAGCAGAATGCTTGTAATTAGCCGCTTGCCGAGAGTGTGTTGTTTAACATGATCTGATTATGTATAATATCTTATTTTAGAATGGTTCTGATGATTTTTTTTTATTATTTGGAACTGTCCTAGGGTTACCATCACTTGTTTTTATTGTATTTGTGATGTAAAATACTAGTACAATATTGGAAAACCTGTATGCCCACGTGTTGAAAACCACTCCGTTTTGAGACTTGGAATTCCACATCTGATCAAACAACACCATCAACCCATAGCAAAGACAGTCAAAATCACTAGTCAGAAGTGTGCGCTTACAACGTATGTAAGCTACATACAAATCCAAAAGCTCGGTACGCCTTCTTCAATTGCTGTATTGCACATCAGAGTTCTTCGTTCCCTTTTGTCTCGCCAGCGTTGGCAGTGAAGTAGCATTTTAAGGAAGCGCTGCCATTGGTGTGAGTTCACTCCCTGCCCTGCCCAGCGCCCACCACCAGCTTCAGCCAGCTGACCCAGGCAGCCACAAGACCATAAGGTCAGTTCTACCGTTGGCTGATTTGTATTTTTTTCCTTTCTGAAAGCTTCCTGGTATTTGGCAGCGGATCTTCCCATCAGCTTCAGAAATGGAAAGCCTCACCAGTGCTGGTCCTGTGGGCTGGGAGGGCTTTTGTTTTGGGTTTTTTGTCCTCGATTTGTTGCATTTGCGTATAACCGTTCCTGACCTTGCCTGGGCTGTAAGTTATTGTACACTGTGTAGGACTGAGGTACATGACTGCTACATAAAGCTGCTTTGCCAGCTACTTCATCAACAAAAGCATCTTAATTTCATGGCTAATCTGTTTCTTTGTCGTTATTTGTAAATCCTGTTAATTGTAAATCAAATACAATGTTGTTTTTTTTTCCACAAAGTGTCACGGGATCGTTACTGAAACTGGGGGGTGGCTGCTGGGTTTGTAATGCTTCCTCCAGGGCTGATGGAGCAGCAGTGCCCATCAGTCTGCGGCATGTCCTGCAGGTGGTGTGGCTGATGTCACACCCCTCTTATGGGCATTTGCTCTGAAAAATCAGAGTCCTCTTGAGAAGAGAGGATGTGTTCCAGCATCTTGTAGTAAGGCGTCTTCCTGCCTGACAGCAACCCTATCTGAAAGTCACCTGAAACACAGCTCAGTGGTGTCCCTCCAGAGAAAGCAGGAAGCCCTGGGAGGAAGGAGGATGGAGGGCTTCCGGGTGGAACACCGTGTGCCCCCACCACTGTGGGCCTGATGCAGAGCAGCTGTGGGTGGGCAGGAGCTGCCCTGGGCGGTGGCAATGCTGCCAATCCTCCCCACCTGTGAGATGAGCCAAGCGTGAGCCTGCTGCTGCTGCGTGCAAGATGTGAGGCGGACCCATTGGTCACTCTGTGCCTTTTGCCCTTTTTTCACATCATGAGAGAAATCTGCAGGCATTGGGCACTGCAGTGCAGGGAGTTTGGGGGCCGCTAACTGTGAGCAGCTGCAGCTACAAAGGGGACTTGGTGCCAGCTCTTTGGTTTCTCTAAGTCTCCTCTCCTGAAAGCACAAAGTTGGAATTTGAATGGATCCGAGCTGTTGTATTTTATTCTTTTGCCTTTTGGCTACATTTCTCCTGTTCTTGTTTTTCCACTCTGGTGCTCTGTTTTGTCCAGGCCTAGTTTTTGGCTTCAGTTTTCCCTGCATTTTAGCAATCTGATTCTTAAACACTTCATGCTCCTCCTTTGGTTTCTGCTGCTCCTGCCATCTGGCTCATCTGCAAGATAAAAGAAAAAAAGCCCACTGGGGGTTTCCCTCCTTTTCATCCCCTCTGCAGCCCCTCTGAGGAGCTCTTTGGGCCCAGGAACCTTCTCTCTGCACAATAGGAGCCACAGTGGCAGCTGGGGACAGAGCTGTCCTGCTGGGACACCCACCCGCCCTGGTGCAGGGCAGGGACTGCCAACACCTCCCACAGCTCTGAGTCCCACTGCTGAGTTTGGCATCTCCAAAGCCATCGGGCTTTGCTGCTTGCTCCCTGCCTGCAAACAATCAAGTAGAGGTCTCAGCTGATGGAACAAGGTCCATGCTTCCGCTGAGTAACTTGATCAGGAGTTTATTCTCTATTCCTGGTTGCCAGGTTTCCCTCTGACACCTTCTTAGGTCTTCTTCCAATGCTGCATCTTCTATAGGCGTATGAACAAGTGGTTATGGGCAGAGGGCCCCTCGGCCAGCTTGTGTACATAAGGCACCGCACTTCCTGAGGATGGTTTTTGTCATTGCTCTGTCACAGCCAGACGTGAGCCTCCTGTCCTGCAGGAGGCTGTGCTGGGTGCATGGTCAGCCCACTCTGGCTGACCTGTGTCCGCTCGTACTCTCTAAAACCGGATTTGCTGGCAGCCTGAAGATTGCCGGAGCCATCATTATAAACAACGACAAAATTGTACGGGGAATTCGGGAACTCAAACTGAAGTTCATCCATTCCCAAATTCCCAAACTCTTGTTATGTGGGAGATTATTTTTTAGCCAGCTGTATAACGATTTGAAATGGCTCTGAGCTTGAATTTCAGCTGCCCTGGACTCACTAGCACTGATGAGATTTTTGTGGTCGGCCCTTAGCTCTTCCAGCTGCTCAAGCTGTGTTATTAACGAAACTATTTTCAGTCATATTATGCCCTGGCACTATGGGCTCATTTGGCCTAAAATCTCTGAAAGTGATCCAAAAACCTCCCTTTCACACACTTCCTGCGGCCGCAGCACCTCCATTTACTGCACAGCTTTAAGGCTCGAGTCAGGTTTCCCATGTGTACCTAAGCTTATGTCATGAGAACTTCCCTTCCAAAGAACATTATTGTGAGGAAAGATAGCCCTGTCTTCACACTTTTCCAAGTCATATTCTCTTAGAAAAAAAAAAAAAGTTACAGGTTTGGGTTTTTTTGGTTGGCTCTTTGTTTCTTCCTCCATCCATGCCAGAGCCATGAGGCAGCCAACTTCACAGAAATCAAAAGGAAGATGTCTGATGCCTTTCTTCTACCAACCACTGGCCAGAGTCCCCTGGTATTCTGGTTAACACTCAGTTGGGCTGCAATTTGGTAATTTGAGTCACTGGAATTGTTGCACTGGAGATGTCAACACCGAGGTCCTGTGACTTGCTTTCATCCGCACTCCCAGCTCAGCACAGTCAGAATCAGCTCCTGAAGCCTTCCAGGCTCCCCACGACACAAGCCCCTCCCCAGCTCTGCCTGGAGCATGGAATTCACTGGAGAATGAGAGACTGCAGCATACAGAAGCTAAAATGATCGGAACTTCTGACCCCTCTGTACTTGCCCAAGTTGTGTTTCTGTCTTTTTTATTTTGAGAACCCTCCTGCCACTGATAATGATGAATCTGAAAGGTACACTTGTGAATAAGGGTCCATCTTTTAGCCTTCTGCTTTTGCTAGTGTTGGTCTTGGTGCAGCTTGAAAATGGTGCTGGAAGTCTTGCTGTTTGTTTGACAGTCCCTGTAGAAGAGAAGGAAGAGAGACTCTCCTGACCCACAGAAATTGGAACATTTTTAAGTTTTTTTCTGTTTCTTCAAATTGTGGCCCCTTGAGGTTCAACAGCAAGGAGTATCTCTCCATTGACGAGAGATGAAAGTGGCTTCTCCTGTGCAGGCTTGTAATGGCCATCTGTGCTGAGAGAGATCAGTGCCCTCACACCACTCCTTTAGGTCTGACTTCCATCTTGCCTGTGCACACTGATTGCTGCTGGGTATCACTCCCAAAGCAGACAAAAATCCCACTATGGTTCATAGCCAGGCGATCAAAAGCTGCTTAAGTTATCCATGTATTCCTGACTCTTTGCTGCTTTTCAGATAATTGCCATTTGAACCAGAAGAGAGTTTGAGTGGCTTCCTTCTTCTTTTTTGAGTTTTCAAAGCACCTCCGTGTCTCAGTGGATTGAACACTTTAGAAAGAAACTATTTCTTCGGCGGGACGAAGGACAATAGCTCTGGTACAGCTGTATATGGCTTGTCTTAAAAGGAAATAAAAATCCCACCACGAACCACACACTGTGTTTTTGAAATCCTTTATTCAGTGCTCTAATTCTGAACAATGTTTTTGGCTTATTTAATTCTCTGCAAAATTGAATGTTGAACAAAACTCTTTTTTTTCTCCTTTTAATCTACTGTAATAAGAAAGGAGTGAAATGAAAAATGTATTCCTTTGATACCCTTAATCTTTCCTCTCCTGCGGCTCTGCTCCTATTCAGTAAGAGATCATACTTGCTGGTTGCGGGGCCTGGACGCCAATCCATGGGATGAGAAACAAACCAAAATCCATGTTTCCTGCAGCTGCATGTGGGTCCGTGGCAGTGCTCACAATAGTAAAACCGCCTCAAGGACGTTATTCGGAATTTCATTGTTGAGGGCCTGGCTGGTTTCCCCATCCTCCTTCATGTGATCCTGCTTTGTGCGGGTTTTTACCTTGTGCTCGAGTGGCTCTCGCTGGGACACAGCTCGACATTCCACCGAAAGCCGGAGGAAGGAAGCAATCACCGCCTGGATTATCCACGCGCTTTTCATTCTCGAAGTGCCCCTGCGGGCACCCAGCCCTCCCAGGCTCAGCTCACTGCGGAACGATAGAAGTGGATTTTTTATGCTGGAGCAGACAGTTTTACTGAAACGCAAAATATTTCCATCTGTCTAAACTAAGCCGTGTTTGTTTTGCTAATAAAATCCCCCCGGTTACGTACGATGCTATTGACATCTGAAGCACAAACAGCCCTTTGGAGATGGTTCGAGCTCTACCTGAAATCTGGAACTCCCCCTGATAGTGGTCAACAGCAGATACCTTGGAAGAGCCCACAAGCAAGCCACATGCAGGCAGTACCCCAGCATACTGTTAACTGCCTGCAGGATCAGAACTGGGCCAATGGAGCAGGGTGAAAGTTGCGGCCCTTAGGGCACCCAGTGGCTGTCCAATGGGCTCCTCCTGCCCTTGGCTCTTCTCTGGCTCTGACAACAAAGAGCACTTGGGTAGTGCCGTAGCGTGCAGACTTGAGTCTCGCTGTGGTTAATCATTCATGTGAATTAGTGGTGCAAGTTCTTTAATACAGAGCTTGAATTCAATTTCAATCTCTGCTGTCCGTCATTGTCTCTCTTTATCAGCCTTCGGAGATGACAGCATACACAATGTATCTAAGATTAGATTCTTGCTTTAAATATTTAGAGTCTGAATCACATCCATTTGTACTTTGTTGCAAGGTTGAAGTAATGTGGCAGGACACACACTCTGCCATTGTTAAAACTCCCAAATTAAAGGAGCGCTGCATTATTCATCCTAAACTCTTAAACAACTTCTCACTGCAGTCCTGCAGAAGTTCCCTGCAGGAAGCAGTGCTGCCCCGTGTGCTGCATCACAGCTATGGCCTCCTTGTGCTCACAGCTGATGTCTTCTGGGGACTGGCAGAGCCCAGCACATTCCAGGCCAGACATGGCAAGCTTCTGCTTAACAAACTTACTCCTGGTTGGTGACTGCAGAGCCATCAGAAAATACCCGTGGCTGATGACCTACAGCCGTGTCAGCAGCCAAAAACACTGTCAGCTGTCTGCTGGGAAAGGATGCTGGTTGTAGCCCTTCTTCATCAACAAGCCCAAGGGCAGATGGACAGGCAGTACACTGGGATCATGGTGAGGATTGACTATAAGCATGGCAAAGCCTGGAGGGAGGAGAGGGCTGCTCCTCAGAGCCATCATGGGCAGAAGGAGCCACTCCGAGTTACGGCTGCTGCCATATTTCCCCCCAGGACTGCTGTACCCTACTAGGACCTCAGTGAAGGCACCATTTTGCCCTGCTAACATGTAGGAAGCTAAAGAAAAAGATCTCAGGTGGGACAGCCACAAGGTTGCAAACTCCATCCCCTTTCCATTGCCAAGGATCTGAGGCTGGGATGAGCTACACCATGTGGGCAGCATGGCTCCGTGAGTCTGTTCCAGCCATGAAACAGCAACACTGCATCTGCATGGCTGGCCATGTTCTTGGCACAGCTCTGTTACAGGCTGCTATGTATGCATTACAAAAATCACACATGCGGTTCTTAATAACAAACCCAGATACTTCAAATTCTCGGTGGAAATTCTCTCTGATTAATTGTTTTTGTTTGCTTTTCGTTTGTTTTAATCAGGATTTCTTTTTAATGAAGGAAATTCCTTTAGCAAGGGAATGTTAGCCTACAAGCCTGCATATTTCATTTTTGCAAATGGGTTGAATTCTGACCTCATCAGAGGTGTTTTGCTTGGATCTAAGACCCAGAAATTAGGCATGGTGAAGTTTTAGATACTATTAGGCTAGAAACCTACTGTATTTTGTGGGAAACTACGTTAATTTTTTCTAAAGTCCACTTAAAACATTTCACCATTATACATTACAGAACTAGCAACACAATTTTTTTCACCTCTACTGCTCAAAATAGAGAAGAAGCCAAATTGTGCTGTGTGAACATGGCTGTGGTATTCACAAATAACCCGACTTGTGTCTAACATCCATCTCACCATGCCTACAATAAAGAAGCTGATGAATGGATCAGATCAGGCCCATCTACACTCCCTTATCTTTTCAGCATGGTCTTATGCATTAATATAGCTGGAGTATTGATCTGAGCACTCTCTAGCTATTCCTATATTGCAAATGTTGCCACTGTTGCCTCCAGATCCATCCAAGCACATGGGAAATCTCAAGCAATTGGACTCTGGATGTCTCCCACAATCTTCAGGTGATTTACTCTAAAATCAGTTACCGTGGAAGCATAGAATGGCTTGTGTTGGAAGGGGCTCTAACCCCACCCAGTCCCAACTCCCTGCTATGGGCTGGTTGCCACCCAGCAGCTCAGGCTGCCCAGGGCCCATCCAGCCTGGCCTTGAGGGCATCCAGGGATGGGGCATCCATAGCTTCTCTGGCCAATTATACTTGCTCTAAAATCAATATGGTTTGTGCTTTAACACAGTCAGCATGAGAAGGAGGAAATTGAAGGCTAAGGTAGACAGAGAATGGAACTGAATGTATGATGCTTCAGGTTGATAACATTGTCCTTATGCCTGCTCTGCAGTGTCAGGGCTGGAGTGCCATGGGCCTGGCCATTAGGAATTAGGATTACTCTGTGGATCCATTACTGTCTTCACCAAGGCACCCTCAAGTGTTTTACAAACATTAATTATGCTCTGTGAGGTAGGATCTTCTTTCTGCTGATGCAATAAATACATAACACTCTTTATTAATAAAAATCACTCACCTGAGGTAAGAGAACAAGTTAATGCACAGCTGGGAATAAAACTGAAGATTCTGGATCTTGGCTCCTACCTGTAACCTGCTGGCAGCGCTCTGCATGATGAAAACCGATCCAGCTGTACTGCTATCCCCAAGCTCACCATTTTCTGTGGTTCTGTGAAGAAAAAAAATTCTAACACAAGGTTGAGACAGAAAAAAACACGAAGGACCCCAGAAGGTCTGGTTTAGTGCCCTGAGAAGTTGCATTGCACCACAAAGCAGACCGGTGTCAGCCTAAGGAACGATGTGGCGGGAGCGAGTCGTCCCAGCGATTCTGGCTGGTCCTTCTGGTCTGGGCTTTGGGGACTTTTTCAGGGAGCAGAAAGCACTTGGTTGAGATGAACAAGCTAAAGAATACTAGAAATAAGAGAACTGATACAAAGAATTACCATATTTTCAAGATTATTCCCCATACGTAGTCTAAAATCTCACGTAACATAAGCAGGGATTTGATTTTGCAGATACATAAATATATACATATCTATATATGTAAGCAGATGGTGTTGTATAGCTGTATTTAACTTGGCACATCCTTAATAAAACTTTCCTGCAGAAAACTCTCAGGGATTCTTAACCCAAAAGCTAGCCATAAAGTTTTCCCCATAACAGTAAATTACAACAATTTTCCCCAAGGCTTTAACATCCCTGAGTTTTGCTCTTTGAATTATATTGTGATGATCAATATTAATAGTCCCTGATCACATATGGTCACTGCAAAGCCAAGATGAAACCCTCTTAGCTTCTGAATTTTACTGCAAATGTGAACATTTATCAACACTTATTCAAGGCGTAAATGAGAAAGGGAACAGTTACATCATGAAAGATCTCAGTTAAGATTTAACCTCCATGCTACACATCTAGAATATGTTTCAGAAGCAAATGTAGACTTAGTGTTATTGCAGAGAAGACAGTAAAATCCATGAATATTTGTGAGCCAGCTCCTAAATGCTTTGGGGAGTAAGAGGTATAATTTTCTCTTAGTGTGGTCACAGACTTTTTACACTGGCTCTCAGACGTACTCACATGGTTCTTTCTGTCTTCAGCAGTCACTGTTTAGATGTACAAATTTCCTAGAATTGAATATTGAACAATACAGGTAACAGCAATATACCCTGAAAGGAAGCAAAGCACACAGACCCTCTGGTGCCAGCAGCTAGACAGCCCATGTCCAACACACGTACCTTTGTTCGGCTGTTTTGGTCCTTTCTTGTGCCCAGCAAAGGTGCAGCCGTGTCGTGTCCAGGCACCGGCAGACGGGTTGCTCAGCACAGCTGTGCTCAGTTTCCCACCCTGAGTTTCACATAGAACTAAAGGTTGTCCGCACTGTTTGGATGAGAATGATATCGAAACCTTTTGTCGGTGCTCTCTGATGGGACACGTGTAGATGCATCTGCAAGATGAGGCTGAAAAGTCATTTGCCCAAAACAGCTGTCAATGCAAGGGGAATTTTTTCAAGAAATGCTGGTTGAAAAAAGCAGTATTTCAGCTGTTTGAATAGAAAGCCATCTCCGTGCCTGAAAGAAGAAGTTCCTCATTGTCTTGCACCCTAAAATCTTCTGGTTCTGCTTCACAAACTTTCTTCTGAGGTTAACCTCTTCATCAGCTCCACCTGCAGAACATTACCCTGATTTCTAGCATAACCTGGACTTGGACCTCCAGTAGCTTCACTGTACTTCTCAAGGTGCGTTTTTCCAGCACTGTTTACTGTGACCTCTCCCTTGTTGCCTCAGCAGCTTTTCTTCCATAACAGCCCTCATCTTTTCCTCCCTCCCCACCTCAGTTACCCTTCACAGCCCTCCTACTCTCATACAAATTTCATTCACCTTGCATATGCTTATTACCTCATGTCTCCTGGCCACGCTAGCTACCACCAGTTTCATAGGATCATAGGATAATTCAAGGGAAGGGACTTCCAGAAGGGATCAGACCCCTCTAGTTAGCTGTTGTACTGCTGAGCATAATTTTAGGAATGAGGTTTCTAAGAGACTTGGACACGTGCATCCTATTGACTTTCAAGTCCAATGCATGCCTTTTACATGGTCTTGCTGACACTTAGAAGAAGGAAGTTAGGAAAGCTGTGACAAAGTTAGGGCTTTAAAATTCTGTGCCCCTTACATGCTAATATCATCAGTGGGAAAGAACCAGAGATTTTCAGCCCCAAGAAACACAGCCTTAAACCACTGAGTTAACAGAGTAATTGGTAGCTTCAGAGTTTATCACACGGTAAACAAGTTCCTAATTGATATAGTATTATATGCCCTATGCTGCACAGGAGAGGAATTTGAACTGTGGGCAAACACCCATGTCATGAGCTCCCAGGATGAGCCCCTGGCCAGCAGAACATATCATTTTGTTTTGATGGCAACCCCTGGCCTGCTCTGCTCAGAAAATCAAAATATTTATTTATAAGTCTACAAATCTACAGATATTAAAGCATAAATATCTGTTACTGACGTGTTGCATCAGTCATCTGAAATCCCCCCCAGCCGGTAACAGCATCTAAAGACCATTTCCTCTGTTATTAGGTGCACTGTTTACAACAGAACAGAGGACCACAGAGAGAGTTAAAAAGACATTTGTCATCCCTCATTAGCAATGTCAACACTGCCTCTTGATTAAAAGGATCTTGGGCTAAGACAGCAAAATCATCCATCTGGAAGGTTTGAAAATCTCAGATTTTTTGTTCCTGGAAGTCTTTGGTGTCCAATTTCTGTGCTGGGGGCCGTCTGTACATCAGTTTCTCTTACTGAAGGCAGGATCCATTTTGTTAGTCTTCTCTTTTCCTTTTTGCAAAGGGGCAGTTAGAAGTCATTCCGTCTGTGTTGTTTGCAATTTTCTGTTCTTTCGGAACAATTTTCAAAACACTTTGATTTTCTTTTCAGCTGTGAAAGAATGGTTCAAGTCCAAACATGTTATTCTTTGAAATTAACTCACTCACGAAAGCTGGTTTCCCTGTAAATTTTACTGAAGTGGATGATTAAGATCTCTTCTCCACAAATAGTGTTTCATGCAATACAGCTGTAATGAGGCTACAGTCTGATTATTTAAATGGAAGAACATTATTATTAACTGCAAAATCACTTTTGGCATGCTGTATATTTACTACTTAATGAGACTTTGAAATCACAATAGCGGTTTCACACATGAAGGTTAACTGCAAAAGCTTTCTCTCAGTTGACTCCAGCCTTCACTTTTTTTTGATGAGGGCATCAATTAGACCTAAAGGACAAGCTTTACCAAGAGCTTGAAGCTGGAGGTACATTCCACATAAGTCACATTTTCACGGGTAAAATACTTCTTCAATTATGTACTACTCCAAACTGCTGCAAAGGACCCCTGGCATGAGCACCTGAATGGTGTAGGATCCAAACAGAGGTTGCTCACTTGAGTAGAGCCAGCAGTCCCCACAGAGGTGAATCATTCGGTGGCACTGGTTCAAACCCACATGCAGCATGGCACCATGCCCAAACTACGTGTCCTACTTCTCAGTATTACTTGTTCTCTCTCATTACTACTCTCAGCTAGTTATGCCACTTTCAGTGCTGGGCCTGCTGTGGCTTTGCCTAGGCCATATTTCTCCTCACAATCTGCCTTCCTACAAAGTGTGTGTGCTCAGAAGAACTTTCATGTTTGCCTCCAGACTGTGGTACATTAAAGATTAGCATGCAATTGTGGTTGTGGATATTTTACATCAGAAAATAGTAAATGAGAAGGGAGATCTCCTGATTGTTCAAGAAGGCTGGATTAAGAACCAGCTTTCTGTTGTGCGTTCATGTAATGATACCAGCGGACCATAATGACAGTTGTGAAGATGTATGATGATGCCTAGTGATCCCAGCAGATGGTCTCATGGTGTCTGTTGTCCTCCTTTAGAGAGAGAAGGGATCAGACTGGAGTGGAGCAGGAGAGACTTTCCTACTAGATCACCATAAGCCTTGCTGATTGATTGGTGGAGCATGAATTCTTCAGACTGGTCCTTATTCCTTGAATTTGAGCTTTCACACAAGCAGGAGCCCACCAGAAGATTCTACTCAAAAAGGAACTTTGTCACATTTCCATGCTTTTTGTTTTGTGCAGATGTCCTTTCCTCTTCCCATATTCTCCAGTTTAGTGCATGAGAGGGAAAAGACGAATTGCACCTGAGAGCTGCATTCTACAATGGTTAGCTGCCAGGGCTAGGTGTTGTATTTTGGAGGCTAAAAAGTCCTACGTGACCCAGGTCTGAGGGACAAGAGCAGTTAATTAGCTTCTGAGAAAAATGTCAACATTTATGAAAAAGTATTTCAACCTCTCAGGTAACAAGCTGGAGGGCTCTCAAAGAAAGTAAGCCATGTTCATTTCCTGAGTCTTAACTGGTTCAGAGTACAAACATACTGTATAGAGATAAACAAACAGATGATCCCTGAAGTTTTAAGCACAGAGGTTTCCTGAGGACTTTTCCCTATGACAGAATATCACAATTAAAACTTTTAAACTAAAAAGAAAAAGAAAAAAGAGAGAAAAAAAGAGACGACCACCCAGTTAAGCACTTAAAATCACCAATAAAGATTTTCATTTGAGAACTGCTCCTTTTAGCCTTTCCCTTAATTTCAAAAAATGTATATAAAGAACCAACCCTTTCTCCACCACTTGTCAACAACTGAGGTGGTGTTAAAGTTAAGAGCCATTGTCAGGAGATGGGAGGGAGTGGAGAAGGGAAAGAGAAGAGAAAAACTGAGGCATAACTGAGATGAGTTGCTGCTTTTCCTCTGCTAGAGTCTGAGCTGGCTTTCCTGAATACAAATTACAGAAAGTCAAATAAAAGCAAGGGCTAATAAATGTCTCCTCTGTTTCTGGTGCTAACTCTGCTAAAGAATGGCAGATAAATGCTTAGCCTTATCAGTCACAGATGTACCCAAACAGCAGGTTGCTTGTAGTTTTTCTTTTCGTTGCCTATTTGGCCATAGGCTTAGTATAAAATTGCAAAGCATGCAGGCTTAATCTGATAAATGAGACTCGCACTGGAGAGAAAGCACAAACAACTAGATAAGAAAAGAGAAGACAGGGAAGAAAAAAAGGTGATATTTGGGAAAGGTAAGGTGGATGTGACCTAGTCAGGTTCCTCCCTGGCTGTCTGAGCTGATGACACCTCTGGGCTCCTAAAGGTGCGGGGAGCTATTCCCCATCCTAACCAATCAATCAGTGCCATCTTGCCCTCATCCTGTACCACATGCAGACACTTGCCTCTTTTTGTGATACAGGTTAGACTATAAACTCAACAAGCCTTGGTTGTAACAAGCTTCTTACTTTTGTCTTCCCTATGGAATTACTAAAGACCATTTTTCATCGGTTCAACTTTTAAAAGATTTAGAGGATTGGAATGTAATAAAATCTCATCAGCTTGGTTTTAGGAAAATAGCTCTTGTCAAATAAACCTGAATTACTTCTAAAATGATATTACAACTTTGATTAAGTGTGTCATAGCTCCACAGTTAAACTTTCATAAAGCTGCTGAATTAATGCAACATTACACTGATCCAAAGAATGCCACTATATAACAAATGAAGTCACAGAGAAAGCTAACTCTATTTGTGGAAAACATCATTGTTACTGGACTATCATCAGTGATTGTGGAAAAGTTTCACTAATCGTGACTTTGACTGCTTTCATAAGCGATCAAGGAGTAAATTGTAATTCCGGGGACAAACACTGAAGAAGTGGTAAACAGTAACGTAAACCACAGCAGAGAAGAGCTTCTAGATTGCATGGTAATCTGAGCCTCTCCAAAGAAATTGGGATGGCCAAAGGATATTCTTCCTTTCAAGAAAGATGAAAGGAAAGCTATACTTATCAAATAAAGGAAAGCATGAAAGAAGGTGAGGATACATTAGGCATTATGAGCATCCCAGACCAAAACTATAGCCACAAAAAAACAGGTTAATGCATGAGCTAGGGAAGGATTGAAGAGAATTACAAAACCAGTTAAGCGGTACAGGTACAGGAGACTTAAGACTGAAATACTGTATGTGGCTCGGGGCCCATTTTTAATAAAGGTTTCTGACAAAGCGGAAAAGATAAAGAAACTAAACTTTTGGAAAGCAGAAGTGACAAAGATGAACCAAGTCTCTCTTAGTTTACCTGAAATGAAGACCAAAGTACATTACATAAGCACTTTCACAGGGAGAAACTACTGAGCAGTAACACAGGTTTTAGTCGTAGCAGTGAAAACCTACCTAGAACAGTGGTGAAAGAAATAAAATGAAAGAAGGGAAAGAGAGGATGGGAGGAAAGGAGGAAAGGAGGTAGATGAAATGCAAACAGGTTTGAACAAGCAGGTGCTTAGCCATTGAAACAAACTACCATTGCACAGCATGTCCATGGCAATATTGTGGGTGGGGGCATGCTGCAGGGGTGGCTTCTGAAAGGAGAGTACACAGGTGCTCCATGTCAGACACAGCCAGTTCCAGCTGAGCTCCTCATGATTCAGCACAGCTAAGCACCTGTGCCAAGCTGGTGGCACCACTGGGAAACAGTTGAGGAAGCACTGGACAGGCAGAGTGGGGAAGAAAAAAGTGTGAGAAATAGCAAAGGGGGATCTGAAGTCAGAGGATGAGGAAAAGGAGGTGCTTCATGGCTGAGGAGATACTCCCTGTGGTCCAAAGGGTAAACACGACAGAGCAGATACTGAGAAACCCACAGCAGAGCACAGGGAAAGAGTGAGAAGGAAGGAAGAGTGGAGAGGAACATTTATCCCCAGCACAAGCCCCCAGGACACTTGTCACTTCACTGGAGGAGAGAGATACTTAGCAAGGAGATGAGCCTGGGAATAAGGAGGAAGGGTCTTTTCCCTGTGTGTGTACGTGATTATTTCTTCTTTTGCTTTCCACTACTTCAATCACTAATTAAGTACTTATTTTAGTTGTCAATAAATTAAGCTGAATTCCCTAAAGTTAAATCTGTTTTGCCTGTAAAAGTAATTGATGAGGATTTCCCCCTCTTGTTTTTCCTGTTTTCTCCCCCTCCCCCTTCCTGCTTGGAGCAGGGTGGGCTGAGCTGCCAGGTGGGGCCTTCTCTGCTAGCTGGGGCCAACCCACCACACACATTCTGACTATTATGTATGAAGTGTCAGAAAGGAAAGCTAGGGAAGCCCCTCCTGCCCTCTGCAGGTCTGCATGTAGCTGGGCCCTGTGGAAGACAAGTAGGGAGCCACCCAAGCCAAATATTTGGCTGACATAAAAAATCTGATAAACTCCCCAGAACAAGCGACAAAAATAGTTGGGTGTGGGCTCTTGGTGAAGCAGATCATCCCAGCTCTGTATCCTGCTCTAAAGCACCAGGCTCCCCTCTTGTACAGGGCCCTGCAGAGCCACTCTGAATGTCTGGAGGGAAACGACAAGGTCCAACTGTCCCCTTAGAAGCACAGCACAACGTGCAGTACACAGTGCTAAGGGAACGTGGGCTCAGTCTACACTTACAAACTAAATTCTAAGAACACACTGGTCCAAGCCAAGAAACACTCCCCCACCTCATTCTTGGCCACAGTTCAGGCATCAACATACCACTCCCAAGAGGCAAACTGCGTATTTTGGCAGATAAGAGAGTTTAATGGCACGGATACTGCCTGTTTTGTGACAGTCAAACTCCAAGTTGGTGACTGACCCTGTGCATGGAGTTTGCTAGCAATAGCACACCCTCACTGCCTTTAGGAACTAGACTAGATGAACACACATGTATTTGCATGTATAGAATTAACAAAGCTTGCTACCTCCTCACCTAGTACTAACTAACATACTTAGCTGAAAGTAATGTTGATTTAGCCCTATTTATTTGGGTAGAATTACTGTATCCTTTTCTGGGTACCTCACTGCAAATCAGTGCCAACCCTGAAGAGCTAACTGTTAGTTTTAAAATCCTGGTTAATAGAAAGAAAACCTTCGTGTTTTACATCTCAGTAAGTATAATTTTAGCCTGTTTTCTGAGTTTTTGAGTCTTGACCAGAACACTGAAGTACCTGGGTTGGGCGATAAAGGCCACCTGGAAGGCTCCAGGAATCCAGCCGTCATGCTGCACTTCAGAAGTTCCCATCACTCTCTAAAAGCCCTCACAGAAGATGTTCATGACAACATAAGGTGGCACTAAAGGGACAATCATTAACCCTCAGCCAAATAAGGCACAGATATTTCTTGAAGATAAACTTGCCTCTGAATTTTAATGTTCCTGTGCAAAAAAATACTTTCTCCAAGAGCTGCGTGCTGTTTCTGATCGTCAACCTCACTGAGTCATTAAATTATCAACTTAAAATCTGTTGCTTTATTTTAAAAGTAAAAAAAAAAAAAAAAATTGATTTATTATAATTATGCTGAGCGAGAATTAATGCACATATTTGTGGTAAATAATTTCACATGTTGACTTGCAATGCCTTGAGAAAGACCATATGTGCTCGCATAAAGAGGCACTCCTGGCATGGGTACAACTTAAACAAACGGTGTATGCAAATAAGGAGCTGTAAGTAATCAGAAGAGAGTTCTCCACTAATAAGAGCTAATATTTATTATCATTGTTCCTATCACTGTTCCTGGAGCTAGGAGTTACAAAGCTACATTTCCTGATTCAGCTTATTCAGAAATGAATAAAAAGAACTCAAACATCTTTCTTCTTTTCTTTTTTTTTTTTTTCTTCCAAAAAGGATAAATTCAAATTTGTTCACATCTCCCATATTTCTTCTCCCAACTGAGCAGCTCAGTGTACTATCAGTGGAATGCAGCAGATTGTGAAGGAGTCAAGGAGACATTTGAAAATAGATTTGTTCAGCCATACCCAGCAAACAGCACATCTGTTATTGACAGAGTGAAAATAGAGCCTGCAAGGAGTTAGTGCTAAATATAATTCAGCCTCAGCAACAGCACTCTTGTCTAGATTTTATTTATTTTGTTACTTAGGTAAAATTATCTCCATTTCAATACAAATTCCGAAAGAGGACACAGAGGGCCTGCATTTAAGGCCCGTAGGCAATGAAAGACACCATTCAGAATCATACATTGCAAGCTCTCTCCACATCATACCTGCAACACCTCCGCTAATGCGAAAAATCTTTGTTAAAAGAACAAACGCCTTCAATGAGAAGAGCTCAAACAGTTGGGCCGCTGAGGTTATCAAGTCTGCAGGGACATGTCTTATTTTTTCACCTGGAAATGCTTTATTAAGAATTTGAGCATTTTAGCAATTCTCTGATCTCTAGAGAGTCCAGCTTTCAGTGCAGCCTGGGTGTAAGTAATTTTGATGCAATCTGGGAATTGATGGATCCCTTCCATATGCATCCAGGAAATCTCTTGAAGGATACAGCAATCTTGGGAAATATCAGAATTCAGATGAGCCATAACAGCATTAATTTGACCCCCGGGATGTAGTCCTAATTCATTTCACCTAATCTGAGCTATCTAAAAGTTGCTCTCCAGCCTCATTTACTCTTTTGCACTCCTTCTAAAATTGCTAGGGAGGACTGGCATGTCCAGATGAGGTGACGGAGCTTAGACATAAGAAATTAGCTTAGATTAAGACAGCAGTTTCAGTACAGCTCCAATTAGACAAAAAGATTTGCAGCTTTTGCATACAGCCATTTTGCAACTATTGATAGTCACATTTTACTGATCTTATATCTGCCTTTCCTCACTCACTATGCCGTGTCCAGCAGTGCACGGCACCCACTGAACAGCCACCTATTCTACACAGTTTGCTAATCCGTTCAGAAAACATATTCCTTGCAGTCTTTATGACTGCACGCCATCCAAATCCACACTGAGTTGTGTCTTCCATGTTCTCATTACCAGAGCCATTGGTATTCTTGAGGGAAGAAGCCACTGAGTCGCGTGTTGGATGCATAGTGATCTGCTAAGGGGAGGCAGAGCTCTTATCTCCAACCTACAGCAGCCAGCAGAGTTTGCTACCAGTTGCTGATGATAGGATGCTGCTCCCCAGCAGTTTGTAAGTGTCCAGTCAAAAACAACACCTTAACAAACATGGTGCTTTGAGAGGCATCACATTTGCCCAGAATTCTCAAGCTTGCACTGGCCTTGTCAAGATCTCCAGGCCTACGAAGAAATGAAAAAGGCTTTTTTATTATTAAAAGAAATAATTAAATTTCTTTAGAATGTAAATGAACTGAAACTGTAGCCTGTCTTCAAAGGGTAATTACATTGCTACAAGGTAGCAGCTGAATTGCTGGTGTAAAGGAGTAGTTGCACATGTAACTATCCCAAAGGTAATGCTATTATCAGGTTATACACAGATGCTACTGCTTCCCAGGCTTGCTGCATTCTCCTTTTATATAAATAGTCCTGTGCTCCTGTTTTCACTGAGTTATTTACATCAGGATTTTTAGTCATTTCAGAAATTCATCACCTGCAGGGCTAAATAGTAATCTGAAGGCTAAGAGATGGAGAAAGAGGCTTTCCATAGCACAGCTGTCCCCTGATCATGTAATCCTGAACCCTCTTTCCCTCTCCACAGCTAAATTTAATTCAGGCATTTAAAATTGATATGGTGAGGTATTTCCCAACCTCAAGTACCGTTTGCCTTAGCAAACAATCAGAAACAATGTTCCTGCCACCTCTCTGGTGCTGCATTTACAGTCTTGAATGCAACACTGTCAGGTAAAAAAATATTGTATATTTCCTTTAGCAATGCATTCACATGGCTAATAATTCTCTCTTCTATTATTTATCAGGTTATTACTACTATTATGAGGATTATAGCTATGGGAAAATACTCTTGCTAGAGACAAAATTAAGTAGACCTGGTGATATTAGGAAAAGCAGGGGTAGAGTCTGTTTTCCTCCATCTGGTGAGCTTTGCCCATGCACTGCAATCTCCTGCATTTCTGCAGACTGCTGTATTTTATTTTCTGAATGAGAAAATTGACAACAAGTGTCAGAAAAGAGCTACAGTATCAGGACAAATAAAACAAAACGGAGAATGAGGTGCTCTCAGAAGAGATTTTAAACTTCTGTTACTACACTTCTTCATGTCCTGTGTAGTTTGACTTTCTGGATCAATAAAGATCATTCTGCTCTCTATTCTGTTCCTCTGAAAAAATATCCTGTGAGTGTTTACCATGAGCTCACAATGACAAAAAGTAAAGACATCTCAATTAGGGCCCTTCTGGGTACAATTTTGTGATATGAACAACCTGAATCAAAGACTCATCACTGTTGAAAGGTGGAAAGCTTTTTTTTCCCCCTCTGCTTACCACGTTGTTCCTCTTCTGCATTGTTACTTCCCTCTCTGCCTTCCTTTCCTCAGCATTGCAGCCCTGCTCCATCCCTCACTACGGCTCTGAGGTTCATCAGAGTACCAGGTTTTCACAGCTTGTCTCTGCGGCACTGTATAAACTGGGAGATAAGCTACTACCATGGGAATGATTTTATTCCACGCTGGGCAACACCATATCACCTACTTTATCTGTTACACAGGGCTCAGTGTTGCACGCAGGCAAACTGATTTGTCATCTTAAAATGATTACTGCTTCATTACATTTTCTTACTGTTTAAATGTCATGTTTTTCTGAGTGCTTTCAGTGTTGCTTCAGCACAAGGCTTGCTCCACTAGCAGGACCCTGGCCACTTCACCTGGGCAACTAAATGAGGAGCAAGGCTTCGCTTCTTTTTCTAAAAATACAATCAATGGAGAAAAGCAGGCATATTCAGAGTGATTCAACTCAAGTACTACCTGACTTGTCCTGACTCCTCCACTTCTATCAAAGCAGGAGCTTTCACCAGCTATATTCCTATGAGGCTTCTGTATCAAGCTCCAAAGTTCAGCAGAATGAATCTAGGCATGTACCTGAGGTGAGTAAAAGATGTTGCTGTCTTAGAAGAGAAGAGTTTGGGAGGTTGTGGATGCTTTTCTAACAGTGTGCATTTGTCATCTTCTGATTTCACTTTCCAACTTGGAACGGTGCAACAGAATTGGCTAAATTCCAGTCCAGGAAGTTCCGTGTGCACTAAGAGACATGATTCAGTGACAGGACTCAGTAGATCAGATTGACAGTTGGGCTTGATGATCTTGAAGCTCTTTTCCCAGATGAATGATCTTATGATCCTATAGCAGTATGCTGTAGCAGGCAACCTGGTTTTGCCTCGGTTATGCTTGAGCTATCAATCTTATCCCCGAAGTGCTCTTGTTTCAGTTTCTTTTTTTGAAACAGGTCAGGTGGAAAGGATTACTTTTCAAATGTCTGGAGCAGCAGAGCCTGGGCTTTTATTAATAATGGAAGAGGACAAAGGAAGTAATCTTCACAAGATCAGCATACTGCCTTCCAGGTGTTTTGAGGGAGCGCTGACTTTGGACCAGGTAATGCTGCTCGTGTTCACGCCATCTAGATCCTCATATTTTGCCAAGGATTTTCTTAGGAAAGGAAAAGACTACCATACACCCTGCAAGATTGTTTAGTTTCATCTGCCAAGCTAGGAATGATAAAACAGATGCAGAGATATGAATCTCTGTGTCCAGAGGGTATGTGGTAGGGAGATGTACAAACCTCAGCTAGCTCCTCTCGCACTGCAGATGAACTCTGAGTCATGTGCAGGTCAAATGTTGTGTCCCCAAGCAACCTGTAACATCTCTTGTTGAGACTGCAGAAGAAGTTATGCTTTTAAACGCAAATGCAAACTTTCCCCAAAACAGAAAGGTACCTGTCAGCAAGTTGGTTTTAGTTTTTTTCATTTTTTATACTGTGAACACTGATTTATGTGTGTTTTTAAAGTCCAGTGTGAAGACAAGCAGAACTGGAACTGGAAGACAAAGCATCACCCATGCTGGCTTAAAGAGGCCAGAAATAATCCAGGCATTCTAGTTCAGAAATAACACCTTGTTAAGAAGGTAAATGGCAATCAAGCACATGTGCTTTGTGAAAACCTCTGGATCTAAAACAGGCAAGAAAGCAGCACTGTGTGCTGCTGCTGAATACCTTGACTACTTCCAAGATGAGATGAGCCTCATGGAAGAGGTGCTGGCCAGAGTGAGAACTGCTGGCCAATCAGCATCAACATCATGCCTTACTGAAGGCCAACAACACCGTCCCTAATTACATTCACCTAAAATGTTTGTAAAGTCAAATTATGTCCCTTTTCTGTCTCAAATGCAGGAATGCAATAAGTAAAAAGGTTGTTCTCCTTCTTTGTTGCAAGAGATTCCTACGGCTGTGTTTCCAAAGGCCTGGCAGGAAAGGTCTTATAGGAGCAAGGATAGGGAGGGCTACGCACTGAGGCATGATTTATTACAGAAGCTGTGTGTTGTTTGGATCAGAAGCTGCTGGACTCTGTGCACAGCAGAAATTATATCATTAGCTTTCAAGAGGAACAGAAAGCTCCAAGATGACAAGCTCTTTGTTGTGTAAGTGTTGTCTAAGAAACCTCTGCCCTTCCTTTGACCAATTAAAGCACCTTTCCTGGTAGGAGTACATGGGTGGCTGTACTGAGCTCAGAAATATCTCCTTTCCAACTTCTAAATATTTCTGACTAGTCAGAGTGGGGCCACAAGCATTTTGCCACAAAAAAAAACCCTTTCCTGATAGGCTGCAGGGCTTCTGCAGCCACAGCCTATGAGGATGTGGGAACAGATAAGCAATTAAAAACTACACCATCAGCAATTGCACCTTTCTGATAAAACAGCACTGACACACTAGGATTCTTACCTCATGTCCTGGAGGACTGTAGTGGAAGTGCTAAGTCAGGGCTTGAAGAAGTGACCGAACACCTGGTGGGAAGGCAGGACCAACCCAGGGGAGCTCAGGTGCATGCAGTGGAGGTGGAGGGGGTGGAGCCAAGATCCATCCCCTTCCAGATCTCATTTAAGGGTTGGCAGTGGAGGCAGAGGTATCTGACTGGACATTTCTGCATACCTGAGGCCTTCTGAAGGTGAGCAGCTTCTTTCCCTTATTTCTGGGGCCATTGCTGTTGTGCTTGAGCAAATCCTTACTTGCTGTGGCCTGGGACCTTGCTGCTCTGTTGTCATTGCTACACCTTCCATCACGTTACAAGGATGTAAGCTCAAACTTATTCAAAGAAATAAAGTGACAGCTACTAAGTGCAGCCAGTAGTTTGGTATTCATAGAAAATGCACACAGAGAGACAAGCATGAGGAAGGAACAGTTTCCCTCACTGAGTGCTAAAAGGATGTGTCTGGAAGGGGAGTTGGGTTCAGTCCTACTCCAGCAGCTTTAAAAGAGCTCTGAAAAGAAAAACAGAGCAGCTGGAACTGAAGAGACATAGTCCAGATCAGCCTGTAGCTCAGGCAATGGTTCAGTTCTCTTCTCAAAAATGAGTAGATGTGAACTCAGATTTCATTCTTTTCACTGCCTGATGCTGTTATGAGAACTGATATATAGAGAGACGTGACTACCACTTCTCCACTTTGTGATTCAGAACCTTTGATTTTATCAAACCTATTCAGAAACAAATCTGCACAAGGTTGTAATCCACTCTCATGGTTTGTTTCAACTGAAACCTGCCCATGCTGGATAAGCCTCTTGCACGCAGTCTGGTCCTTCCACCTCCCAGAGGGCCGAAGTTGAAGAACAGAGATGAAGGCAGTGAGGATGGTCCAAGGCAGGGAACAGTTTCTGCAAGGGAATACTGATCAGTCTAATGCCTGGAAAAAAGGTTAATGAGGAAGGCTACAGACAATGGATGGTGTTGAAGAGGTGACGAGGTAATGATGATTGCCCGCAAGGAAACTACAGGGTATCCACTGAAATTATCAGGTGTCAAATTAAGGGGAGAGAGCAGGTATTTCTTTACGTAGTACATAATTATACTGTCACAGGCTGCTGTGCAGGCCAAAAGCATAGACAAACTCAAAAAGTCATTACAGAAACGCAGGGAGGACTGGTTCACTGGTAAAAAAAAATTAAAAAGGGGAAAAAAAGGAAATTAGTCTCAGTGCAACTCTGGCTCAGGAAAACAAGCAAGGATGGCTCACTGTGCACACACTCTCCCTTGTGCTTTCTTTGAGCGTTGCTCCTGAAGTGCCGCAGTGCCTGTCACAGGCAGACTATTGGGCTAACATCTGTCTAGCAATATTAAGGTTCTCAGCCTGATGTCAACTGTGTTTCATTTTTTTGGCTGAGGAAATCAGGGGTTTACACAACTCACAATGCAGTAGGGTAAAGAGAGACACATAGGACGTGGGCATCATGCCAACTCTCCAGTGTTACTATTGGATAAACTCATTTTTGCTATTCTGAATATACATGCCCTACAACTGTACCTATACGTGCAAAAGCATTACATGAGTAGCATTAATTTAAATGCTACCTATAAAGCTTCCACAGTGATAGAGCATCCATATTTAAAAAATGGATACACCGAGGCAATTGCCTTATCTCAAACAGAACAAAAGTACTTCACGCTTTCTCTTGCTAGGCTATATTTAGCTTTCTGTCATCGTGCTACTTTTCCTATGCCATTTTCTGAAACTTTATATTGTCCCCAGTATGTCCTTGTTTTAGAGTTCATACTCGCAGAGAGGAATAGCAGCTGTTCCTGACACATGAAGGAGAAAACTAAAAAGTCTGTTTATTCAAGGATAAACACTGCCATTCCCTTCCATAACATCCTTTTCTACCTCTGTATGAGATGTGACTGGTTGTCTAGAAGTTCCCAACACCATACAACCCAGCTAAGGTTTCTTCTAGTAAGCTAACACTTGAAACTACCTAAGAGAACATCTCCAACTTGTTTGACATTTCTACTCCCAAAGATATCGTAACGTGCAGTAGGTAGCGTGGGGACCCGGTCTAGTTCTTGTAGCTATTCTTTATTCTCTTTCTGAAGGATCACTTGTTAGCTAATGCTCAAAATGGCTCAGTTTTTTCCCTCCTAGACACTATAGACTCTCAGATTATCAACTACTGAATCTCTTGCTGAATGTCAATGCCCTGGGCATAGCAAGGCCTGTTCCTCCAAGCACTGGATGATGCAAAGACAACACTGACATTCTTAAAGAAGGGACACCCATTGCAGAAGAAATCTTTTATAAGAAAGCTTGGCATCTGCTAGCACAAGTTTTGAGGAAATAAAGCACATTACAGTTAACTTTGGAATTTCTCCCATAGTTCATTCTCATTAACCTAATGAACTGCAGATGACTATGCATTGCGTGCACAGGCCCAGGTTGCCTCCTAGAGCAAAAGCAGTGAACTTGCTTGCATGGCTCCAAAAAGGGGCTTGCCTTTGAAAACCTGGACCAGTCACCTCTTCATCAGTCATCCAAAATGGAGATAAAAAGGCACTAAACGCTTAAGAATTAAGTGTTATGACGTGGAATACCAGTAACCAAAAATCATAAAACCATGACAGCCATCTGCAGATATAAAGAACACCACTTCTGATAGCTAAAACAATCTTAGTGGAGTAGGGATGTACATTGCGTGCTTGTGATTCTCCTGTGCAGATATATGGAGGAAAGAATAACAAAGGGAAAGCAAAAAGACATACATCAGTTTATCAGATCGACTGATAGTTTGAAGTAAGCAGTGAACATGGGACAGCATATCCATTCAGAACATATTTCCTTTAAGTAATACTTAGGAAAACAAATACTCGTCATCACCATCTGCTGGAAAAGAAGCTAGGTGAGTCATAGAATGTTTGTTGCTCTTGTGAGATTGAGGTCTCATTGGGCACCTGAAGAAAATGGCAAAGTTAGCTTTTTAACAGGTACTTATTTTTTTTCTATTTTTTGACTGAACCATGGAAAGAACAAATGGGAACCATGTGTCCTCTGTGAGGGAAGTGCAGCAGGAGGCAGCGGGAGCTTGGTTGGGGTCCCCAGGAATCATAGAATCATAGAATGGCCTGGGTTGAAAAGGACCACAATAATAATAGAGTTTCAACCCCCCTGCTATGTGCAGGGTCACCAACCACCAGACCAGGCTGCCCAGAGCCACATCCAGCCTGGCCTTGAATGCATCCAGGGATGGGGCATCCACAACCTCCTTGGGCAACCTGTTCCAGTGTGTCACCACCCTCTGAGTGGAAAAACTTCCTCCTAATATCTAACCTAAACCTCTCCTGTCTCAGTTTACAACAGTTCCCCCTTGTCCTATCACTATCCACTCTCATAAACAACCGTTCCCCCTCCTGTTTATATGCTCCTTTCAAATACTGAAAGGCCACAATGAAGTCTCCCCAGAGCCTTCTCTTCTCCAAGCTAAATAAGCACAGTTCCTTCAAACTTTCCTCGCAGGAGAGATGCTTCAGCCCTCTGATCATCTTAGTGGCCCTCCTGTGGACCCACTCCAAGAGCTCCACATCCTTCCTGTACTGGGGCCCCAGGCCTGGACGCAGTACTCCAGATGGGGCCTCACAAGAGCTGAGTAGAGGGGCAAAATCACCTCCATCTCCCTGCTGGCCACCCCTTTTTTAATGCAGCCCAGAACACAGTTGGCCTTCCAGGCTGCAAGTGCACACTGCTGGCTCATGTCCAGCTTCTCATCTACCAGGACCCCCAAGTCCTTCTTTGCAGGGCTGCTCTGAAGGAGCAGAGGGTTCCTGGAAGATTTGATTACCTGGAGATCACAGCAGTCATCCACACCACGAGTGAGGTGGTAACCTATTACCCTATTGAGTTTCAAACCACAAAACAGTTTAAGATCTGGTGGCTGTGTGCAGCAGTTCCCTACATCCCAGAACCTTTCTCAGGGTTATTTTTTTATATGGCAGGAAGCTGCTCCACTGCTTGTCCCCGGAACGCATCTGATTATTTGGGCAGCGTGAGAGCACCTTTGTGTTGGATGAATGCAGATGATGCTATGAATCTATTAATTTATCTGATCCTGACCAATTTTGAGTTTAAAATTAAAAAACAAAATCATCTGCAGCACGCTGCTTCATCTCACATCTGGAATGCACGCTGCAGCTGCACTTCGGTCTCAAGGCAATTATTTTGATCCCAAATCCAGTTGCTGTAAATAAATCTAATTAATTAGAATGCTTTTCCTTTGCACAAAAAGCTCGGTGCTGGGGAAGAGCCACAGCCATAAGAACTGGGTCCTCGCCTCCGTTCTGCTCCCTTGTCCTGATTTACAAGGGCTGTTCTCCATCTAAACCCCCATCTCCTTCCCTCCCACACAAACCCGGTTTTATCTCCGATTTCTGATATTAAATCGCTTCTATCAGAAAGGCCGCATCAGCTCCCCGAAGCCTTAGCTGTGCGCTTTTTAAAAATAAAGCTGCTAAATTTGGGAACATTTCTACATTGTTATTACTTTCCAGTTTCTCCTTTTGATCCTGCTCCAAAAGCAAGCCGCTGCTATTTTCCCTCCCCTGGCTGCACTCATTCAGGGTGCTGCGGGGCTCAGAGTGGTTCTGCTGTTCTCTCCACTGAGTAGCACACAGGCTGTGCAAATACTAAACGCACCCCGTGTGCTCCCCTGCTTAGGATTCCCCATCCCCAGCACGCTCAGGCGCCTCTGCATGTGTCGGAAGCCTCGATGCGTACTTAAAAATAGAAGAACGGCAACCTCCCGGCCTCATTTAAGAGGGGGAAAACCGGCGCCGCAGCCCGGGCGGAGCCGGGCCTTTCCGCGGGCTCTGAGGGCCCCCTAGCGGCGGCGAGGGCGGCGCGGGGACGCCCGGCTTCGGCACAACGGCCTCCTCGCTCCCCGCGCCCGCAGGAGGGGCCCTGAGGGCGGGCGGGCGGAGCGCGCCGCTTCCCGGCGCTTCCCCTCGGGCTGAGCCGCCTGGCGCTGCCTGAGCCCGCATCAGGCGGTTGGGTAACGTCAATGAAGATTGTGAAAGGTCACGGATTCCGGTTCCCAGAATTCCTCTGATTAGCTGTAGCTTCTCAGAACGGGCTGCTGCGACCTGCTGTGCCTCCTGTTGCTCCGGTACGTGCAGAGGAAGCGCCTAGAATACATCAGGGTATTCATCACCTCGTCCCTCATCTGCCGGGAAGGGCCGCGGCTCCCAGAGCCTTCAGCTGTCCTTAGGAAACATCAAGCACCGTTTAACGAGGGAGGGTCACGGTCAGCCCTCTTCCATCCACCTCCACACAGGCCTGCCCTCCATACCCTCCATTGGCGAGAGCCAGCCCCACAGCTGCAAACAGGTCTTGCGTTATAAACAGGATATCAACATTTGTTCATCTGGTTTTGCACCCTATGAACAGAAAGAGATGAGCTACTGTAATTACTTCATGAGACGACGCATACCCTCACAGCTGCTGTGCTGGCGCTGACTTCAGCCGTCAGGCCACAGAGCCTATACGTGTGTGTGAGGTTAATTCTACAATCTCTTATTTTCCTGAGCAATAAACTTCACAGGTGACAAGCTGGAATGTTTCTACTCAGCTTCATGTTCACCTGAACGGTACAGCTGTTACACGCCAAGTGCTGATGAGTCCTGCGCCACCATCCAGGGCTGTACCAGTTTATCAGCATTTTTGACAAACTTTTTCTAGCAGAATTGCAGCCTCATTACTGTGACCTATATTTAGGCAGGCACGGCTTCCCTAGAAGCTGTTTTACAACTCTTAAGCTCTGTGTTCTGAATAACAGGCCTGAGTAGCTGTGAACATTTTACTGAAGCAGCACTGCATGGCTGGGGAGCAATTAAGTTATATAAACCCAACATGATAAAGGAGCAGGAAAATGAAGATGTACTTCAATGTCTTGGCAATTCCAGCTCATAAGGCGACATATATGTTAAGAGCATTTTGTCTGTATGGTTTTTAAAGTGAGAACATGTTTCTTGGCAAAACCATTTCTTCAGCTTGTTTAGGTAGAACATACGTCACCCAGAGGTTGATCATGATCTAAGGTCATTCTCTGTAGAAGCATTTAATTCACAGCTTAAATGTCAGTAGACTTACAATACTTTTATTTAAATATTACTAGAGAAAGGACAATTTTCCTAGGATAAAATTCAGCTCAGTGTGTTGAAGATATGAGTTTTCAAGACTTGACTTTTAAAGTCTCCTATCTTTATGTTGTCTATTAACCCCCTGTTTCCCGAGTCATTCATTAAAACTTATGGGCTCGGATGTTTTGTTGCTGGGCAACTACAGGAAATGACAGCAAACTCTGTATGACTGATAATGTACTAAAGACTTCCAGACAGCTCTTCTTCATGTTCTCGAGTGCAATCTAATGTAGCCAAGTACAGTCCAATGTCCCTTCTTGGGCATTTTTCAGCTGAAGCAAATGCCCACAATATTCAACTAAATCATTTAACCCAACTAAAAAATCTAGCAAAGTTCCTGTAGGGTGATTCAAAGTGATAATTAGGTAACAGAATACTAGTGTTGACATAGTAACAGTACTTCTAAACCAAACATAATTACACTGTCTCTTGCAGTATTAACAGAAAATCACAAAAAGCTGTGCAAACAGTAATTCAGCATACAAATAATAGGAAGGAAAAGCATTTCTTACAGAAACTGGAGAATGATTTGTCTAATTACTTTGCCTCTCCAGTCATACCGACCGATCTCTTTGAATCTTGTATACTTGATTCCTAATTCTATACCATGCACAGTGCTATTGCACTTCAGAACTGAGCACTTAAATGGATTAGTGTTTGATTGCTTTCATGATATAATATAGCCTTGTTCTCCTTTATGTTGTTTACCCATAATCTTTTATTTCCAAGGAGAAAATTCTGATTAGCCTTACGCTTTGAATAGCAGAATGATTTCCTAGAGTGTGACAATTGTGTAATCATTCAAATAAGCCAGTAAACAAGCCGGGACAAATTTATCCCTGGCATAACAATTCTGATTCAATTGAAATAAAAAGCCATAAATTCAATCCACAATAGCAGAGTAAAATTCCCTTGGGGTTCAGTGAGTGAAACCTCCCAGTCTAGAAATACCTGTTATAGTTTCTTAACCATGTTAATGCATCATCCTTGCAGAATATGCTGAATGTTAGAGTAGAGACATGGACAGAGATCGATGAAACCAGCCCTAAACAAACTGAAATTGTCTCACTGAATACAAAGCAGAATTAACGTTCTAGCAAATATAGGCATTTGGCTTGAAAGTAAATTATGAAAGGCAGATTTCTGATAATCCTTTTTTTTTTCCTTTTCCCCAGAAATGAACTGAAATTCTTCCCATGAAGCAGGCTTTTTAATAGAAGAGATGTATGTGGCCTGTTAGAGATACATGAGGAGGTTTACAGACGTCCATGAAGGTCTGTGGAAGTCTAAAGAAGCCATGATGATGCATTTTGTGTTTCTCAGTCGTTCAGGCAACCACAAACTCATGGCCAATGTGGTTTCATTTGTTGCGTGGTTAGAAGCCCAAGAATGCCCAACACACCTCACAGCACATCTGCACCACAGCTGATACCTGGAGTGCTTCACAGGAATAATCACTACATTATTTGAAGAACTCTGAAAAATGTGAAAAGACTTCCAAAAGGGCATAGAAGAATAACGTGAAGCCCAAGAAACCTAACAACAGAGACAAAAGACCCTCAAACTATTTACTTTCTTGAAGAGAAAGTTCAGCGTTGGTTTAATCATAGTATTTGTTTAGAAGATTTCTAGTAGTAGAAGGTGATGGAAAAGGAAGGTAAGCCAAATAATACCAGAATAAAAATAAGAACCGTGTGTCTTGCAGCAAGCATAATTAATTCCTGGAATCGTCTACTCAGGGAGCAGGTGGTTTCTGCTCCCATTTTGGGTCTTCGTGAGTTTTGTGCATAAATGCTTGGAAAGAGGCATACAGAGACCTGCCGAAAAACATTACTGCAGTTTGTCCAAACATTGGAAGTGCCAGCTTTCTTGGATGAAGCAAGAAAAGCCCAAGATTCAATAGTAAGCCCATGCTGTTAGCTACCATACTCACAGAAGCAGGCTTGACACTATTTTAATAAAAATAACTATTAGACCGTGTTTCTTCAAAGTAGTTCGGATTCTGTTGTCACTGTATTTCTGCAGTGCAGAATTCTTAAGGTAAGAGTCAAAAAGTCTTCACCTGCTTTATCTCCATAAGTAATACCTACTCTGGGACATTCAAAGCATTGCCTGTGTCCTGACAGTGGCGCAGCACTAGAGCTTGTTGCTGCCTGCTTTGCTCAGTACAGCAATGGAAGAAAGGCGAATGTGGCAAAACAGACTGCTGGGTTCCAGCTCAAAAAGCCCATTATTGAGTTTGCAGGAGCCTTCTAACAGCAGTGACCCCACTTCTCTAGGACCAAGCAGGATCCTAGTTGGTCTGAGTTTAGCAGCCAGCCCTCCCATCACAAGGGGTACAGCCTCCTGTCCAACACAGCTCTGGTGCCAGCTGTATGCAGAGACCCTTCTTCAGGAACCACACTGCAATAGCCTACGGTCTGCCCACACCAGAGTGACTGTCATCCACAACATAGGCACCAGCGTGCAAAGGCAAGAACCTACAGAGAAGAGACCAGGAGGGCAGAAAGTATAACATATTGAAGGCTGTTGAAATCTCTAAGTTCAGGAAGCACAGAAGGTATTAAATGCCTCGTGTGAGGGGTGAGGGCATATTTAGTTCTTAGTGTCACTCAGGTTCACATGGGAGCAGAACAACAGTGTCACCAGATCTGCATGGCTCAGCCTGTCTAGCACAGCGCACCCAGGACAGAGGCTGCCCATGAGAAGGGCACAGCATCACCACAGATCAAAAAGCAGCTGGAAGGAAGGAGTCACAATAACAAATTAAATGAGCTTGAGGAGGCCTTGCTACTGAGCAGCACTTAAAAATCTTCAAAGAGAGAATGAAGGGGACTGCAAGAAGTGAGAAGCAAATAGCTGGTTCAGCAGTTGATTCTCCAGAGGATACTGCAGTAAATTGTTAATAGGCCTTTTACACTTTAATACTTCAATATTTAGATACTACTACCCTGCTTATCTATCTTGTCAGTTTTCTTTTTCATTTTTTCAGTAAAAGCATTACCCGTAACATGTTTGATTCAGCAGAAAATTAACTTATTTAACACCAGAAATGTTAGTAAGATTTCTCCAGGTCTTTGGATATGGGCTAAAGATGATGAGGTAGGTTTTCTGTTGTTGCTGTTAGTTAGTTCATTTGCAGTGACTCCTGCAAACTGTGTTTTGGCAATTGCAACTGGGTTGCAATTGCTTGGGCAGATTCAAGATCAGAAATAAGCAAAAAGGCACATTCCAGACCAAGACTATCATGCATGCTCCTCTTTTAAGTCAAAGAATAACAAACATTTTGATGTAAAAACTCATACAAGTTAACAGAAATAGAGCAATATACCTTCCCCAACCCTTTTTCAGAAATAGGTGAACTGTGTTGGATATGGTTTTTTTTTTAACTATAATATCAGTGCAAAGCAGATAATCAGAAAAGAAACTTCAAACAAACCATTAACATTTGGTAAGACTATAAATATGATGAAGTGTTTGAGACCATATTAATAACAGACTGTACTGGCTGTATACTCTAAGTAAAATAATCTCATTTGTGCAGGAAGGGCACTTAAATTCTTGTTAACAAAAGGTTACAGTGGGATCCAATATTAGTCATAAGCTTCCAAAAAAGAGCAGTGCACTTAGAGTCATCCTGTGTAAATTCAATGACTGTTCACCTCTCCTGCCCTGTACTTTCAATCCATGACAAATATGATAGAGACATTCTTTTACATTACATTTTTTTTTTAAATTTCAGCTTTGAAGATCTTGCCTTTTAGATGTTGATAATAACTCACCGTAGCTAAAATCACAATGCCACTGATAAAAAATGTCCTCCCATATTTTATACTGCCAGAATCGTCCATTAGTAAGAGACCTGAATCATATTGCCATTTCATTTTTCTCAGCAAAAAAAAAAACCCAAACCCTCGTTCCAGGCTCATTTCTCATTATAATTATTATGTTGTTTTCTAAGGAAACTTTGTCAAGGAAGGGAGAAATCAGGTCTCATTTGGCTACACACAAAACAGGAGCATATTTCCTGGTGACACTTTCCTGGTCCACTGGGTATTGCTGAAGATATGATCTAGTAGTACATTAGTTTAAAACACAGAATAAAACTGAGAATGTGGAACAAAAGCCACGTGCTGTGGGAAGATCACAGGAGCACTTTGTCCTCAGGAAAGCAAACTGGGTTAATTCCCCTTTCGGCATTCACAGGATACACACACCAATGTCCTGGAAAGGCAAAAATAACTGTTAGGCAGAGGTAAACTTTTCTAATTATATTGGCTTGGTTGGCCCACATGACTGTACGATACATTTAAAAACCAACTTTGACCAAGGAATTAAAGTTAGCTTGGTTTACTATAGTGGAAATTCAAAGCTAAAACAGAAGGGGGAAAAAAGGACAAAGTGCCATTTAAATCCTTCTGTCTGAGGTCAATGGCAGTGGTCCTTCTGTGTGTCTGAGTTAGCTCAGCTGCTGATCTGAGTTCTTTGGGCTCAGCTTCAGGAACTCCATGTTCTGGACATGCTGCTCCTCTGTGTGCATGTCCTTCCCAGTCTCTCAACCTCAGTGGGATCGTGTGAGATTAGAGCACCACTGAGTGGTCACCAGGAGGTAAGTTGGAGTAGAAGGTCCCAGCCAGAGCTCTGGAGAGGTTTTTGTGCACTTGAGAGGCACCCTGCCATCACATAACCCCAAGTTCTAGGTGTGTCTTTCCTTATCCTGAGCCTGATGTGTGCCCAGCTGTGTCAGCCAGCAGGGTGTCACGCATTCCTACAAGGAGGAGGTTTGTTAAACACCATTTTCAGGTCTAATAACCTGACGCAGGCAGTATGAGGCAGGGGTTTCCAAATTCAACAGCTAGTCTGCCTGAGACGTGCCAAGAACTAGAATGTTCAGGCCTGGGTGAGTTACTTAGTTTAAATACAAACATTTAATAAGTTGTCAATTTAAGCATTTAAATCTGTAAGTTATTTCAGTTGTGTGAAATCATTATAATCAGATTTCTCCGGAGGACGGCAACTTCTTCTAAGGAGAGAATGTTTGCTAGTTGATTTCTGTGAATGTACAGAATTCCCAGAGTGAGCAAACTGAGCTGAGAATGCACAGGATAGTATAAGCCCATTAGGAACATCAGCAATTCAAAACGTGCTATCCAAATGAACTCAGAGAAATCTTTTCTTACTGGGGAATATCGGTATTTTATAAAGTGCTCTTAAATGCAATATGCTTTTAGGGCAACATTTAGTTTCTTGGAAACAAAAGCCATTGCATTCTGCTGAAGAGCCCATAAATAGGCAAATAAATAAATAAATATTTTTACATAATTAAATCATACCATCTTTGCAGTGCTACATTATCCTGCTGTTATCAGATTACGAGTGGTTTTTTCTCCTAACTGATCAGATGGAGGGATTAAAACCTGCTTACACCGGGGAAACACAAAACAGCCAGAGGGAGAAAAGCCAATTTGATAGGACAGATGGGCTGGGAGGCTGTGACAAGCAACGCCTTACCGTGGCTGGGAAGAAGAGAGGCAACATCGTCATGAAAATGGATTGGCAGAAATATATCAGCAACAGCCCTTTGGCAGCCCATAGGATCTGCTGTTCGGGCATCCATCTTTCCAGGACACAGGTTTTCCAGGAAGTTTTACATGAGGGTGCATGAATGTGACGTAGAGGGTGAACTCCATGATGACCTGTCACAGCTCACAGCATTTATGATACATTCTGTCTATGGCAGTGCTCCCAAACGTGGTCGTTATGTGTCGGCAACTGCAGCACCGTCTTCATGAATGTCCTCATCAGTCTCTAACAGTGCAATGCGTTTCAAGCACTGCTGTGATATACGGATTTTTAATTGCCCTCACTAAAAGCTCTGCCCCTTCTTGAGCTTCCCTATCAGATTAATGCCCAGTGTTGCCTTTTTCCTTCCACATTTTTTGGTGCTAAATGCAGCTCTTTGCTCCTTTAAAACCAAAAGAAGCTTTGTAAGTGTCATCTGTATTCAAAGAAGCTGCTACAGACAGTTTCTGAATCAGAGAGGATCAATATTAATTACATTTCACCACTTCAACACTGCACTGGAAAAAAAAAAGCAACTAAAAATAACTCAATTTTCCCTGTTTATGTTCTTTCTCCTTCTCAGTCTCTTCATTCTATTTCTTTCTCTCTTGTTGTACACGCGGAACTACCTGAGATATATGGCAAACCATGTCAGAAAGAAAATTGTCTTTGTGCAGATTTTGGGAGACTCTGATCCTGAACTAATCTGAGTGGGGTTCTGACCTCCCATCATCCCTGGAGCAGGGCAAAGTCACCAAGAAAGATCCTCACCAACAACTGTACTTCTGAACTATCATTTTTTCTGCCATGCCCCTTCTCTACTGACAAGCTGCTTTTTCATGCATCCTTCCTCTTTCTTAGATGAATTCACTGATCTTCTTTTCATCCTTTCTGTATGTTTTTCTCCTCTCCTTCAGTTTTTCTCTCTTTCAACATGATTTTTTATGATGCATCCATATTCATTCACTGCAAATTGCAGAAATTTAACGTTTAGCACCAGAAGTCTTTCACCGATTTATCTGAGGCTTTCCCTGCATTCACACTGAAGAACTGCTTTCAGAACCATAAAGAAATGTTTTGGATATTAGCTTTTTATTTTTCTTATTTCTTCTGTACTTTTCTCCATATATAGTTCCTTCATTCTCTCCATCTATAATCAGATCTATTAAAAAAAAAAAAAAGCCTCTTTATGAACCCTCAGACTTTTTAATGAGGTGGATTGCATTTTAAGATGGGGCTTTGCATTTTCCAGTTTCTAAATCATAATTTCACACTGTGATCACTACTTCCTTATGCAGTAAAGGAAAAAAAGATAGTCCAGCATTTTCATGGCTCTTTAGCATAGAAATTAATTTCCTTTAAAACTGTTACTCATACTGTTTCCTCATGCTGTTACTCATTCTGTCTTCATTTCCCTTATTGCTGATCTATTCCTCATTCTTGTTTTTTGTTGCCGTTTAATTCTTATTTGCAGTGTGTCCGGCCACTGGCTTCTTTTTCCCTAGCTATTTAATTTCTGTTGGAGGAAGATATTTCTGCTGTAGCAATCCCTGAGAGTAGCCCTCCTCCCACATTAAAAGTAGTAACCTCTTTCAAAGGTTTAATTAAACTGGAACATTTCTGCCAAACAGCATGTTAGGTTTCTGCAAGTGGACATCTTGCATTCTGTGCAAGTGATAGCCTGCAAGAAAAGCTTAATTAAAGAGAGAGAAAGAGAGAGAGAGAGAGAGAGAGAAATCAAAACCTCAGACGTGATTCTCCTCCCTACTTCAGTTCCGTTATTCTCAGATTGCAGGAGAAAAAAAGATGCAGAAATGGAGGATGTGTTTCTATATTTTCCAGTGGGTCCTTGTAAATCACCTGCATGCACGCAAGGACTCATCCGTTCAGTACTGAGGTAGTAAGTGGTTTGAATTTCAAAAAAATTGAAAAAACTGTACATTGCTGTTCCCCTCCCTCCTCTTTTCTGTTAGTAGTTACTAGTAAATGTTAGTAGGGTGCTGCATTAGGTTGGGACAGTCCTAAGTATGTGCGCAGACTGGGAGAAGAAGTCCTTCAGAGCAGCCCTGTGGAGAAGGACTTAGGAGTCCTGATGGATGAAAAGCTGGACTTGGGCCAGCAATGCGTGCTTGCAGCCCGGAAGGCCGATGGTATCCTGGGCTGTATCAACAGAGTGGTGGCCAGGAGGGAGAGGGAGGTGATTGTCCACTTCTAATCTGCCCTTGTGAGGCCCCATCTGGAGTACTGCATCCAGGCCTGGGGCCCCCAGCACAATTAAGATGTGGAGTTCTTGAAGTGGGTCCAGAGGAGGGCCACAGAGACGATCAGAGGGCTGGAGCACCTCTCCTACGAAGAAGACTGAGGGAGCTGGACTTGTTCAGCCTGGAGAAGGGAAGGCTCTGGTGAGACATCACTGAGGCCTTCCAGTACTTAAAGGGAGCTTATAAGCAGGAGGGAGACTTCTTTCATGGTCTGATAGTGACAGAAGAAAGCAGAGTAGCTTTAAACTTAAAGAGGGGAGATTTAGGTTAGATACTAGGAAGAATTTTTTCACTCAGAGAATGGCGAGGCCCTGGCACAGCTACCCAGAGAAGCTGTGGTACCCCATCCCTGGAGGCATTCAAGACCAGGTTGGATGGGGCCTGGGCAGCCTGAGGTGGTGGGGGACAGCCTGCCAGAACAGGGGCTGGGAACTAGATGAGATCTGAGGTTCCTTCCAACCCAAGGCATTCTATGATTCTATGATGAAATGCATCTAGTCTAAGCACCAGAATGCCTGCCCAGTCCTCCTACTAACATGTCTCAATCATGAGAAAAACTTCAGCAATCAGGAGTCAATGTTTGTATCAGAAATATTTCCTCGATTTTACAGAACAGGTACTTTTCCTGAGGTAGATTTTAGTCCCTCATCTGTTTCTCTTTCCTTTGTTTCAAAGTCTATTTTGATAAAAGGCAACATCCTGAACAGTGTGATATGACTTGTCAGAAACTACCAGTTTGCAATCAGACTGGGACGGCCTTTAGGACTGTGTAGCAGGAGAGATTTTCCTCTGCAGCAAGCTGATGACACTAAGTTCAATGACAGTTAATAACCTTCTTTAATAATGAAATAACTAATTAAAATTGGACATTGGCTGCAGATTCCTGGATGCATTGGCTTCCTTTGCAAGGAGGCAAACTAGCTATGGGCTACTACTTTAAAGAAGGTTAAAAGACTGCAGCTCTCATCTCACTATGACTTGGCCACGTACATGGTACAGGATTAGGTCTGCTTCTGTGGTTCACAGCAAAATTCGTTTCTAGAACCACCGTTTAAGACATGGCTTTAAGTATGTGTTGATGGTTCCTCACATAAGCATATCAATATCTGCTTAAGTGCCATCAGAACTTGAGATCCACTGAAGTCTAAAGTGTGTACAAGATTAATAACTGTAGTGCTTGGAAAGAGTAAAGATACCACCTGAACTGGGGCCAGAGGCAAGAAATACATTATGTATAACAACCTCAGAAGGTGTAATTTTAATGAATAGTGCTCTGAATATCAGCTCTCTGAAACATTATTAAAACATCGGGCAAGCTGGCACTTGAGGTATAGAAATGCAAGGCCTTTTAAATGTGTTGAACTGTCTTTTTCCAAATGATTCTAACTCTTCTTTTTCATGTTTAACTACATAGTTATATACTCAATCTTACTTCATGATGCATTTTGAATTTGTATGCAGAACAGGCTTCTACAGGGGGTATATGAAATGCTATCACAGTTTTCAGTGCTAATAGTTCATTGAACTAAGGAAAACCTGAGTTAATTTAAGGACACATCTTTAATCTTACGTGTTTCTTAAGACTAAGTTCATTCTTTTCACTCTGCTAAAAATAACTGACAATATGGCAAGTGTTCATATTTTGTGGCTTGAACTTCAGAGTATTCCCCAGATAGCAGCCTTGGCCTGGCTGTGAGGCAAGCAAATCTCTTTGTGCTTGCTTGTTTTCATACAGCCTTTTGAAACTGCTTTGCTTTCAAGTTTTCAGCCTAGAGCTGTAAAAAGGCAACTTGATACAATACAGATCCCAGGATATGATGTGATTCATAGGAGATGCACCAAATTTTAAAAGCACTGTTCAGCCTGGAGCTTCAGCAGCTTCAATTAAATATTACATTCCAGCTCAAATAAATGGAGCATCCTCAAGGATGAGTGAGTTTTAAAGCTGGAGAAGCAAGTTTTTAGGAGCACATGCCAAACTGTGTATTATTTCTCAGTGTAGAATTTGAAAGCTCTGGTAGAAGCTAAGTAGGAGCTAAGGGATGCTGCCTCACAGAGGCAAGATGATGCAAATGAACCCATTGGCAGCACCTTGACTCTGAGGAGCAGGGTCTGTCTGTGTCCTCTGAATTCAATGGACTCCACAAATTCAGTGGAAACAAGAGACTTTTGCCCTCCATAAATGAATTCTCAGTACCATCTCAAACTGTCCTATGGGCCATTCAAAATATCCTCATGTGTCACAAGTAGTTGACCACTGACCACATTGAAGTTAAGTGAATTAACGCAGATTGAGAGGAATTTTTTGGCCCATAATCAATGTCAGAATTTAAGATCAACTCTTGACTTCACATGTGAAAGTCAAGAAATGCTTATGAACCTGAGAGCTCATCTGTTTGTTGTTTGTTTGTTTGTTTTTTCCAATTATATCAGCAGGTCTAATATAGGCTAATTCTTCTTCCCACCAACCTCAGCTCTTAAAGCATCACAGCTGCTACAGTGCTATTGCTCCAGCCCCATGGAGAACAGAGAATATGGACAGAAGAAGAGAAGAGAGTGGAGAGAAGAGTTACACATATTTATGCAATATTCATATCCAGTTCTCTAATGTATATGCTATGTGCCCCTATCACACCTAGTGCCAGTGAGGGCAAAGTCAGTTTTATGCAGATACCAGCTCAGCTCTGGACAGCAGACCAGTACCTTCTAGGTCAAGCAAGAGGACCTGCAATGTCTGCTGATCAATATTTATTGGAGAGTGGAGGTAGAAAAGGGAAGCAAGGCAAGATGCTGCAAGGATGGGGAAATTTTATACTCCTTCTCTGTCCTCCAGAGTTTCTTCTTGGGCATGGATTGCCCTTTTTCACAATGTTTGCACCATGCTCTCTTTTCAGAAAGCCGTGGCGAAGATGCAGCATTGTTCTGATGAAACTTGATCATGACACCTGAGAAGGTGTGAAGCCTCAGCATGTATTTTGGCTTAACAAGGGCCTGCCAGGCTTCAGTGAAAAATTCCTCAAGCTAAGTGCTACAGGGAAAGTCTCTTTCTCCTGAGATCTTTTACTGTATGTCTGAATAACAGCTTATACTGTCTCCTTAGGCTGTTCATGCTGAATGACTGATTCAAAAAAAAAAAAATCCCCTTAAATACCTGATTTTTATACAGTGCTTGAAGTTCCAAATTGTTATTCAAGGACAGAAGATATATTTACAACAATAAAAATAACTCAGTGGGAAGTTTAACTATTTTATCCTTGCCTTTGCTGTCTCACAAATGAGACAAAGTTTGTTCTTTCGAGATGGTGCCCTAATTTAGCATGCCTGCACGCTGTTTGATGAAGTGTCTGTCTTCAATGCTGCACAGATCTCAGTGCACCAGGATTTTATATTGGAAGAAGCACTAAAACACAAATAATAACGTGGTGATCTTTAAAGATGCAAAGGAAGGGCAGTTTTGAACATCTTGGCAGTAAAAGCCCAATATATAGGGCCGCTCCAAAAGTAATGCCTCCTACTTTATCATGTTGGTCCTTTGCTGAGAAAAAATGTGTAGCTAATGGTGGTGACTCTATTGAAAAATGTGTTTTGTAGTTGAGAATTTGTTTTACTGAATAGTGTTATTGTGCACCTTGTATCTGTTGTAGTTTCTGTGGAAATAGGAGGCATTATTTTTGTGGTGACCTACATACTACATTAGAGCCATAAAAGACATTAGTTAAAATAAATCTTGGTTAAGATATGGCACAAAACACTTGAAAAACTGCTTATGAAGATCGGCATGAGTAGGAGAGGCTTGGCTCTTGCTGGAAGTTAGCTGCCCTGCAGTGCTGGTGCATGTTGTTTCTTGTAGCTGCAGCACTCCCTCTACTGCTGGTGAATTGCAGTGTGCACAATGACACAACTATCAGGTTCTGTCTGATAACCATGATATGAATGGTTACACAAACACAATGAGAGGATGATACCTTTACCAGTTTGGCCACTCTAGAAGTTTCCTGCTTGCTTTGATCTTGCACTCTCCTCCTTTCTCACAGTTCAATCAAAATATACAGGCTAGCATGTGACATAGTTTAAAGAAGAATTGTGAGTAGGTTGAACTCATATAATACCTTATAAATAGTTTATATACTTCATGCTGCAGATCTTAAAAATTTAAAAACTTAAAGTGTATGAAAGGTCAGCACTGGTGACACAGTCCAGTGAAAGGCCTGACCCATACTTACTCTAATCAGACTTCAAACCTCTCTTGGGCTGCTGAACATGTCAGCAGTTCATTCATGGTAGAATTCCTATGACAGCCAATTTCTCAGCTGATGGACATGCTTATGGGATCATGATCACTTCAACCAGTCACATGTGGGATGTTCTACCAAGATGCACCTACTGACTTGCAACAAAAGCCATCTCATTCATTTCTGATTCCAACAGTTGCAGCATCAATTTGCCCTGTCCCCCCACATGGCCACGTTGTCTGCTATATAATTTTGTGGGGTAAGTGAGGAGGCTCAACTGGTCTGCTGCAGTTGTTATCACCTTCCCATGTGGGCCAGACCTCTGAGCACAGGGACAGGGAGCGGTGACAGCCATCTCCCCAGCAGTACCAGGGCTGTCCTGGCACAGGCCTCACTCCTTGCCCATGCTTGTCTTTCTTGGGCATGGTGGTGATGGGTTCACAGTTGGACTAGATGAACTTAGTACTCTTTTCCAACCTTAATGATTCTATGGTTCCTTACTCCTGCTCATTCAGAACCTTTTTTCCTCAGAACCAGCACAGAAGCTGAGCTAGTAAGCTTGTCTGACCCTGGCTATTCCCATTCAGAGCCTCTCTGTCATTTCTGGACTCTCACCCCATGCTCCAAGTACCAGAGGCATGCTTCAAAAACAGTCAGGTCACCTTCAAGAGCCAGCATGATTCCACAAGCTCCCAGCAGAGTGACTGCACTGTCCTTGCACCTCTCCATTGAGGTCTTCCTCACTTGTTGGGAGCCACCTGCAGGTTAGGTGAGTCTGCCTGGCTGTGTCCTGTACGTTCAGATGTTACAATGATGTTGTGAGCTGCTTCTTATCAGGGAAGCAAGGAAGTGAAAGAAGAAAAGACTTCTTTCACTCAGAGATGGGACACTCAGTCATGGGATAAATTAGAGGTTCAGATGTGTAGCTTGACACAACTGGTTTATACAAAAAGTTTGTCAAAAGAGAGTACCAAAACCATTTTGTTTAATCACAAATAACACACTGTACCATAATACTAGTCTCAGCTGTGCAAGGGGAGTTCATGTCACCATCAATCACATATTATGTTCTGTGTAGAGACATTTTGTGGGCAGTGTGGAGTCAGACATACTCTTGTTCACTTGGCACTGTTCTCATTTCAGTGATTTAGGTTTCAAAAGGGAAAGTCCCTGAAACTAGAATGGAAGTTGGATTCCATGCCTTGATGCACCCCCCTCCCACATGATGTTTACTTGTTAAAAATGTTCCGTATGACAGAAGTCAGAGTAAAGCTAGATGGATTGTTGTAATAACGGTGACCCATGGCTGGACTGGGGTTTATCTCCAGGCCCATCTGTATGTTCTATGCCGAGGATACTGAAAATCAGACATTGCCAAAAGAGAGGCATTTCTGCCCAGATTCCTGCGGCCACTTCTGCCATATATCCTTCTTTCCTTACAAAAGAGAAAGAAAACAGAAAAGTAAACAAAGCATATAGGTACCAAAACCAGCACGTCAAAGCAGCCAATTAATAAAGAGAAGAAATGCTTTAGGTCAAGGGAGTTGAACTGGCCTGCCTCCCCCAGCAGGCTGCTCAGTGCCAGAATAACAGCTATAGCAAAACTTATGCATGACCCCATCACTTTTTGTTCTGAAACATTTCCTGTTGCAAAAGGCTGTTTAGCCCTGGAGCCTCTGTTTTCCTGTGCTTTCCCTGTCAGAAAGTGCGTAGATTTGCATTACTTGAATCAACACAGCAGCAGTCAGCAATATTTAAAACATCATCAAGGCGCAGGGAGTCAATGGCATCAGTTCTGACTGATTATTATTTACTGACTGGAAATTGATTATTTTTGTATAGCAGCTCTTGCCAAGTATATTTACTTGAAAAATATTACCCATTCCTGTACTGAAGGGTCTGCTCAGCACAACTGCAACCAGTGAATACAAGATTGAATATATTTATTGATGACCTGGATGAGGGCATTGAGTGCACCCTCAGTAAGTTTGCAGATGACACCAAGCTGGCTGGAAGTGTCGATCTGCCTGGGGGTAGTGATGCCCTACAGAGGGATCTGGACAGACTGGATAGCTGGGCTGAAGCCAATGGGATGGAATTCAACAAGACCAAATGCCGGGTCCTGCACTTTGGCCACAATAACCCCACACAACGGTACAGGCTTGGGGCAGAGTGGCTGGAAGACTGTGTAGAGGAAATGGACATGGGGGTGTTGATTGACGCTCGACTGAACATGAGCCAGCAGTGTGCCCAGGTGGCCAAGAAGGCCAATGGCATTCTGGCTTGTATCAGAAATAGTGTTGCCAGCAGGAACAGGGAAGTAATTGTCCCCCTGTAGTCAGCACTGGTGAGGCCGCACCTCGAGTACTGTGTCCAGTTTTGGGCCCCTTGCTGTAAGAAAGACATGGAGGCCCTGGAGCGTGTCCAGAGGAGGGCAACAAAGCTGGTGAGGGGTCTGGAGCACAGGCCTTGTGAGGAGCGGCTGAAGGAGCTGGGATTGTTCAGTCTGGAGAAGAGGAGGCTCAGGGGAGATCTTATTGCTCTCTATAACTACCTCAACGGAGGTTGTAGTGAGCTGGCGGTCGGCCTCTTCTCTCGTGTGACAGTGATAGGACTAGAGGGAATGGCTTCAAGCTGCGCCAGGGAAGGTTCAGGCTGGATGTTAGGAAATACTACTTATCTGAAAGGGTGGTCAGGCACTGGAATGGGCTGCCCAGAGAGGTGGTGGAGTCACCGAGCCTGGAGGTGTTCAAGAAACGTTTGGATGTTGTGTTGAGGGACATGGTTTAGTGAGAACCATTGGTGATGGGTGAATGGTTGGACTGGATGATCCTGTGGGTCTTTTCCAACCTTAGTGATTCTATGATTCTATGATTCCATGAATATCTCAGCTCCTTCTAAATAAGCCACAGCAGCACAAAGCTGCAATCTGATAAGTAGCCCCACCTTTCCCTTAACACTAGCTCAACCTCCTTTGCTCCACACACAGTGTGTAGCACAGTTGTGCCCTTCAGGATAAGTGCACGCAGCAAAATGAAGGTGTGATTTTATCTCAGGTTGGTAACAACGCTTATGATGAGCCCAGTCCTTGGCGCATGCTAGCAATCAAAGTGGGCACAACCAGAAATATCAAGGCAACAAAAACTTGCTCACTGTTAGAATCTTGTTTGTTGGGCCCTTCCCCTCAATCCTCCATCTCCTTCTCAGCCTTCCCAGGCTGTGAGGATACAAGGCCAGGCTGCACCATTGTGCAGGAACCAGCACTGGGAGGATATAGGTGGCAAAGGGTGAAGGATTTATCACTGTAGGTAATGTAAGGTGGTGGTGGAACGTCCTTAAGTGTAAGCTGATGCAAGAGTGGTGTTCATCTCTCACCTTTGCCTGCTCACGTTACTGGGCTGTCCGCTCTTTCACTGGAAGAATCTGAAGTCTCTCCAGGCCTGTTTTCTGGCATGTTCTGATGCTCCAAACCCCCATGTTTAATGTCCTGGTGCTCTTAGTACTCCGCTGCATCCACTTATGTTCATTTGATGCTCTGGTTGTGCTGTCATCCAGGTGGAAATATGTGTGCTTGCATATCCTACCAGTCATGTGTTCACTACACTGGATATGGAGCCTTTTAGAGAGACTCTCACTCCCACACAGGGTGAACAGAGATTCAGGAGAGTAAGTTTGGAGGAAGAATTAAAATCATACTTCTCACTCCCAGGTGAGTTTTCCTGCTGCTGAAGTTTTGTACAGCAAGATGGCTGTTTCTCTCAGGTTTAGAAGAAAGGAGTGAACCTTCCTCTAACACTTGCTAGATACTGAATACCTGTTCATGTCTGACATCTTACTCTTGGGTGTATTCCTCTTCAGAGGATGAACACTTGAACGTCTTAAGCCTTAGGAAAAAACTTAAAACTAAGTTTTTTTGAGTATCTGGACCAGCCAAATGACATGATTTGCACAGAATCTCGTAGCATGTGTGTTAGAATACAAGAACTAAACCTTGCATTTCTCAAGGACTTCCCCTCTCTGGCTGATAGTGGATGTATGCGTTGCTTCATGGAAGGCCAGGGGTAGTGCATGGCTTCTGATAACCAAAAGCAAAAGGGACAGGATTCAAGTTGTGCTGATGCCTGTCTGCTTACCTATAGCCACAGCTAGGGCTGTAACTGCCTTCTTCTTATGACTGAAAGTGGGACAGCTGCTGTTTTAACAAATCATTTGCAGAGGTAAGGAGTATTTTATTTCTTAAAGCCAAGTGTCCCATTCAAAAAGGGAAACTACACTGCTGTTGCCTGTTCTGTGTTTGCCCAAGATTTATTTATAATAAAAATATATTTCTATCTCTTAAAATCAGATTTCTCTTTAATTCCCTTTCCTGCATCAATGGGAGAAAAGAAAGGGGGAAAGAACAGATAACCAAACCTTTTGCTTCGGTCATTGGTTACTGTTTTTGAGAATCCAGTAGCTCCTGTATGAAGGATTTGAAATCACAGGAAGCTATTTCCTGTGTGCCTTCGCATTCAGTTCAGAAAATTCATCATAATAACTTCTAATCACAGCATTTCCCGGTTGCAGGATTACAACCTACTCCTGTTCAAGGGAGTGAAAAAATGCCATGTTTATGGTTCGTTTGACCGGGAAAGCTGCACACGCAGGGAAAGGCATGGGGCATGTGATTGCTTTCTGGAACAGTAGAGCTATTAGCTGTGTGGCAAAGGCCTAGAACTGGAAAGATTGCGTTCATTGTGTTGGGGAAATTATTTGATTGACTGCTGGAGATTGCCATATGTGTGAAACATTTGTGTGGTTACCTTTCAGTGATTACAGCTATTTCATTACATAAAAAGGAAAGCTATGTTTACAGTCTGAGTGTTCCCCTCTGTAGCCATTTCCTCTCAAAGCATCATCTGTCATATTCCCTGTGCTGAGGACGGTCACCCGCATCTGAGGATCTAATGGAACGTATTCATCTCTAAGCTAGACCTACTAATTTGTATCTGAGAAAGCAAACTCAAACCTTGATTAAGCTTTTGTTGTTTTTGATTTTTTGTTGATTAAATATTGCATTGATATTATTAGTTGAGATTGAGTTATGCCTACTGCAGAACTCATGAATGGAAAGGAAGAAGGTCAGTAAGCCTGAACTCAGTAATTTTGTTACTCATGCTCTCTTAGCAGTGATCCTTTCAGGCTATTCACATATCCACATTATCTGTGGCTTGCTCTCTGCAGACAGACAGCTCCCTGCTGGGCAGATCCCTCCAGCCATGCAGCCCGAATCTCTCAGCAGAAGGGCGAAAAGTAGACATAAGGCAATAAAGAGAGCAGAATCCAGTAGGTCAAACCCTGTCCTTCTGGAAAAGCTCAGGAGAGAGAATGTGTGTGGTTAGCACAGCAGTGGGGGCTACAGCCCATCTGCCTGCCATCTTTTTTTTTTTGTGTTTGTCTTTTCTGCCATGTGAGACTGCAGGAAATGTCTTGTTTTGGTCAAAGACAAACAGGAAAGAAAAAAAGGTAACAATGAGAAAACATTTACACTACTGGAGTGAACATCTAGGAAAGAAATATTTAGAGAAAGCTCTTCTCGTTATTAAACCAGAAATGCTGATATCAAGGCTTGTGTGACTACCGAATGAAATCTCTGAATATAGGGTACACCTAAAGCAGAATCCTGACTTCTCATCTTTAATTTTAAACCAATAAGATGTTTTCAGGTGCACACCCAAATTTCATGCCATCATGAATACCTGAACTCTGTTGTAATTAAGTTTTGTGGTGCAGCATGATTTTGAGGTATGATGGGTCACTGGTCACAGTAAACGAGTCAGGGGACTGGGCCTCCCCAGAGAAGTCTTTCTTGCACTCTTTCTTATCCATATGTTGTGATCTAGCTTTTCTTTCTCTTTGTCATTTGTTTTCTGTTTGTGTGACATGAAATAGAAATGCCACAGCACTGGGGAGGAATCTCACAGGTTGAGGCCAGGCTCCTATTTTCATCAAATATTACAGTGATCACAACTGGTGCGATAGTGTGCAGTATGAATGCCTTGATAGGGTCCAAACTTAACAAATGGCTATTGTTTGAGGAATGAGAGTCCTACCAATTTGCAATTATGCTGGAATCCTAAACTGGAAAAGAAGAAAAGGGAGAAGCCAGCTGAATTAAACTAAAGGGACCTCGTCAACTTGCATCTGTTGCAATGCAAGGAAACCACTTGTCCAGGAGGCCAAGAAGCTTCAAAGGTCTGGATACTTGCAAAAAAATCTACTGTTCCACCTGCATGAGGAGTGTGGGAGTTTCTAACAGATGATAGTGACATAATTTATTGATCATCTGAGAACAAAGGAGTTACTCTATAGCTAGAGTTTTTGTAAGTCAGCACACAAAATAGTGCTGAGACTGAATGACTTTGCATGAATGACTCCTCTGCTCTCATAGCAGAGCCAAATGGGAAGGATAAATTTTTCTCAGTATGCAGATAAAGAGTTTGGTGGGCTATCATGAGTTCAGCAACCAAAGCAAGGGGCTGCAAACTGCAGAAGTAGCAGCGATGGCACAAAGCCTGTTTGGAACACCCATGGATCTCACTGGTGCTTGTATTTCACTGGGTACAAAACTCAATGGGATTACCAGCAGCCTCTATTTGTATACAGACTAAATACTGCCACTTCACCGAGCTCCTGCTAACGTGCTTCTTGTCTACACTGAAGATAAAAAGACAGTCTAGCACAGGACCCTTGAAATGTTGCTAACTCTCATTTCAAAAAGATTTGCAGGTTCATTGTACACAGACATTGATTTGGGCCTCAAAGATATGCTGGTAGTTGCTGAATTGGGGAGAGAGAAATGGGAAAGGTGCTAGTTAGATGCAGTGCCATCGCGCAGATAGACAAGACACAGATCAGATGGAAGAAGTAAATGGGCACTGTTCAAAGACACTCATTATTTTCAGAAGAGGGTAAACAACTAGAATTTCTGAATCCACAAGAAAAAACCACCTTGGTTCAAGGTTTATTCCTTCCATATTTCAAAACAGGAAAAGTTGTGAAAACCTGTAAAAGGAAAAGTTTCAGGATACTGGGAGCTTCTAACGTGCCTACTGGGGAAATCCTGCAGAGCTTTCTAGAAGGATGATTGCCTACAGCTGATGCAATATTTGCTAAGGCTCTCTGTTTTCAAATGGAAAGATAAAGACTAGCAAAGAGAATTAGTTTCAACGGTCCTATTTACAATCAATCTGAGGTTTTTAAGAAAATATTGGGCTCTATCCCAAAGCAAAAATTATTGAAACTGCTAGAAGAGGCATTTTGCTGATGTCTTTCAGCAGGAAGCAAGAAGATACTGGAATGGATGAAATAGAAAATCATGCTTGGAGAAGAAGCTGCTTAAAAGCTCATCCGCTGTTTCACAGTACTGCAAAAGAGAGGAAGATCTCTTGAGGTTATATTGGCAGGTAAGTGGGGTGAGGTGCAGCATGTTCCTGCGGCTGCAATGAAGGACAGACTCACACTCACCTCTGTGATGATTTACAGAGCACTACCAGCATGACACAAAAATCACTATCTGTTATCTACATGGAAGGATATACTCGTCTTATTAACTAGTGATAAGAATTTCCTTAAATGTAATTCTACATAAAATTGAAACTGGTGTTAAGAAACATTAACTTACCAAGATTGTTAGTGTAAAAGAGGCCAGTGCCTGCAACAAAGTTCTTCTCTGCCAGTAAAGATGTCCTGCACAGGTTCTCCTTTCTCTGGCAAAAACTGTAACTTTACATGCAATGAAAAATTACATTGAAGTGCCTCTTGCCTTTGCTTGTAGGTCTCTATCTCTGCCAAGCTTAACTATGCTCATATTGAGAGCAAAGCCCCAAATGGGCTCTGGGGATATAATAGGTTTTATCACAAGCCACTGTCCCATCACTTACATGTCCACTCAGAGAGGACGCTGGCCATGATCATCACTTTTGAAAGCCCACTGCTATGCCGTTTATGTTCAGAGTTTCAATCAGCAAGAAAATGCAGCCTGCTGGTAGTTTCACCATTAGCACGAGATAACAGTAAGCAAGCAGGAACAAGGACAGTCAGTGTGCTTTGCTAAAGGCTGAGCAAAACATGAAGAAAACTGAGAATGGACAATTCTCTATCAATAATAGAATATAATACAAAAACGGACTAGCTCATAAGCTTCCCTGTGGCCACAGGAACCGTGAGATACAACATCTTTTCATAAAGGGATCACCTCCATGCAAGTTTTTACAGTTCTTGCTTCTCAGAGTCAAGTGATGGTGAAAGTAACACCTGTAATGCAGCGATGTGGGAGGCTGCCTCCAGCCCCACATGTCCTGTGGCCTCTCCTTGGACACTCTCTCCAACGTGGGTCTCCTCACCTCTTTGCCTGGCTGTACACTTGCTGCAGCAAGGATCTGCTTTACATATGTCTTACAGCAGCTGATAATCCCACTCCCTTCCAGGCCCTCTGATCTTAAGGAGATGTAGTATTCCCTTTGCTAAGTTCTGGTTTATAAAGATATTAAAAGACTTAATATCTTAGGTTCAGGGCCTCCAACTGTTTCTCAAAAGAGCCTTATCTCTGTCATTGCTTTTATTCACTTCTTTTAACCGTGTATAGTTGCATACAATGATATAGAACAGGTAGACAGTGGTGCCAACTGATATTTATTTCTGAACTATTACTAGATATCTGTCGTATGTCTCCACAGCCCTGTATACAAAGCTTTATGGCTGTATTTGCTTTAAGAGGACAATGCACATATAAGATTTTTTGATCTATGGACAGAGCTTATGCAGTACAAGAAAACAGAGGACTAACCAATTACTCTCTCGGAACAGTTTTGTGGGTTCAGTGAGAGAAATATGATGAGATTGCAGTAGATACACAGTCTGAATAGCCTTAAGGATCCCATATGTATCAAATACATTCTGAATGAGGTCGAAATTTTGAAAACTGATGGCAGCTTTTGAACAGGATGTGGATCACGTGGATCGCAGTTTTAATCCAAATGGCTGTTTGAAACTATTTGAAGCACATCACATTACTGTCTTACCATCCTGCCATAATAATATTAGTTGAAAGTTGGATCCAGATATTTAGCAAGCAAAGTATGTCATGGGTCCAAGTGTGCCTGGTAAATGCACAGCGTGCCAAGCCGTGCAACAGCTGTTCCCTTGGGTTTATCAAGCTCCTGTGAAGCCTCAGCAGACGACATACCTCCATAGGGTTTGTCATTGCCTTTGCTGCTCAACATCTGCCATGCAATTTGTCACATTACAGCCATTATTTGGAGTCCTGCAGACACACTTGTTCTGAGCAACCAGAATTCTGTTCAGCAGGGTCCACTGCCAGGATCTAAAGCTGAAACTGAGAAGGTGACATTACAGAATCAATGAGGAGGATCTTGTTTATTACTGAGGTAGAAAATCCACTTTTCACCTCAGTGGAATAGCACTCTGTACAATGGAGTCATGCTGGCAGAAAAAAGCCCAAACACCTGCAGATAAGTTGGAGAGGTCCATATACTATAGAACAACTGAATTTGTGTATTTTTTTCTGAGATAGCTGGAGAGCTGCATCCTCACAATAGCTCAAAGAGTGACTGAAAAATACAGCAATAGAGAATGATGCAGTAGTTTTGGTATGACGAGGGTGAGCATAGCTGCTTTATGGGAAATGAACAGCTCCAGATTGAAGCACAAAATTCTGTAGATGAGTAGCAGATGGCAAATGAAGGCATGTGAATACGTGCATCCCATATTAAACTAGGCTGATACTTTATTAATGATTTTTCTTCTGTTTTTACAGGTTTTAGCATTGATAACTGTTTCTTTTAGCCATTCACAAAGAGTTAAAGATGAATGAGAATTCACAAATTGTTCTCTCTTAGCCGCAAGTATTGCATTCCATTAGTGCTTACCACATCTTGTAACACTGAAGCTCACAGGAACAGGCCAAAGCAGATGTAGCTCTTCCATGCAAGTTTGTGCACACATGCATCCACAATGGTTGAGAAGCCCTGTGAGTAATGCATTCTCTTCATATGGACTTACTGTGTGGAAAGAACACAATTCAGGTAAAAGGATGACCGATGAATACAACTGGTTCAATTCATAAACGTTTCTGACTGTGGTTAGAGGAATTCAGAATTAGGAATTCACAACCATTTTAAGCGTCCCATGGTGTTTTCTTCAGACCCCGAGGAGACAAGACAGTGGTCATCTAAGCAGCTTTTCTCAAGTATGATTTCCTATATGTATCAGGAAAGCAGAAAGCCTAGATTCTGTTGGCTCTTACACATACATCTGTTTTTATCTTTTGGAGTCTCTTTGGAGTCAAGGAGGTGAAATTTACAGCTGATGTTTATCCAAGGCATAAACCCAAATTAATGCTTTTGGAACAATGTGTTCTTGTTCCCATTCACGTAATGAAATTTGTCTCTGACTTGAATGGGAACAGCGCTGGGCTCTCTGCAACTACTGATTATGCATGTCAATATTAGGCTGCGTTTGAATTATGCTGTATTATGCATAAGAATAAAGTATCATGGAGTTGTGAGACACAAGACAGCATAATTACATGGACTGCAAGAGAAAGACAAAGCAAAACACACGCCATATACTAATGGCCCATTTCAGTCTTGCCTCATTATATCTGGGCCTTTGTCTACTAAAATAGGAATTATTTTAAACTCTGTGTTTATTTATTTATTTGTTTGTTTGTTTACCATTATGGCTTTGTTCTGAAAATACACACATGGAGAAGCCCTTGTTGACATGACTGAACAGGGCATTGTATTTGATTAAATTCACTTTGGAGACCTGTGATGCCAATTGCTAATGTGTTCACTGTCCCATTCACACTGAAAATCCAATATCAGCATGAGCTTAGATTATATATACGTTGCTCCTGTATATGCTGCTCCTGGGTGAAGAAAACACTCCCACCACGTAGTGGCAAGCTGCAGGAGGCTGAGGTGCAGTTTGCTATAAGGGTTAGGTAAAGGAGGCTGCTTGATTTTTTTCTGCTTACATTCATTCAAACGGATATGAGAAAAATTTCCCACCCTGTGTCCACAGCAGTATGGAAGCAATATTTGAAAGATGCTGTTATCAGTGTCTGCAAAAAGTAATCATAGATAGCAGGAGTGCTATTATTATCTGAGGCAATATCAATATAACATGTATTTATCATTGAGGTAGGAAAACAATCTGAGTCTCAGTTCATAAATGGAAAGGTGGCACTGAGGTACCAAGAGGTCAAGCCCATTTAACACAGAAAATGCAGGAGACAGAAACAAAGCCCCAACGCTGACATCTAAGTAGAATCCATCTGCTCAGAAATAACAAAAACCTATACCTCATGTACCGATATTGTGATTTAATCCAGGTTTTCTTCAGTCGATGGCAGAATTCCTCAGCAGGTTTTGCACTTTCTCGTAGGAGACCTGGATTTCCCATAATCAAACTTGAGGTCCAAAATGAGCTGTTACATTTCAAGAGTTTTCCTCAAAGCAAGGCCATTGCTGCACTAGCAACATGAAGCTCCGGGTTAAATATCTAAGGTGCGCCATGATACAGCGGTCTCGGACTGGAGCAATTCATCTGAGTCAACTGGGGTAGTAGGTAAGGTTACCAAAGAGGTATTTTGTGGCAAAGGGCAAGTCAAAGTGGTGTTAACAGAAATAAGGTTGATACAACCCGGCAGGCAAATGCAACAAGTGTCTTGTAATTCAATAACAAAGATACACAATCCCTTGCACAGCAATCTCATGGAAACAGATGTATTAGGACCAGCTAGTGATTGACTTGCTATCTACAGAGAGCTCCATTAAGCCTCTCCTGCTGCCTGTACTTCATCTTTCTGTCATTATAAATAGTGACAGCTTTCCCATGGTATAATTACATGTTTGTAGACATGGTTTCAGAGGTTCACAAGAACCTGAAAATAAAACCTGCATTATAGGTGATTGCCACAATGTTTTATTGTTCAGCATAATGTACATAACATTCCTCAATCAATATTTTGTTTCTTAACGTGTCAGTTATTAATTACAACATTTTCAAAAGAATCAGGATAGAAAAGATCTTCACGACGATCTTAGTCTTATTTTACTGCTATTTCTTCTGGCTGGTGAGATCCACTGGTGGGCATCTCCAAGCTCAATACTAAGTCTGTAAGGGATCCACTGCAGAACCAAGGTGGTTCAGCCTGAAGCTTCACCAATGCTGTGTAAATCTGCTGTTAGCTTTACCCTGTGTTTACAGCAGTTACAGGGAGAGAAGTCAGAGCTCTGTTCTGCTGACGTCCTGTGTTTTCCAAAGTCCTGGTTTTGCAGTACCAGGATTCTATCTCCCACCAGAAAATGACATGCTTTCAGTACTCAGGTAGCATTCTTTCTTCCTGATGAGTTTCCATGTTTGTTGTTTGTGTCAGTGTTGCAGAGTTACACATGCAAACAGCTGGCCAGCCAGCACAACAGTATCCAAAAGCAAGGAACTGGGCTCACCAAGAAGGCTGCCTCTTCTTCCTCCTGCTGCAGGCAGGAAGGGACAGGGCTGGCCTTACAGGGGGTGTTCGGATACCCGTGTCTGTCTGGCTCCAAGGCTGCTCACGTGTGCTGTCCTCTGAGGTCTCTGGATGTGGGCTATTTTTATCCCATATAGATTTTAGCTCATGGATTTCACGAAGCCTTGGTTAGAAGGAACTAGTTAGTTAATCTTACTGAATAGAAATGTCAGTATAACTCACGAGGGAGGGCGAGCAGGTGCTTATTGTGCTATAAAGGTGGTTCATTCTGTGGGTATGTTTTCTAATATCTCCCTTGTTACATGGAAAAGAACATCATATATGTAGTATCCAATAAAACAAGGTAATCAAATGCAATCTCCCTGTAATGATTGCAGTACAAATATCTGACAGAAATTCATAGAAGACAGGAAATTGAGAGAGACTGTAAATATCAAGCAGACGGAAAATTGACTCCTGTGGGACCTGCATGATTAGAAGCTTGGGCAGATATGGATAGATCCAAGCTCCACAAATGGTTGCTGGAGTTTGCAAGAAGCAATCTAACACGTGGTGAGTGGGTGAAGGCCAGAGGCTGCCATGCTGCAAGGGACAGATTGAAGTCAGGAAGTAGGATTATTTGCTTCGTTTTTGGCATTGTGAAAGATTTTGGCCGTCTTTAGGAGGGCAGAAAGGAAGCACTCCTTCCTGGTTTGGTATGGAGTGACCGCACTGTTATTCTAATTTTAAAATTCAAAACGATGGTACAGAGAAAGATAAGTCACACAGATGTGTTATTTTCACACCACTTACTCTATGCCCACAGCACAGAAATTCAGGTGAGACCAAGGAGCGGGCTCTGTGGGATCTCTGTAGACCATCATCTCCGTAGACCATCGTCTCTGTAGACCATCATCTCCGTAGACCATCGTCTCTGTAGACCATCATCTCTGTAGACCAGAGATGTTTGTTGCACTGGAGCAGGGGGAAACGAGGGCAAACAGTGGCAGTAGGAGCACTGAGTCCCCCCCCCCCGAGTGGATGGTTCCAAATGGCTTCACTAATGTCAGCCACTTCGTTTTTAACCTGAAATGCACGGAGCAAGCGCTCAAGTTGCTGGTACCGATCACTCGGGCAGTCCCGTTACAGAAGCCCTGTAATGCAATGCGGTCTGGGGCTTCAGAGCTGGAACTTGGGCAACCTGAGCTCCTATACCACGAGCGACTCATCGTATAGGAGCACAGCGGACTTCAGTGAGGTTCTGAAAGGACAGGATCTGCATCCGCTGCTGATTCAGAGGCAGAAGCAGAGCGATGCCCGCCTCGGTGCAAGCAGGGCTGCGTGCGGGTAGGGTACAGGTGCCGAAGGCAGCATAGGAAGTTGCGAAACGAAATTGTACGCGGTGGTGACATTGCTGATTCCGCAAGTCGCTGATATAAAGTGTATTCTGAAAAGACGAACCGATCCACAAACCAGAGAACACCTCAATTTAGTTGCTGAGTTTGGGGCACCTCACGTTTTCAAGACTTGCCCCGTAATCTTCATCACTTCAGTCGACGAAAAGCGGAGGCGTTCCGGTGAGCGCACGGAGCTCACGCTGTCAGGGGAAGCTCCAGGTGCCGGGGGACTCCGGTACCTCCAGGAGCTCCGTCAGAGCGGCCCACAGCTCCTCCCGCCCCGCCCCGTCCCCCGAGCACCACGCGGTACCCGGCCCGCTCCCCGGGGCTGCGCTGCGGCCCCTCCCCGCCGGGCTCCCGACCCGGCACTGCCCCCGGCCCGGCCCGGCCCGCCGCCTTCCCCTCCCCTTCCCCTCACGGTCCCTCCTCCCGCCGGCGCCGGCCGTGCCCGCCTCGCTCCCCGCTCCCCGCCCCGGCTGAGGGGCGGCCGCCGCTGCTGCTGCCTTTGCCGGCGGCGGCTCCGCTAAAATGTCCGAGCGCGGCGGCTTCTACCGGCAGGAGCTGAACAAGACGGTGTGGGAGGTGCCGCAGCGTTACCAGAACCTCACCCCCGTGGGCTCGGGCGCCTACGGCTCCGTGTGGTAGGTGCGGGGCGGCAGGCGGAGGCCGGCAGGTGCCGGGAGCGGAGCGGAGCGGGCGCCCCGGGCCCCGCTCCTTAGAGCCGCCCGGCTCGGGGACGCGATGCCGCAGCGAAGGCCGCGCGCGGCGGCCGAGGGGGGAACGCGCGGAGGGGGCCGAGCGGCGGCGGCGGGGAGCGGCCCGGGGAGGCGGGGGGCGGCGGCCGGCGCTTTCCTTTGAGCGCGCGGCGCCCTCCCCCCACGGCCGGCGGCGCCCCGAGGCCGGGCCGTGCCTCGCCGTAACCCCGGCAACCGCGCCCGCCGAGCGGAGCCCGCCGAGCCGGGGCGGTTGCGCGACGCGGCGCCCCCCCCCCCCCCCGCCGTGCGCGCTGCCCCGAGCGCTCCGCTCCGCTCCGACCCTTCGCGCCGCTCGCGCTTGGATGACACCTGCCCGGCGGCGGGCATCTTGCACAGTCACGGTGCGCGCGGGCGGGAGGCGGACGGCGCTCTGCCTGTTGCTGCCCTCCGCCCCTCCCGACCCCAGAACCGCCGGACCCGGGGAGCGCTGCCGCGCGGGGCGGGGGGGGCTCGGGAGGCTTTGTGTCGCGTAAGGGTTTATCGCGTCGCTTATCGCACGGCTCTCCTGGGTTTTGGTAATTACAGTACCGGGTTTGCGCTCCCAGCGCGGGGCTGGATGTGTTTGATGCGCTGAGCTGTCTTTTAAAACGCTCTGGAAATAGCGGTGATGTTTAAGGAGTTTGTGAGGAAGGATCGCGCTGCTTTTGTAAGCCAAGCGGAATTGCGTGAAACCCATCAGTAGCGGGCCTTTAAGTAAATGTGCTGCACAATAAAAGGTTCTGTAGAACTCCGCCTTTTGCACTCCTCAAAACTTTTGCCTCTCTACAGTCAGATGCCAGAGAACGGCTGTGGAGTCTCTTATTTACTGCTCCCTCCCGTAGCTCTGTGCGATGCCCCACATGTACAGCAGGAATATTTGTATAAGAACCCCCTTCCAACCAGCGGTGACACCCAGGGCGAGAGAATTCTCCCTTAATTCTTCACTGTTTTGGTTTTATGCTTGCACAGGGGAAAGCTGGGCCAGCACCACGGAGTGCTACCGGCCGCCGTGCAGTCCTGGGGCCGCCTGGTTCTTGTGGGCAGTTTCACAAGGATATGGTTTAATTTAGATCACAACCACCTTCCTTTTCTCTGAGATTTTACTGAGGAGAGGCTGGATGTGCCGTGCAGCAGTAACGGCAGTCATTTTCCAATTAAACCTGTGCTTCTGATTACTTTTCCTGGTTGTGCTCACATAGCTTTAAGGGGAAAACTCACTCTGCTGGCTCCTGTAATGAGATGTCAGGGCTTGAGAGATTGCGGCGGAAATGAAAACATGTGGTGGTTTGCTCGCAGCACAGCTGGAGTTTTGTTGTGGCTGTTTTTAACAGGGTTGGTGTTTGTTAAGGCATGGCACTTTTTTTTTTCCTGCCTGTGAAGCAAATCCTGGTATTTTGTCAATGGAGACGCCCAGGAGCTGCCATATGGGTGCTATAGGAAAGGAGGTTGCTGTAGGATGGGTTCACTCTAAAATACCTGTTTAAGCACTGGGTGCAGTAATGAAATATTACCCTACATTAATAGTCCTGTTAAGATTGATGAGCTACAAGCCCAAACAGGTCCTGAACGTGAGGAAAAGACTCACGTCTCAGGAAAGCCGTCTATTTTTAGTCCCTGTTGAAATTGATTTTTTCCCTCTATAAGCTGGTGCTATACCCAGGAGGCCCATGAGACACAGCCGTCCCCCTGAGAAATATGCTGTGCTGCTTCTGTGAGCAGTCATACTCCTATTCAGGAAAACGTCACAAAGTGCGTTTAAGTCCTACAGAAACCACTGGAATTAAACAATTTCTTAAGTGCTGTGCTGAAAAGAAGCCAAAGTCCTGAACTCCGAATGCTGGATTTAGGACAAGAACAAAGTTCCTGTTTTCTACCTCAGCGAAGCTCTTCTTGATCCTTCCCTTTCCTCTTGTACAGTAACTTATCTGCAACTCGGGATACTTGTGCAACCAAAGCAATATTTGGTAATAAGAAGTATAACGTAGGTACTTGGGTTTAAGCTGACTTCTGCTTGCCCTCCTTTTGCTCGACGCTCAAAATCAGGAGAAGAATTTGAGTCGGGATGCCACGTTTTGGCCCAGTTTATTGACCATTTATAAGTCCAGCTTTTGCTCTGGGCGTCAGCATTACCACCTGTCTGACAAGAGCTTCTTCATCTTTGCACGATGTTTTTTGCTATGCCCTAAGTTACATAACACGGACAGCTATTTGTGTGGGGGTTTTATAAAGCCGGTATGCCTCTTTTCGTGCCAGCTTTTGCGCGCTGTCTTTCAACCTACTTAATTCCATCTCTGCCTGGGAGGTGCAGACGGCCCTCTGCAGTGCGTTGTCTCTGATCTCCACAACAGGTTATTTCCCATTAGCATATTGAAGACGCCGCTTTCGGCCTTCTCAGGAAAGAACAGACCTTGCCCAATCCACAGAAGCACGTCAAGGACTTCTTCCCAAACAGAAACATTTATGGTTTCCTCAGAAGCCTCTGCTGTCAGCAGTACTTCCTCTGTTGCTGTTCTTTCCATACGTTTTGCCTCTCGGTCTCCTTTAGTTTGAAGAGCATGGAAAGCCCAGCACAAACTCAGGTTGCAAAATATGTTGTAGAAAGTAGGCTCTGAGTCTGAGTGATGACGTTGGCCTCAGATCGGGAAGTGGTTGAGCAGAGTCTGCCTGAAGTTGTTCACATAGCGCAGCACTTAAACAGGTCCCTCCACCCTGCTCACATGAAGGGCACACTTAAGATCCATTACGTTGTTGTCCTGGCTTATCTCCTGAACAGCTGGGGGTAGCTTAGGCTTCTGTTTTGCTTTGAGGAAGTACAAGTGGAAAAATAGAGATGGAAGACTTGAATCCTGAAGTGTAACCGCTTTTTCCCCCATCCACCCAGTCCTGTGATTGCTGGTTAGGCTGTCGCTCTGCTGTGGTGAGGGCAGTACCTTCTGACATGTAAGATCACTGAGACTATCCTTTCTCCCTTGAGGGTCTCTAAACAGGTGCTGAACCACCCGTGTAAATTAAAAACAAACAAAAAATAACTGATATAAATTGACTACCGGTGCAAAAAATTCCTTCATCTGAGGTTGTACTTGGTGGCTTATGTATGATACGGCATGATAATGTTTCTAAAGGAACTGAGTGTGAGATTTCAACTATAAACTCACCTTACTGGAATTGCTATATGTGTCCTTGTAACATTTCATGTTTGTTTAAATAGTGTGTGCTTAGATAAACTTTTAGAGTAGTAATAACACACAGCTTCTGCGTGTAAATACGGATAGGAACTAAGGATCTCTACAGGTTGAGGCGGAATCCCAGGCACATGCAGAGCCAATTGATTTCAGTGGACTTGCTCTAGGCTGCTTCTCATGTGGGTTAGATGTTTTATTTCCAGTGTACATACAGGGGCTGAGATTAATCCTAAATATGGTTATGTTTTACTGGAAACATACAGAAAAACCCATTAACATAGTAGCTATCCGAGCTTCAAAAGATGGATCGGAGAAGGAAGAAGACAGAACGGTGTTTCTGAGCTTTGGCCAGAGAGACAAACACTTGAGTTGGGTGAAAGCGGCTTTGTTGGAGTACGGGGTGGAGTGCAGATAACGTCATTCCTTTTGTCCTGTTTCATTCAGCGGGTTTTCCAGTTACTCAAACAGTGTAGATACTGACTTTGGAAAGGAAAGGGAGGTGGGACTCAGTGGCGTTGAGGTTCGTATGTCAAATGAAAGTGTCTAAGAGCGTATTCAGTGAAAGATATTGAATCAGGAAGGAAGTGTTTGCAGAGAAGGATAAGAAGGGCTGCAAATAACTGTGTCAGACATCTGTAGGTAGGACACTCTCGCTATGCCAGGGGAGTAGTTAGAGAGCAGATAAGAAGCATGCATGAGGAGTGTGGTGGAACGAGGTGTAGGATGGGTGAATAAATGCAAGCTCAAGAAGCATGAAAGTCCTCCTTGTGTTTTGCTGGTTTTCTTTTAGGAGGAATTAATGAGAGCCTTCTTAGGGAGCAGGGCTACATGAGATGCGAAAGAGATGAGGCGCACAAGATGAGCAAGTTGTGACAGTGAAAAATACAGAACTATGGCCATCTATATGGCTGTAGGAATACATCAGCAGAATAAAAATTCTCTGTAGAGGGTCTCCTCTGTCCCTACTTCAGTATAGTTTGCTGTAATATGCACCTTCCTGACCACACGACAGAGCAATGGCATAGCTAACGGCTTTCATCGTCACAAATAATGTGATTGCAATGGCCTGGGGTGCATGGTCCCTGTTCCAGAGTCCTAGAGCCTGGTTACTTCCACACAGCTTCCCAGGGAGCTGTCTGCAATTTCAGAATCCCCCATTAGCCAGTAGGTGCCAAAGAGGCCCCATCTTCGCTCTGTGTGTACAGGCGGAGGAGGGAGGGGAGGGCGTTTCAAAACCGCTACGTGAGCTGAGAACAAAGGGCTATCATTTAATATTTTGGGCAGCATGCAGAGAGAAAACAGGAAATGTGAAGGAGCAGTGGGGGAGGAATAGGAAAAAGAAGGACAAAAATGTCAATTGGATTTTGTCTGTTTAGGTTTATGCAGTGCATTTCAAAGCACTAATAATTTTCACGTTCAGCTTTATATTGGGTTTAACTGGGAGCCTTTCTGGCATTGGGTTCTGAGCGCGCAGTTTGTTGCTGCCTGCAGTCTTCTCTAACAAAATGCTGGATAGAATGTATTTGTCATTAGCATCGTACTGGCTTTGTGGCAATTGACTGATTTTCTTGCTTAAATACTGGTATTGGGCTTATGGGCTGTCTGAAACACGTTATTATTTTAGTATCCATGAGTTGGTTGCAGGTGCAGAGAAGCTAACAGCTTATGACCCCAACCTTTTGTTTGTTTCTCTCACAAGGGTATTTTTAAATGCATCACTCCCACTGATGTAAGCTATACTATCTATAACCCACCTAGAAAAGTGTGGCTGCTCCTCCGTAAAGTTATTTGAAAATTGAAGTCACCGTGGAGACATAAGAGATGGACCAGCAGAAGAAAATGAGCTTGTAGATACAGAGGCTGATACAGCACAATGGTACATATTATCATTAAAAGAAAATTGGTATTGCAGTCATGTAAACATATGCATAGGAATTATTCAATAATGCTTTTGCAAGGTTTGTTTAAAAGTGTGTATTTATTTTTATGCTGGCTAAGGAACAGTTATACTGCGCATGTAATAGATATTTCCTACTTTTATGTTTAGTGCTAGTGGTAAATTAATCTGAGGTAATTGACAGTGATTGAACTAAAGCCAAAACAATTGATGCCAGTGCTCAGCACAGTGTGTAGGAATAACATCCCAGTGATAGGATGTAATTTTACAATGAATAACCTGTCATCGTTAAGGAAGTTCTTTTTCTCTAATGAATAGATGAATGTGTTGTTTTCAGAGCTGCCCATTGCTCATCCTCCCACCCTTTGTCTTGTTACTGTCTCATTTTTTTTCCATGGGCTCCTTCCAATGCACATATGTGTTGTGATTGGCGTGATTTATTAACAAATACAAACTCTACCTCTTAATGGGTGGAAGTCACAGGTTTGAATTTGTGTAAAGTAACAAGCCATTTATAAAGAAGAAACACGTGAACCATCTCCTGGATTTAGTTAGCTGCCTGGCTTGATCTTACCACGGTGGCCTTGTTCTGCTGTTCTGCTGCATTACCAGTGGCTGCTGCAGTCCATTTCCAGGTGCTGGGTAGGTGCCATCTGTGCTTTTTTCAGGACTCTTCACACAGTCACTCAATGGCTGAGGTTAACATTGACCTGTGGGTCCACCTGGCCCAACCCCTGCTCAAAAAGGGACACCCAGAGCAGGGTTCCCAGCTGCACGCCCAGGCAGCTTTTTAAGATCCCCAGGGATCTCCAGAGCCTCTGTGGGCAACCTGTGCCAGTGTTCTGTCAGCTGCACAGCACAGCAGTGCTTCCTGATGCTCAAATGGAGCCTCCTGTGTTCTGATTTGTGCCAATCGCCTCTTGTCATGGCACTGGGCACCACTGAGAAGAGCCTAACTCTATCTTCATATCTTCAGGTGTACTTATATATACCTGTAGACATATTCTGCATCTCAATAAGAAGTAGTCTGGCTTAAAAAAAATAAAAATAAAAGAAAGAGAAAAAAAAAAGGAAAAAAATAAAGGAGAACAAGATCCTGGAGAAGACTCAGAAGACAAAAATCATCAACTAAACCTTGCAAACAAAACTCCAAACCATATTATATGTATATGCTCCCATACTATACAAAGAGCACAATGACACTATTTGATGGAGCAAATTCTCAGCTACAGAACACTCTTTTTTCCAGCATTGTCACCACCGTTAGCTGTGCATTTTTGCCAGCAATTGCCAGTAATGAGCAACATCCTGCATGCTGTGCCCATAAAAATCTGCACCAGAGGTGACCCACAGTTGCTGTCACCACTGCTGAAATGCGCACCCACCGCCTCACTGTGCTCACATCCGCTGCTTGGTCTCCATAGGCATTCTGCAAGCACTGATGAATGTCAGTGGGTGCCGTGTTTTCCACACGGAGGAATTCAATGACACACCTTTGCTTCGTATGCACATCCATATCAGACACCATTTTGTCAGACTGCCCCTCTGCTGCCATCTGTCACGTGGCAACAACATGTAACAGGATATTGGTGGGAAGGTTCAACGTCTACCGCTGTACCACCCACACCTGCCTCGAACGTTGTGGGCCGCCATCGTAATGTAGGAAATATTTCTTTTGGAACAGCCCTTCATAAAAAGAGTTGTCATTCACGGCAGCTGTGAGGAACTCAGATGACAGACTGTGCAATAGTAAGGGTCAGGTCAGGGTTCCTGTGTGTCTCTTTTTCTGATGTACTCGCCAATGCATACTGCAGTAAGGGCTGCCTGTATCTGAGCTTATATTCTCTGTATGCTGACTTCTTTTCCATACCTTCTCCTCAGTGTTTCCTCACATATACCCTCCTGCTGATGCTACCTGTTTTTTTGTTATTTTAGGAAGTCAGGATGTTACTAAGGGACATTTGGCCACAAAGATATTCATATCTCCTGCAATGGGAGGAGTCAGTGGGAATGCGAAAGGGTGCTAAGGTCTGTGGACAAGAGCTCAAGGTGTGGCTGTGCTTAATATGTGGCAGAAATTCTGTGTGTTTTCCATTTTTAAGTTCTGCTCATGTTAATCTGGGTTTTGAGTGTGAATTGCACTTTGTTTTCTTTAATTTTTTCCTTTTACATTTACATGCATTTATATGTATACAATCAGTGGGGAATACTCATTCTGGGAAGCGTCTCCCCTGGGTTGGCCGGTGAAGGAAAGGAACTCCTATGTTATGCTGTGCTGGAAGATGTAAAAGCAGTAGCCTTGAACATTATGGGAAAAACCCAAACCTCATATCATTGTGACAACAAATTTAAGGGTTGACTCATGCATCGTATTCCCTCCAAGTTTGTATATAGTGTCCAACCAGCTGTCAAACGTGTGGTGATGCAGGGGTAAGAGCCTCACAAGCTGGGACACTGAGTTGTATAGATTAAATTGGAGGTGTTGGTCTTCTCTGTGTGTGTTGTTCTTTTTTTGTTTGTTTGTTTGTTTGTTGCGCTTAATCCTAAATTAATCTCTTAGAGCAATTATTTTTATGGATACAATGCTTCTACAAACATAAAATCACACTTTTCAGCCTACCAAAGCCTTATGGTTGTCTGCGGTGATGGGGTATGGAGTATCAGCTGATGGGGATAACAGTAAATTGGGAGTTCACTGCAGATGCACCATACTGGCACCACATGCTCAGCTTGGGTCATGCCTTCATTGTGCATCAGCTAGACCCCAGCTGACTGCTGAAATAAGGAGAACTCCCTCACTTCATTCAAGCTGGGCTTTTTCCAGACACTTTCTATAGTACTGCACCCAGCTAATAAGCCCTCTCAAAGCCCACGGCATTTAGTAAGTTCAGGAATGGGACCTGTTGAGCCCAGTAACAGTCCTTCCTGCACTGCATACTGGAGTTTACTAAATAGGATGTAAGTTGGCCCCATGCATGGCTTGGTAGATTGGGTTGCCACAAGCAGCCCTCCAGCTGTTGGAACAAATGTGATCTCAAAGTCAAAAACAGCCATAGCTGAATGTTGTACTCCTAATCCAGAAAGCCCTGAAGGATGTGGGCAGGCTGCAGAGGAGTCGTTTGTCCAGTATTACCGGTCTGCAACCACAGAGGATAAACGAACCATGGATACTGTGGAAATAACGATATGCATAGTCAATATTTATAAACTTCAGCACTAAAAATCCATTCCCCATCAAAGTCATGAAGTCAGCTTGAAACCATTCAAAAATCTTGGTGAATTTTTGGGCTACTTTAGCTTTTTACGTCCAAACTTTTCTCTGAAGCCTTAAGAAGTGAAAGGATGTGCATATAAATAGAGGCTGCTCTTTCATCTGGTGGAACGTCAACCAAAATATTAGATAAGGGAGCTGACAACACCGGAAAGGTGTGTCTATTTTTAGCAGTGATTGAAAGTTGCGCCAAGCAGAAGTCTCTTATCTGTGTCACAACGATGCCATCCCTTCAAAGAAAATAATGACTCTTTTATATCCTTGATCTGAGACAGGACAGCAAAAAAATGTCTGGCGTAACTGCCAGGGGTTCTGGGTCAAGAACAATCATATCTAAAAAAGGTATTACTAAGATGAGTGCAGTGTTGTTTCTTGTTAAGTAGAAAATAGGCAGACTTGTGTTTCTTTTTATGTTATGATGGAAATTTTAGCTAACGTGGCATTCCCATATACCGGTGAGGTGTGAGAGCAAACTGCTCTGTGGTAATGTTAGAATGCTCACTGAAACCAGGAAATTAAAAACTCATTTTCATTGGTTCCAACAACTGAAATGCTAAAAGTAAAGAACAGTTTAGGGGTGGGAGATGATATCCCTTTACAAGTATCAAAGTTTATCTCCGTAGCATAATTGTGTGCAGCTACATAAAGCAAAATAAATAATCAGCTCAGGATAAGTAAATGGAAAGAAACTGAGGACACAGCAGTTGAATCATTGGAAGGATGATCATTTTTGCCATCAAGCAATTGTTTCAGGGCTGGTTTGCCAGAGCAGATGCCTCTGCTCCAAAGGACCTGCATCAGTAGAAAATGCCTTGCAAAAGAAGAGAGCTGTGAGTTTCTGTCAGGTACTGAGATACTGCAGATACCAAGAGGCTGACAGAGCAGGCCTCCCTAGTTTAAAAGCAGGGGTAGGGTGAAATGCAGGGGTATGTGAAGAGTGTAATGCATTATAAGAGAAGGTGGGGGCCTCTAGCCCTTTTTTTTAAATAGCAGCAGGCCTTTGGGCTGTTAACAACGCACTTGTTTTGGAGGAGCATTTTGAACCTCCTTGATCAGCAGCTGGTGGCAGCCACAGAGGGTTCCTGCAGGTGGGCCCGCAGAGCTGCATGGCTGCCCGCTGTCAGGCTGAAAGCCCAGTGCTCTGAGAGAGCAGCACAGGAAGGGAAATGGCTGCTCCTGCTGCTAACAGTCTGCCCGGGGGGCCGCAAGGAAATCTGTGGATGACTCAGATCACAACTGTGGTGATGCACTGGGGAGAGGGAGAGACTCAGTCTGAAAATCAGAGATGGAGAGGAATGGGACTGTGGCCTGCTGCTTCGAAACAGTGATCAGAGGTCACAGATGCAAGGCATCCTTGAATCTGACAAACAAAAGTGTTCTAACAAAGTGAAATCTATTGCTTTGAATGCTCCAGTGTTTACGGCTTGAATTATAATGGTAAACCAGGAAAGGAAAAGGCTTGAAGGCATTAGCTCCAGTTACCATTCTCCATGGTTTCTTGACCATGGGTGAACACATTTAAACCGAGACAGCTCTTGGCCTGTTCAGCTTCAATTCATGCTTTCCCACTGAAGGTCCCAAAAACTAAAGCTGCTATTTGTTTTTTCTTTCTCTCTTCTAATGGCTTTCCATCCTGGGTCTAAAAAGCTGCTGTCATAAGAATTACTGAAATAGAAAAGTAGTTCTTTATACCATCTGAATCATATGGAGGCTAAAAAGCAATCTATCTTAAAGATCTGCAGTGTTTAAACTACTAAAACCCACATTTGACTTTAAAACAGGGAGGAGAGGGATGTTGGTCATGACAATGGGATTTCACACTTAATTCCTCCTAGCCGTGTATAATGTATATGATATCTCAAAAAGCCTGAGTGGGGAGGCTTGTGAATTGCCAGAAGAGCTGAGACGTTGAACACAGATTGCTGCTTTGGGCAGTGTTATTTATTTATCTGTATAAACATTTCTTTTTCACTGTAAATTGTTAGAGAGGATATAGCAAGTACGTATTTCTGACTTTGTGCCACTTTCCATTGGCTTCAGTGACCAGGATTACAGTCATTACACTGCATTTTTGTTATGCTAACAGCAAAGTACTGGCTTCCTTTCTGCTTCTTCACATTTACTTTTGCAGCCTTCATGTTGTGTCTGTGGCCAGTCCTGTGGAATTTAGGGTGTTTCTACTGTCAGCTCTTGCACCATTCGCTCTCTGAGCTTCTCCGCATATTTGAGCAACGCGGTGTCCTCATATCCTGAATAACTGTGTCAGAACAGGCATCTCTATGGTGTCCTTTCCACCCACTCCTGCAAGTGAAACAGGTCTTCTCCTACTTCCTATGCTTTCTTCTGCTCCGGAAATGCCCTTCCTGAGGTGCTCTGCAAAGTCACAACCTTTAAAACTTCCCTGAAGATCTGATGCTGTGATGCTTGAGAGAAAGTAGCTAAGTAATCTGCTTATCTCTTTCATTGATCTTGTGAGTGACTCACTGCTTCCGTGGTGCTTGCAAGAAACCAGTTGATTGAATCTGTTTCCTCTGATTCTGAGGAATGCCACTCACCAGACCAGGCTGCCCAGGGCCTCATCCAGCCTGGCCTTCAGTGCTTCAAAACTGTCAGGAATGTTTCAAAGACCGATCGCAAGGACCTAATAGCATCTAGTGTGGCTATTGCCTCTTGCCATCCTGCACTGTGCATTTTCCATGTCATTTAATTTGTAGTGTTCTGTCATTCAAAATTAAGTTCAGTATGATGAATGTATTAAGGTCTGTGCTTGCTAATGCTGCTGCTAACAATTGCAGATAGTGTTGTCCACATTTTAAACTGAGAATTTCAAAGTATTTTATTTGAACAACTTCTTAATTAAATGAATAAATAGCGAATTAAAGCAATATTTTTCTCAACAACAGGAAGTGGCAAACTGAATCTTTTTGTGATCACTTCAGTGCTTGTGCTCCATAACAGACAGTATTTAACTGTGCTGTATCGCACTTGTATCATTTAATGCACAACAAACAGTGGGTCTCCCTTTTGTGCAAATGCCTGCGTGTTTTGTGTCCTCCTCAGTGGGATATCTCCACATGTCTGGAGTTAAGCACACTCTATATGTGAAGTTCAGGACATACCTGATCATTTATTACTGGTATTGCCTGAGGAAACGTTATGGGAATTGCCTTTGAATCATGGTTACTGCTGCCTAGCTTCTCCCACTTGCAACCCATGAATGGAAGGTAAAAGAGGACAAAGGAGTGAGAATCCCCTGTAGAGCAGAAGTTTCTCCAGTAAAACCCAGTGAAGGAGGGGAGAGCTTTGAAAGGAAGTGTGCTTTCAACGTGGACTCTCTTTTTCTTGTAGTTCAGCTTATGATACCAAAACAAGACAGAAGGTGGCAGTAAAAAAGCTTTCAAGACCTTTCCAATCACTTATTCACGCAAGGAGGACCTACCGAGAGCTCAGGCTGCTGAAGCACATGAAGCATGAGAATGTAAGTGAAGAGTGAGTGCTTTCCCTTCAGATTTTTTATGACACAAGTTTGTCATACAGGCATAATTTCAGTTAGGTGAAATCCTGTTAGAAAAGTGCATACAACTCCTTCTGGATACATGAACATGGATACCTCACCTATAATGAAGTCACTGGACTGTAAAGACTTCCAGTAAAACACTGCCTTTTTACTGCAAAATGATCTACTTTCGTCTTGGAGATTCAGCTAATGGAATCTGACGGAAGCTTTTCTGTAATGTGACATTACATTTCCTGTCTTTCTCTGATTATCTACAGTCCCATTCTCCTTTTTGCAATTAATAGATTTTTTAATTGGTCACGGAGATAGCTGAGTCTCTGCCTGCACAAACTGCCTATTTTGCAGGTTACCCTGAGTCCTCAAGATGAACACACGCCATGCGTCTGTAAGCTTCCTGTCAAAAATGCTAAGCACTGTCAATACTAATTGTATGTTGCTTTCCATTTTTCTAAAAATAAAATGTAAATTCCCTTGTCTTTCAGGTTATAGGATTGCTGGATGTTTTTACACCTGCTACATCAATAGAAAATTTTAATGAAGTGTAAGTAGCATTTTAAAATCATTCTGACTTGTTAGTAAGTAACCACGTAGCACTGTTTGTAGGAAGGAAGCACATACTTTTGTAGTAGATTTGAAGCCAAAATTGGCTCTGTATGAAGAAACACAACAATTTTTTAAAAAATCCATAAGAAGAAAAGCAAGGTGACAGGCCTCATTGTAGGACTTTTTGAATGATGGCTTATAAGACTGAAGGTATCTCATAAATGTTTCAGTGTTGCATAAATGCAACTTAAAGCATATTCGGTTCAAGTATTTGTTATCTGTAGATTGTTTTGTTCAAAGGCAGATGGGATCATTCAGGAATGCAGGAAAGTATTCTGTTGGCTACCTTAGACAAGGTAAATTAGATACCTGGATAACCAAGAGCTAATTTAGTGTTACTGATTTGGTGTTACTCAAACACACCATATATACTGAGTTGCTCTTAGCTTAAATCTGCTACAAGCAACTACATAAACAGTTTAGAAAAGGAAATACTAACAAACATTTTTTTTTCTCCATGAAAATTGGTGGCCAGACTCCTCTGGGGCAAAATTATGCAAACAAGAAGTAGGAAAGAATGATAGATGCAGACTTTTGTCCCAACACGATTGATTGATTGATTGATTGATTGATTGATTGGAGGTGAATCAATATTTCTACAAGAATTGTGAAAAAAATAAAATAAAATCCAGTGTATTTTAGGGAAAGAAATTACACAAAACACTCAAAGCACTCTGATTTCAACCACCTGGATGTTAATCTCCATTATCAGATATTCCTCACAGGATCTGTAGTTTAGAGGCCCCAGGCTTCCACTTCTATGGCGGTCAGAATCCCTATTCATCTCGAGGCATGATGCCTTCTCCCCTGCTTGAACTGCTCCAGTATTTCATGGAGAGAAAAACAGATAAAACCTTTTAATGTGCCATGAGGATTTTTCTTGTTCCCTATATTAAATCTCATAGCTGTGATTCCTTTATTAGAGCTTATAGCTGACTGGAGGGACATAAACCACACATGAGTAGAGGTTGGAAAAGGAATCTAAACAGGAGTGTGTAGTTACTCGTTGGTTGTACTTCTTTTACAAGGATTTACAGTCTGCCAGTCTTGAATGGGGAATGTTTATTTGTTTTCTTCTGTGAGGTGTGTTTTATTTTCACAGGTATCTTGTGACAAATTTAATGGGTGCTGACCTAAATAACATTGTGAAGTGCCAGAAGTTAACAGATGACCATATACAGTTTCTTATATATCAGTTACTTCGAGGACTTAAGGTATTGGCTCAATATAAGGATATATATGAGAGAGCAACCAAGATGTTGTGGTAATGACTGTGATAACGACTGGTTCAGTACTTAGGACACTTCAGTTTGTGTCTGCAGTGCTCAGATAGCAGCAAACATTTCAGAAATGTTGATTATTTTACTAACGAGAAATAAACCCCCAAGCCTGCAAATGGTGACGTGCAGTGCACAGGGAATATTTCCATCCAACACTGACTTTCAGTCGGTCTGTTTAAGCTATTGTTGAAGGAGATTCACTTGCTATATGGTCTCTCAAGTGAAGGTGTTCTGTAGCACACATCGTGTGCTTCAGACATTGCCAAGGGAAAATAATGAAAAACTTAGGAAGAATGTGAAACTGTTAAAGCTTAGCATTAACAAACCATTAACAAACTATTAACATTAACCATAATTCACATGTGTGCTTTGAAAAACATGAGGCAGTTTGAAAAGAGCTACAGCTGTGATATTTGTAGAGAGCGTCTCATGGGTGAAGAAATAAGCAAGTTGGTTGTATTTATTGGGAAACTTTTGGAAGTAGTGGTTCGTCCTAGCAATGTACAGTGTTACACAGGATCACTTAGGATTGAATCTTCCTGTAAGCTCATTGTTTCCTTTAATCATATTGTTAAATTTTATACAACTCAATCATGTAGGCAATTGGCAATGAAATTGTAGCAAAATTCTCTTCCTAAAGAACTGAAATATGTTCCATTTTGCTGACATTAAACATGAAAGTGTCTATAAGCAGCAGAACATTTAGGAAATGCTTCCCAGTACTGGGTGATAAACATTTTCCTCAGCCAGTGTTGAGGGTTCTATTCCAGGCATATGTAAAAAGAAAAGAGAGAGCTCAGCTGCTTTAGTAAACTTCTTAATATTTGAAATTTTTGACTGGGAAAACAACTGTATGTTTGAAAGCAAGCGGTGGTAAAAAGCTCTGAGATGTTTACTGTGTGGTTTTGAGGAAGTCATGTGGTGCCTGAGAGGATAATTCTTATTCGTGCTCGTGGGCTCTATCAATTTAAGTGCAGGTTTTAGTAAGGAAGAATTGCAGATCTGAGCCCTTAATTGCTTTGTCTCATTTACTTAAGTTAATAGCTTAAATAGGAAGATGAATCCAGAGTTAATTATCCAACTCACGGTTTTGAATATGACTGTGTTGTGTCAGAGCTAAGTAACAGTTGTGCTCAAAAGTGAATATTCATTTCAGAAATGCACTGTCTCTGTTTCCAAGGGGAGGGGTTGTTTGTAGCTTGGAATCGAAATTCTCACATCTCATTAGCTGAACGTTTGATCAGAGATAACTCCCTCTCTACATTTAAGCCATCATTACAGCTTTAGTCCTTATACCTGGACTCACTGGTACATCTATCTGCCTGGGAGTACTCAATACAGGCTTCAGGCTCTGCAGATCCCATTGGAACACATGAAGGGTTGGTGTGGCAGGCAAGTAGAGCTGCTTGGTGGGACTACAGCGGCCCTTCTCAGCAGCACTGTACGCAGTCAATTCTATTGCAAGCAGTGTTCTGGTTTCCTCTGCATTCAGCTGTTTACAGTTATTGTGAAGAGCACTTAAGTGTGTCCCTGCCCCATTGATAAACAGTGTGTAGGCCTGGAATGAAAATAATGCAGTTTTGTTTTCTTTGGGTTTTCCCCCTTTGATATAAACATTTTTCATGTAATCTTTGCTCCTAAAAGATGGTAGTTGCTTCTTTAGAGAATGGAAGAGTATGTTTCAGAGCTCCTACTGGTCCTTATCAGTAAGATTGTATAAATAAATTGGCTGTCAGTCATAATAGTTGAACTCTAGGCAATTACAGGTTAAGCTTTTCTCAGTCTTTGAGATCTCGTATTATATGTAAAATAGCAGAGACACTAAATAACCATTGAAACACCACTTTGTGTCCCTCCTGAAAGTGAATCTGAAGCAATGCCTGGATGTCTGTTCTGGCCACCATCTTGTCCAGGGGAGCAAATAGCTGCCACCCCCATTCAGTGTTCACGGGATGGAAAAATGACTTGTATTACTTAGGTGTCAGCCATACTGTTTGCAAGGCCACTGACTGCACTGAGAAACCAGCTGCACAAAACGACCATCTAGACAAGACTGGAACATGTTTCAGTATCTTCAGGTTTTCAAAATGAGAAATTTTTGATGGAGAATTACTGCAAGTATCACTTAGGACAGCGTTTACAGTTACTTTTTCTGAAATATCTATCTCTGGGTAAGATAACGCAGATAGGCTTTGAAATTAGTCATTTCTCCACCTGCCTCGAATATGTAGTGTGCCATAAATCTATGCTGTATATAAAAAACCATCAGGTCCAGTAGCAAAAAGATGAACCAAATGACCTACATCTTCCTAACGTCTGACTTCCAAGTTTACCTTTTTTTTCCCCATGTTGTTTTTCAGTATATTCACTCGGCTGGAATCATCCACAGGGTGAGTTCATTCATTGCTATAATAAAAATGAACGGAGTGTGTCCCTCCATATGTCATATGTGTTATTAAGACATATTTAGAATATACCTTAAAAGGTTAAAATGGTAGCTGACTGACTCTCTGTGTTCTGGTACAGGACCTGAAGCCCAGTAACTTAGCTGTAAATGAAGACTGTGAATTGAGGGTAAGAATCATTCTGTTGTAATGGAGAGAGTGTGAGGAATCATTCTATTATAACGAAGAATGTTTTAATAGCTTTCAGCATTACAGTTCTCTAAGGAAAACATGCATTTGCCAGTTTTGTTTCTGATTCCATAAATTTTGTATGTTTACTACTGTTGTTCCCTGGCCATAGAAGCATTTCCATGAACACGTGTTTTCTCCCCAAATGTGAATTTATTATCACCACAAGTCTCTTTACAAAGCATTCCTCCCCAGTTCCTCACAGACAGAACATAGGCCCAATAGCACATTTCATGACAGAGCACTTAATTGGGTATCTCTTGCACTTTTAGCCTATGATGTCTACACCTGCCAAGTTTAGGTGAGGCCATGTAGCACCTTTCATTTTTATATCTACAGAATATATGAGTTAAATTTAGTAAAAATGTTATGAGAGATGCCAGTATCCCCAGGTACAGTCAGTATTAACACAAAAACAAAACAAACCGCAATTCACACTATGTTAATTCACATCTTTATAGAAATACATATCCTTCAGTATCCATGTGATGCAATATTAACAAACAGGCACGAGGCTCTGGAGGAAAAAGGGGAAGTGTACTTTGCCTTCTAAAGCTTGAAAATGAGTAGCTTAGCATTTCTCCACGACACGTTTCTTTCTGTGACTGGGATTCTGCTATAATCACTTTATTCCAGCTGTGAGGGATTTAAATTTCCAAATATTGTGAGAACAGCAAAAAAAAACCAGCGCAGTACTGACTAAGAGCAGTGCTTTTAGGTTCTCATGCTAATCCTGATCTGTTGCAAGAAACTGTAGTTCCTGTTTGGGTTAGTGGGAGCTGCAGACACTCAGCAATTCTCATGATTATGCCTTTAATGTTTTCACGTCTGTATGTTCAGCATCTGTGAAATGTTATAGTTCATCTGGTTCTGATCATTCGCTTTAAAATGTGTGCTCTGCTTTTGTACTGTAAGAGCCTTTTCATCTCGTCTTCTATTATTTTATCTGTGCGCATTTCTTCCTACCATTTGCTGCATTGTTCTTTGCTTTCTTTGTAGCTTTCCTTCCTCTGATACCAAATTATTTTGTAATGGAACAATCTAGTGGACGTTTCCAAGTGCAAGCAAGAAGGGAATAGAAGCAAAAAGACTCAGAACATGTTTGTGTGTGTACATTTGATAGAAGGCATCAGCTAGTAAAAAAATCTTGCTGACACTTACTTATAATAATGGAGATGTTAGTATTCAAGTTTCAAGCCCTTATTCATGCCTTATTTGCCTCACGTATATTTTTTATAGAAATATATAATGCTCTTAATGTTTATTAGAAGTAAATATGTTAATGTGTTGTTTATACTTTGGCATGTTTCTTTAGACTCCTTATATCATTATATTGGATTATGAATGCAGAATTTTGAATTATACTCTTAAAATATTTGTGTTCCCAGTGAAAAGGATTTGCCATTAGGCTAACAGATAACTCTGGATCTCAGCGTGGGAGGTTGTGACTGGTTTTATTCATATTCCTGTTTGAAGAGACGCTGAATAGTCAGATAGCAAACAACACTGAAGCTGAACGTTACACTTTCACAACAGCATCTCTTAAAGTGTGGGATACCTTTTAGCTCCACAGTCAGTAGGACACTGACTAATTAAAAACTGGAAATAAGGAATTGAGCAGAAAAAATGATTTGAAGTAACGTCCTGTCAATGTAAGCTTACCAAGAGAGAACATATGGAAGGGAATATTCTGCCATCGTGCCTATGAGTAATATGTGTACCTAAACCGAGCCCTGTTGTTGTTTCACTGGGGGAGCTCTATCAAAAATAGATGGCACATGATGTAAATGTACCTTGTTGTGCAGGATATATGTTCCCCTCCTAGTGACATCAGAACACTGCTTGATTTGGATAAATGCTGCCTGCGTGCAACAGTGCTGAAAGCAACATGAGAGGGAAACAACAGAACTTCTGGGGGTTTGTGATCTGCTCGCGTGGTCTTTACATGCTATGGCCGGTGGCATTTGCTGTTGGCACTTCATACAAATGTTCCCAGTTGGCAGTGTTTCATTTCTATTGCAACAGTGCCCATTTTTCAAAAAGCAAGTGTCAGAGGAAAACTGAACTTTAGGCAAGGTGTAAAGTTTTTCTCAGAGGACAGAGGGCCAGACTCATCACCATGGAAGTATCTCTATAATCCCCATAGACAGCACACAGCAGGGAGAGCACAGGAGCTCATACACAGCATTGCAGTTTTACTTCACTGGTGGAGAGATTCTTGGAGTGCTGCATACACTCAGATATAAACCATCACAGAATCATAGGATGGCTTGTGTTGGTGGGGACCTTAAAGATCCTCTTGTTCCAGTCCTCACTGGGGTGGTAATGGGGAAAATCAGTACCCATAACAGAAGTAACAAGAGCTATTTCTATTTATTTTTATCATCCTGTAGATTTTAGACTTTGGTTTAGCTCGACAAACCGATGATGAAATGACTGGCTACGTTGCAACAAGATGGTACAGAGCTCCAGAAATCATGTTGAACTGGATGCACTACAATCAAACAGGTAGACTACGGAGGCTTCATTTTGCTACAGCTGTATATAGTTATAGTATATCTACATGGAAACAACTCCTCTTAATGATGGCTTTGATTCATCCTACACATTTCTCTCTTCGATTTTTGACAGTTGACATCTGGTCTGTTGGTTGCATCATGGCAGAGTTATTGAAAGGGAAGGCCCTGTTTCCGGGAGATGATTGTATCCTTAAGTAAAAGCAGAAAAATGCAGCTATAGAAATACTGTCCAGTTCTTCCATTTTTCTAATAGCTCAAGTGTATGAAAATGCTTTTCAGGTAACAAATTTCTAAAACCATAAACAAATTTTGTTATTCTCTCAGTTTGATATATATTGCAGCTACGTATGAGACCCACCAGTAGAAAAAGAAAGAGGAGCAGATGTTCCTAAACAATAATTACATTTCTTCCTTGTTGTATCTGTATTTCCTTCCTATGTTGTATCTGTATTTCAATAATGGCCTGGTTACAACAGAACAGTTTTCTTCCACGTGTGTGTCTTACATAAATGACGTACATTAAAAACGAAGCTGAGTAATGGCAGTATTTTTTGATCTGCTAATAGTGTGTTAAGACATAGAACTGCTCTAAGGCTGGAAGTTCCTAAAGTGCAAAAAAAAATTACTTTTCAGTAGTAAGTGAATAAAGAGGGATATTGTTTCCTGTTACAGAAACGCCAGAATTTCCACAAGTGCCACAGAGGCGACAGAATGCTTTCTTTCCTCCAGCACTGTGCTGTGGATTCCATTGGCACTGCCTGTGCTGACAGGAGAAATGAGAGAATAGGTGCTGAGGAGAGCAGTAAAATAAGAAGTAATGTTAATGAGGAAGGAGAAAGTAACTGCATCAGAAAAAGAAAGCTTTTAATGTGAGAAACAAAGGCGCATGCTTCTGTACTGGATGTTGACATCTCTTAGTACTCTATACCTCCCCAAAAGCCAATGCTTATGCTGAAACCAAACCATTGCCAGCATCATGTTAGAATTGCCTGACAAAGCTGTTCAGACACCTGAGACCAAGTCTTCCCACTGACTCTTCTGCCATGCTCAGCCTCATTAGGCTCTACTGTAAGCACAGGCATCGTTCAGATGTCCGTCATCTGGATGATCACTGTGCTTCAGACTGTTTGGTTATGTACTCCATGGAAAAATCGATACATCCTGCTTTCAAGAAATATTTTGCTGTTATAAAATATTGTCTACAACTATATGACTACAGTTATGTAATTAATTATCTGACTACAGCTTAAATAAAGTTGTAAAATATTATTCTCTAGGGAAAAATGTAATGTATTTTACAGGTCATATATGACCATGAAAAATGCACATTTTAAAGTTTTTACTCTTGACACTGATATAAAACAGTTTGAAGCTACCAAATGAGATTTTTCCTTTTACCAGCTCTCGCATTAGTAATCTACTCCCGTTTGCTATGATGAACTGTTTTTCAGCCCTTCAGAAACATAAATGTGCTATTAAAATTAAGCTTAAGAGTCTGTTAAATTGGAAGCTGGGACAGGGAAGCGATATTTTTGCAGGCAATTTTCTCACATATGGGCTCACCTGACAGAGATTCACACAGTGCTACAGAAACGATAAAGAATTGGGTACTCCAAATTAGGTTTAAGCAGCTATGAATCTATATCATCCAGTGGACTAAAATGGAATTGTCTTGCTTAATAGTTTTAAACAACCACCTTCATGAAAGCTCATGAATAGTTTAACCCAGCAGTTCTGTCTGACATTTACTTTTATTACATTGCCTTTAATTTTCCTGAAACAACGTAGATATTGATCAACTGAAGAGAATAATGGAGGTTGTGGGTACACCCAGTTCTGAGCTTCTGAAGAAGATATCATCAGAACACGTGAGTTCACAGCTCCATTGAGTTAGCCAATGTTTTATCATTCTTCTTGACCTGTATGACAGACATATCTGATTTGGAAATGAGCAGACACCTTAAGATCATCTTTCTTTTCCAATGCTACAATAGCACCATTAAGAAAACATTCTTTTCAGAGGTATCCGAATACCTTGACTGTCAGCTGGATTCATTTTGTTACCTGTTCCTGTTTCAAAGGAGTTTGCAATTGATCCTGATGATTTCTTTTCTGCTATACTTACAATAAAAGAATTCAAACTGACGTTCAGCTCAGAGCATTACACTGTTGTTATTAAATCTGCTGTCGCTTTCACTTCCACATTTTCCATTGTTGTGAGGGAACAGAGATCTCAGAATCAAATAATGCATTTGGGGTGAGTGATCTTATTTGGAATAAGATACTAATTTGAAATTCATATTTATTCATCTCTCTGAATGCTTTTGTGAGGTTCACCCTTAATGGTGGTATCTGTATTGTTAATAATGTAATTTTTAACTCTCTGTGTAATTTTTTTTCCCTCATTCAGTAGACAAACTATTTCCACTTTGTTTCTCTGCTAAAGCTACACTTAAAAGATTCCCTTAAGGCAATAACCATGTGAGTCCAGCTGAGCTGTAAGGACTGAGAGGTGGCATTGACTGATAAAGGCGTGTGATGGGCGGGGTGTAAAAATGCAGATAAACAACAGCACAGATACCTGCTGAGCTGCAGCTTTTTTCTTAAACATCTTCCATGTAGACATCACTGTAATACTGGTGGCTGTTTTTCAGATCTAGTGTATATTGATGGTTTCCTTTGAACTTAATAAAGAAAATGCTAGTTAAGTAAGCAGAAAGAGTAGGGGAGCCTCAAATGAACCCTACCTTTCTTGAAGGTCCAAGCGTGATGGAGCCTCATCAGCACACACCAGTGTGCAGCCCTGGAGTTTGTGGCTACTGAGCGCCTGTAAGCCGCGGGGCAGGAGGAGGATCAGCCTTTATGCCAGGAGATTGGATTGAGTCTTGTACTGTGCTGTGTTAAGCATAGGAACTTGAGTAGCCTTTATATGTTACTAAGATTCTACGACTTTTGCAATATTAAATACCATAAGCACTTATTGGTGATGGTATCTGGTTCTGTCTTAGATTTCTTGTCTAAGCAGACGTGGTGATCCATAGGGATTCTGAAACTGTGACATCGGGGCTAATTATAGAGCATAGGGAGAACACAAAAAACAAGTTAATGAATGAGAGTGTGGCCAGGTCACCTCCAGGCTGATGGTACCGAGGTAGAGGAGCAGTGCCAAGAAGATGCATACTTTGCTTGGAAGTCCTTGTCTCGTGTGTGTGGGAGTGTCTACTCCATTCCTTCCTCCTCATTCTTTACCATGTTGTTTTTCTTTTGTCCTTACAATTTAGGTATTACTTAATGCAGCTAGTTTTTGTGAGCAATTTTTTTCTGTTCCTCTAACAGCAAAGCTAGGGGTTATCTGAAATCTCAAGCCTTTTTTCAGTTGTCAGTACAGTGTTCAATAAATGAGAACTAAAAATCAACGGGATTTTTCAGCACAAGTAACTGAGCTGTTTTGTCAGTCTTGCATTGTTAATACGGGTTTAAACCGGCAGCACTTCATTATTTTCAGATTAATTTAAACATCTAGATTCTATTAGTTAAGTGGCAAATATATAGATGCAGCTGAATGGTTGCTGAGTATACTTCGACAGGTCTGCATTGGTTGGAGGTAATTTTGACCATATCTTATTCAGTCATGGTTGGATTAATGATGTTAATTGATGTCAGCGTAGAAAAAAACTAATCCACAAATCCACAGATGTTTGTCATGAGATAAATGTATGTCTTGTCTCTGCCTAGCCCATAGCTTCCATGCAAGAATGTGCAAAAGCTCTCTTCTGCTGCGCTGTTCATACACCTATATAAACTCATGCCCCGGGAACTTATTTCTGACATCCTAGTATGTGTTTTCTACCTCTGTGAAATTTAGGGGCATAAAAAAGGTGGTGTGAATCCTGTGTTTGTAGAGACTTCAAGCATCATTCCCTGCACGATGGGCTACAGCTGCCGAAAAGGAAAGCCTCGCTGCCAGCTCCTACAGCAAAAAGGGAAAATGCTAATATTGTTTTAATATACTGGGGACATAAGTCATGAGGTTTTACTTCCATTAGGATGGGAACCTTATCAAGATTCTGAAATGTCGCTAATGGGAGTCTAGAATTATAACAGAATGTGCTTATAGCTTTGAAACAGCAGGAAAAAAATATAAAGATCCGCCTTGTTAAATTAGGACAGCATTTAAAAAGACTGTGCTATGAAATGTAATGATTTAAAATACTTTATATCAATTCATAGCAGCAGCAGAAACTAAGATGGCAGAGAGAGAGGTAGGGAATAGGATCTGTTTCCTAAATGTGGCTATAGGACTGCGCAGGTTATGTGTCAGAGTAACCTCAAGAAGTTCAACAAGGGAAAGTGCAGAGTCCTGCACGTGGGGACCCCAAGCACCAGGACATGGCTTCTATCAGTTTGAGTAGGAAACAAACTTGCCTCTTTAGCTCTTGTGTTTTCAGAACTCCTGGTTATGTCTGTAGCCTTTATGATCAGCAGTCAGCCTCCTCACTGAATAACACTGATCTGATTTATCTGCTCAGCCCTTTCCTGGGATCACGTGGTGTCAGGCATCCTGCCAACATCCGTGGGTCAGATATGAGTGTAGGTCTTCCTGGTGGAGTTTGGATGAACATTTCACAGCTGTGGAGACAAGGCAGGCTGTAAGTTCTGTTCAACATCTGAAGATCTGTGCCCTAGGAGAATCAGGCTTTGTTCTTTGGTTGGTGAAAGTACTGCTCACCTGAGGAGAGGGAGAAGGGAAGGGAGCACAACTGGATGATGCCCCTTTGCCCAGGGTAACTGCAAGATTGTTTAGGTGGCGATTTGTGGTTGAAAGCTCCATGCATGTGTTTCCTGGGGATACACATCAGTGAACCATTTTGAACAGATGAGAACCTAAGTGCTAACATATAACCCCTAGAACTGTACACCTGTTTCAATTGCCTAATAATTATATGTATGAGTGACTGTTTAGAAGGTTTCCCATGTGTAAGAAATGCCATGAGTATTTGATTTTTTTAGAGCTGATACTGTTAATATTGGGCAAAATGTAACCTCTGTGCATGTGGTATGTATATTGATCTATTCCTAGGCAAGAAAGTACATTGAATCTCTTCCACATATGCCTCAACAGGATTTGAAGGCAGTGTTTCGTGGTGCCAATCCACTAGGTAAGAAAGTCAGAGTGATACAGCTTAAATGTCTCACTAACACTTGAACCAAAGATTTCCTTTGCTGTGTGTTCCCTTGTGATAATTGGCGCTGTGAAGAGAGCATTGTTTAACCTTTCAGACTGTTTTTCCTTTGTGAAGCCCAAATCTTTTGTTTTTGGTGGAGATTACTGGAACCTCTTAATGGAAAAGTCGATGGGTGAAAACAGTCTGTGGGTGAAAAGCAAAAGCAAGCTATATATAGCAGGGGTAAATAAAAAATGTCACAGGATCTGGATGAGAGGCATCACTTCTGGCTCAGGAAGGCCAGGAGCTGTGAATTGCTGGCAAGGAGGAGAATACACCAGGAAATAGAGCTGTTTGAATGCTCCTTTTGAGTATTATTTCCTAAGAATTTATGAGCCATTGTTGGACACAGGATACTGGGCTAGACTGGCTGTTGGTCTGATTTGGCACAGCTGTTATTGTGTTTAACCAATTGGATCTGCCTGTGCAAAAGAGATTTTTCTATGCATCATTTATTGTGACATGGCAAAGAAGATGCCCCAGTCACTTGAAACATCTTGCTATGCTTCCTAGTTTGTTTCATCTAATGCACATTCAAGAGTTGTATAGAGGGAAATATTTTGAGTTAAGATGTGGATTATTTATATTTGTTGAAATACAATTTTATTTTTACAAATATAAGTAGCTGTGAATGCTTACCAGAAATGGAATCTGTTTGCATGTATTCCATGAATACACGCTATGTACTGATACTATAAAGGGAACTCGATGACAGTACTTACATGAAGGCAGTAACGATCATTTCATATAATAATTTGTGGTAAACTATCCATATAAAGCCAATTTCAGACTTAAAGATCTCTCTCATTTCTAATAATCTACAGCTGTTGCTATTAAACCCATTTACTCGGCGGTAGGTCTTGTAAAGTTCTTTTGGAGTTTTTGTGTGATGGGGCCATGTGAAGCACCGGGTGCACAACATGGGGTATTTAACTCGAAGCACACAGCTGATGTCAGAGTCAAGGCTGTGAATGTCTGAAGAGGTGAACCAGATTTCAGATAGATTATCATGAACCGATGCACACACCACAAGCAAACCAGAAGCTTCTTCCAACTGTGAAAGTTCTATTCAGTATAAAATCTTCAAAAATCGTTATATTGCTTAAATTTTGTGGGTTTTTTTTTCCAATAATGTTAAATGAGTGTAAAGTGAGAACAGATTGCGTGTAAACAGTTGCATTCTCTTTCACTTCCAGATGGTCCCTTCTAGTTTTGATCCTAGTTTCTCTTTTCCCCGCAGCGGTAGACCTTCTTGAGAAGATGCTGATATTGGACAGTGATAAAAGAATTACTGCCTCGGCAGCGCTCGCACATCCATACTTTGTACAGTATCATGATCCGGATGACGAACCTGAGGCCGAGCTCTATGATGAGTCAATAGAGAATAAAGAGCGAACCATAGAAGAATGGAAAGGTAACAGATAACTGCACACAGGAGTTAATACAGTCAGCAGAACAAAACTTGACTTCACAAACAGTTTTGCTCTGTTTCTGACCAAAGCAGTTTTAACTCTTATACTTCAGGGATGCAAAGACAGTCCATGTGTGTTCCTGTGAGTAGAGACGTGGAAGGGCTGGTAGTTCCTCTCTGGATTTTGCTCCCTTCCCCTATTATTCCTCTATCAGCTCCTGACTAGGTTTCCTATAGAAAGTTTAATCTTAACTAACAGCTGACCCTAGTTACCGTGTAACCGCTCATTTCATCTTCCTTTTAATCTTCTAGGCCAGATCCTCAGCTGAAGGAACAGTCTTAGGGCAACTGTCACTGTTTGGGATTCTGGCCTCGCTTTCTTCAGAACCAGAAATGACAAATTGCTATGTACATGTGTATTTTACTAATCCTTCTCAATATAGCCAGCTAATTGGGCGTAGATAAAGCACGCTGTTGATCTTGTTTGAGGTGTGAGCTGATGATTTTTCTTTGGAGTGACCAAACCCCATCCTTGAGAAATACTGCAGCAGCGTTTGTTCAGTAGTTAATTTCATGCTTGCATCATGGCCATATTGCAGCGTAGTATCACAGAAATAATGTGGCTAAACAGTAAGTTTGCAAGTATACTAAAACACACAGTCCAATTTCATCATTGTCTGATGAGGATGTATTATGCTAAGGCATCCTTACTCAACACTTTACATTGAGAAATGTTCTAGAAAATGAATTCTTCCTGTTTATTATTAAAGCCCTCTCCTTGGCTTAAGTTCATCAGTAAGAAATCTATAAAATAAACACTTTTCTGTTTCTATTTATATATTCTATAACCTTTTCTCCAGAAAAGTGTGATAAAATATATGAGCACAGTAGGTGGTTTCATGGTGAACATTACTGACCTCCTGTACCTTCCTCATGTCCTTGCACTGACTTTCTGCATTTTGTGCCACATTTTATCCTGGGCACTGAGGAGGTTGCCTACAGCAAACACTCCTCAGAGAAGGAGTGGAAATGGGTCGTGGGTCTGTCTACAATAAAGCAGCCTCCTAGAGTCCTGAAAAGGCTTTCTAGAATCCTAGTGGGTCTATAGAGAAAGTGAGGATTGAGTGGCATCAGCTGCTCCTTACCTGTGCTCTGTATGCAGACCCTGGCAGTGAGGAGGTGTGTTCGGTTTGCTTTGGTACTTACCAATGGATGATTTGCTTTCTTCGGCTTGTTCAGCTGATGGAGTCCTTAACAGCAAAGTTTCACAGTTTCCAATTCAATAAAGCTGATTTCAGTTTGTGACGAAACTTTGTTAAAATAACTTAAGAACAATCTTAGCTTGACTCGAAACTGATGAATTGGAGGAGAATTCTGTAGGAAGGGCGGTATATCGTACAGCAGTACCATATTTTTTTACATTGCTGTGCTTTGGGAACTACAGCTGAAATTCCTTCTTTATACAGGAAGAAACAATTTCAAAACTACACTGACATGGAACGTGCAGCTCTTCCTCCTGGCCACATTTTTAGCTTGGAAAAGTAAATATTTTCAAGTACCACGTGGGCCACATTTAATAAGGTGACATTAAAGGTCACCATTTGCATAAAATGTTTGAGTTGTTAATGAAATATTGACCCATTTTTCTCCAGACATCAGTGCCATATTTCTCTTTTTGTGTTCAAATTAAAAGTGGTGCTTGATCCCAAGGGGCACTGAGCAGCCAAAGCAAAATGAGATTTCAGACACTTTGTGTTACACATTGGGCACTTAAGAGTTTCCTTGACCTCTGTTGCACAGCTGAGGTTTGTAGCCTGAGCTCATAGATTTCCTTCTGACATGTTTAATCAGTTAGAAGATATTTCAAAATGCAGAGGCCAAGAGAATGCCATTCAGAGTTGAATGCTACGCACTATCGCTTCGCTGCTGCTCCAGTTTCACATATCTCAGCATAACATCTGTACTTTCAGCTAACTAGGTGACAGGAGAACAGAGGAAAGAGCTTCATAAGCATGCAGTGCACAGCCAGCAGCATAATTTATAACACTGTCCCAGGCACCTGATCTGTGAGGGCACTGCCTTACTGACTTCAGCCAGGAGCTCTCCGACATACCTGGCTGCCTGTGACCAGGTGCTCTTTAAATGCTGCGTATCGAGCACTGAGTGGCCCAACAAGTCCTTCAGCCTCAGGGCTCTGTAGGTGGAATTCCTTCCAGGGGAATCCTTTGATGGTTAGCAAAGCTGGCACACTGCTCAATGGATGTGGTATGCTACAGCATGCTGTGCAACTGAAGCGTAGCCAAGACCCAACCGTAGGATTTGTACGCCCTTCTTATAGTAGGGCTCAGTCCACTGTTATGTTTATTAGCTGTCAGATCTTGAAATAGCACATACTTGGCCACTTATTTATGTATGGACTGGATTTGATCCTTAAAATACGTTATCTAGCTTGAGAAAATCCATAGGAGGTGGCCACCGGTGCTATGCATCATTGCTGCACAAGGCACAAAATATGGTGTTAACATGAAAAGATAAAGGGCTCTTCCAAAAGCAGCATAAAATAGCAGTGAATCTGTGTTTCCAGTTGGGCCTCTCTTGAAAAAAGTAGGACTGCTGCATGCTTGTTAGACAGAAAAAGAACATTTTCTCAGAGGATCTTTAAGTTAACCACAATAAAATACAAAAAACACCTATACCACCTGGATTCAGAGGCATTGGTGCAGTGTTGCACATGATTTATGTTGTAGGCAATTGACAGAAGATAATAAAGAACATTCTTTGTGGTTAAAAGTGCACATCTTAAAACCTGTTTGGGTGCTTTTAAAGGTTCCAGTTTGCATTGCATTTTGTGTTTCATTACATCACTTTGTAAGGTCATCTGACAGCGTAACTGATGGTTCCATTTCAGGGCCGCCGTGTTTCAGTAATTAGGTGAAGGGGGCAGACGTGTTTTACCATGATAGAATAATGTATCCAAGTTAGCAGAACTAGTGAATGCACTCTGAGTCTCGATCTAGATAGACCCTAATGAGGCTGGAAATACAGACTACAAATCACGTGTATGCATTTAACAGTTCTGTCTGGAATGTTCTTCTTTTAAAGAGAAATTAGGTAAAATTGTGTAATTCTTCTCTCTCTCTCTTACCCCCTCTCTGCAGAACTTACCTACGAAGAAGTGATGAGCTTTAAACCACCTGACCTGAAAATGGATAGCCTGGAAATAGAACAGTGAACGGCAGCAGCTGTGCTTTGCCTTGCTGCACCGTGAGGACTGTTAAGATATAACCATACAATTTAACCTGTGTTCAAACGTAGATTTCACTATCCAAAGATATCGGAGATGTGGAAAAGCAGATATGTTGTTATACAGAAGCCAGATGTTGTCTGTTTCGAGGTTTTCTTACCTTGTAATATGAATGTACTCCCAGTTCATAAAGGGTGATAAAGAACTGCTCTGTTCTGACAAAATTATGCACTGAGTTCTGTTTAACGGTGTTTTCTGCATGTTTCATTTTATCAGTCGTATTGCCAAAATGAAGGTGAAGTTTTAAATTCATTTTAAAATTGTGCATTTAACGCATGAATGTATACAAACATAAACATAGAATTCCATACAAGCAATCCTTTTTTTTTTTTTTTCCTGGCATTAACCTAATTTTAACTGTCTGTTTTCATTTTATTTATAGTTAGTGCCTTTATGAAGAGAGGGTGTGGTAGCAAGATAGACAGAATATGCACACGTAGTCCTATCTGTGGTGGTCTTACAGATTTACTAGATGTCTCTCAAACAATCTAGCACCAGTTGGAAGTCAGTAAAAAATAAATCTTTGTCTTGTTGCCATTAAAGTGTCTGTCCTCGTTATTTTCCCTATACGTATCTTTAATCTGCACAGTGCCCGTTTGTGAGACCATTGTAATTCCCGATGGTGCTCCTAACCACAGCTGTGGTGAAGGGCTGCTGGTCTTGCACAGTTTACGACACATCTCTGTGGTTTTCTGCAAACATCAGCCAAGGCTGTCACAGATCAAAGTGTAAGAATACTCAGTCCGGTTCAACACTTGGAACTCAGTATTCCTCATTGTCTGATTTTCCTTCAATTGGGCCGTGAGAAAACAGCCTACAAACTGCCATTGGAAAACGAGACAAAATAAGGTTTAAGTATAGATTGCAGATTTGTGACAAACCAGGTAGCCATCTGGACAGATTTTCTTTTCAAGCAAAATGTGAAGGGCTTTCCAGCTTGGAAAATTAAAACATACATAATAAATTGCAGGGCAGACTGCATACTGAGTTGCATTAAATAATTTAATTCATTGTCTCCTCTCCCAGTGGAAGGCATAAGAGTAAGGCAGGAATATCCTTTGGCATAAGGCCTCCTGTGATTTAATGGCTGTCTTTCTCACGTACTACTGAACTTGGTTGCACAAACTACTCAGTGTTCCTTTCTGTGTCTCGTTCTCACTGTCAAAGTCTCATTTTGGAGGTGGCTTTTTATATTACTTAGGTTTTCTTCAACTTTTGTCATTAAGATCCAGTTGTACAGCTATTACATGAGATAATGAATTCTACTGCATTTGTTTATCTTCCTCTGTATCTTTTCTATGTAAAAAGATTTTTTCTTAATAAACAGATAGAAAAAAGTCAAGTCCGAGAACTCTTCTTTTTGAAAGACATTGATGTAGTACTTTTGGCTTCTTTGAGAAATAGAAATCATCACTCCACCTAAAAAACTTGCTCCTCATTTGTGCTTTACACGGGTAGATGGTGACAGGACAAGGGGAATGGCTTTAAACCAAAGGAAGGAAGATTTAGATTAGATGTCGGGGAAGTTCTTTACTGAGACAGCAGTGAGGTGCTGGAACGGGCTGCCCGGAGAGGTTGTGATGCCCCATCCCTGGAGGTGTTCAAGGCCAGGCTGGGTGGGCCCTGAGCAACCTGGTCTAGGATGTGACGTAGCAGCTGGCAGCGCTTCCTGAGGTGTGGGGGTTGGAACATAATGATCCTTGGGGTCCCTTCCAACCCAAGCCATTCTATCATTCTATGACTCCTGTCAATGTTTGCCAATTATCTACTACTTACATTCAGTAGACTGCAGCAATTTGTATTCGGCTTTCTTCAATGCATGTAAACTTTGCTTGGATTTATTGAGAGTCCTTTGAATTGGTGTCTGGCTGTCATTACACTGCCACCCTTTGGAGCTTCATGAGGCCTGTAATGGTTGTGCAGCAATTATCTGAATTTCACATTAAAATAGGTGAAAAGGTTATAAATCCTTAAATGATTTGTCTGGCTACCTGGTGAAAATCATAACTCAGGCATGTCTTCCGCATCTAGTTTTTCATTTACTTGTTTACCACTTAACAGAAAAATAGTTCAGTGCTTTATTTTCTGAATCCCATGCTGAGTTTGCTCGCCTGGTCTGCAACTGTTTTCCAGCTGGAAGGGCAAGGATGCAATAAATTTCATGAGAACCCTCTGCAACAAACGATAATGAGTTTAGTGTGGGATTTGTCCCATCATCTGTCTGATCCGGTTTCCTAGCTGTGGGGGTGGCCAGCTCCAAATGTTGCAAAGAATGTGTAAAACTCCGTGGTAAGCAAAGAGCAGACAATCTCTGCTTCTCGTATCTAGTTAAGTAGGAAGACACAGAGCTTTTTTATCACTTCCAAAATTTGTTCTCCTGGCAACTCTGAGTCTTCCTTAACTGGGTAGTTAAAATACCAAAGAAAATTATATCCTATTTTCCATTCACAGATGTGATTTTTTTTTCTAGGAGATAAATTATGTAGGAAGAATACAGTCATAGCCACGTGCAAACTAATCAGAGGTGACAGTAATGGATAACAGGAGCTCAGCTATTTTTAATGAAGTACTGTCAAAACTCATAAATCATTATCTCATTGTAATGTCAAGAAAAATGGTAGTACGAAAGACAGTTTTTTCCTCCATTTCCCAAATCAAGGCCATTTCTTTGACCTCAAAAGCCACTAATTAACCTATTTTTCCTAGAACAGGTAACAGACTCCCTAGTGGAAATGCAGGAATGCGATGTGGTAAGTTTATCAGTTTACAACAGCAGGACAGGGTAATTGGAAAGGCAGTACCCTACTGAGACCGAAGCAGGGAAGGCTTAGTGCTAATAATGCTTATCATCTGAACACAGATGGAAAAAAACATCTGTCCACCAACAGAAGCAGGGAAAGAGAGGTAAATATCTCTATTAGGGTCTTTCATAAAGAGTATGTAAAAATGAAATCAAGGATTTCATTTTGGCTTTTTTGATAAGAAGTGTTTAATACAGGAATTGTTTACATGGCTCAAATTTTAACTGCAGAACATTTTATAGTGGATTTAACCTGTTTGTTTTTTTTTCCAATCTCCTGACACCACTTTTATTATAAGCACAATTTTGTATGCTCTCTATATATCGCATGTGCATGTGCAGAAAGTGCCCTAAGTTGTCCACAGTAAATGGTCAGAGAACTGCTTGACTTGCAAGGGACCTTCAAAGGCCACCTGTCCAACCTCCCTGCAATGAATAGGGGTATCTACAGCTAGATCAGGTTGCTCAGAGCCCTGTCCAGCCTGGCCTTGAATGTTTCCAGGGATGGGGCTTTCACTGCTTCTCTGGGCAACCTGTTCCAGTGCCTCACCACCCTTACCATAAAAAACTTTCCTTGTATCCAGTCTAAATCTCTCCTCCTTGAGTTTGAAACCATTTCCCCTTGTCATATCACAGTAGACTCTGCTAAAGAGTCCGACTCCTTCTTTCTAGCAGCCCCACTTTGGATACTGAAAGAACACTACTAGGTCACCTTCAAGCCTTCTCCAGGCTGAACAGCCCCAGCTCTCTCAGCTTGTCTTCATAAGGGAGGTGTTCCATCCCTTAAATTGTTTTTGTGGCCCTTTCTGAATGTGCTCCAACAGGTCCATGTCTTTCCTCTACTGAAGACTCCACATCTGGACACAGTACTCCAGGTGAGGTCTCACCAGCACAGGATCACCTCGCTTGCCCCACTGGCCATGCTTCTTTTGATGCAGCCCAGGATCCGGTTGGCCTTCTGGGCTACGAGAACACATTGCTGGCTCATGTCCAGCTTTCCATTCACCAGTACCCCCAGGTCCTTTTCAACAGGGCTGTGCTCTCTATCCTTCCATCCCCAAGCCTGTATTGATAGTGGGGGTTACCATAATCCAGGTGCAAGACCTTGCACTTGGATTCACTGAACCTTATGAGGTTCATCTGGCCCAACTGCTTAAGCCTGTTTAGGTCTCTCGGGCATCCTGTCCTTCAGGCGTATTGACTGCACCACACAGCTTGGTGTTATCCACAAATTTGCTGAGGGTGCACTCAATCTCAATGTCATTCACGAAAGTATTAAAGAGCATCAGTACCTGAGGGAAACTACTCATCACTGATATCCAGCCGGACCGTTAACCATTGATCACCAATCACTGGGTATGATCTTGCAAACCAGTTCCTCATTCATCAAATAGACAACTCGTCAAATGTTTATCTTTCCAATTTGGAGAGAAGGATGCTGTGGACTACCGTGTCAAAGACCCTACTGAAGTCCAGATGGATGACATGAGTGGTTCTTCCCTTGTCCACTGATGCCGTTATGCCATCACAGAGGCCACAAGGTTGGTCAGGCAGGACTTGCCTTTGGTGCTGCTTGTAATTGATGGTGCTCGTTATCCCTGACCTGTAAAGCACAGAATTAATTCTCAGCAAAACACATCTAAACAACACAGCTGTGCCTCAGCTACTCACATTTCCACTGAAGGAAAACATCACAACCCTCTGAGGGCTCTCACTGGTTAATTACTGTCATTGTTAGCAATTTACTTCTAATCTAAATTTACCTAATTTCAGCTCTCAGTCACTAGAGCTTGTTATCTCGCTACCTACTAAACTGAAATTACATCTAGTATTTATTATCTCACTTTAATCAGTGTTAAGTGCAACTCCAAGTCTAGTAATTCTGTCATTGGAAGTAAAAGGTCTTGCAAAAGGAAAAACAAGACTTTAACATCCAGCTCAATCTTTTGACATGCTCAAGTATAGGCTACATGTCTTTTAAAGTCTGCATTGCCTATCAATTAGACAGCGTTGTTGCAGAATTCCCATTAATGCTCTTAGCATGTTTTTATTTGGCACAAGAGATGAAAGGAAAAGAGGAGGTGGTTCAGTTCACTGCAAGGTCAGACACAGAGAGTGAGCACTCAACCCAGGAATGGGGGGACAGCTGTTTCAAGGACAGAATTTTGGCAAAAAAATACGTTTGGCAGAGGTGAGGAGCCATCAATACAAAAGCCACTTCCTTCCTTCTTCCTGTCACATGTGCTCCTGGATAATAAAGAGCATGCAGACATCCACCTCTCCAACACTCAACCTGGTCAGAGATGAATCAATTAGAAATTACACTATTTAAATGCAGTGAACTACTTAACTAGCGCCCTTAGCTCCACCTGTAATTGCTGGATTGGCTCAGGAATCCCTGACGGGTGAGCATTGGGAAAGATTGAGCTCTTGCTAAAAGAGAAATACACTGCAAGTTGTATAAAACTCTCTCTTTTCTTAGTAGCAGAAAGGAATTCAAGCGAGGCAAGCTCAGCCTCATTGGGAAAGAACTAATGGCAGCACCTCTGCTCCCCTTTGAAGGAGCTGCTTGTTTCTCTTGCATATGAACCATGCTGCCAGTGTCTGCAGATACAGTGCAGCCCCCTGAAGCTGGTTCTCAGGAAATCAGCATGCTCTTGCAAAGCATGCCTACCAAGTGGCATTCATTTATCAGTCTATGACATTGATTGGTTTTCAGTTCTGAGTGCTATGTGCATTACTAAGTGGGACCCATGTAAGCAGGCAAAGACAAAAGCACAAGGACTTTACGCAACTAGTATGAAGAGGGTCAGAAAGCTGCATTAACATAGCTGCCATTGACCTTGCTGCTGCTGTATAAAATATAGAGCTGATATGCACAAAAAAGTCTAAGTTAAGGGGGGATATCTTGTGAGCTTCCTATACTAATGCCGATCTTCTAACCAATCCATTATACAGGAAATTTCCACATAATGAGCGAAGTTGTTCAATTAGGCTTCAGTCCTGCATGCATACAGATGCTTCATTTTGCACTCACATAGTCCCTCAGCTTCAATTATCGTCACCAATTAACATGTGCTGTTGTACAGAGGTTTTAGCTGCTCCTTTTAGGTTCCAGATTGATCACAAAGGATAGTGAATGTGGTAAATAATGAATCTCAGTGGCAGCCATGAGACAAATATACATTACACCTGCCATAACTGGCAGCCTCCACTGAGCCACATCTTGCCCCTTGTAGAATAACGTCCTCCAGATTAGCACTAAGATAATATATTCCTATTTCATACTCACTTTGTTATAGAGCCCAAGGGCTCAAATCAAGAACAAACCCCAGCCATGCTTCACTCTGTGCAAAAACTACACAACGTGTCCTGTCCAGCCTTCTCATCAGGCTGAAATGGAAAAGCAACAAATGGACTCAACATTAAGGGTGATGGAAAACACAGGTAAGAGCAGCACTAAGTTTCTGGTGATATACACAGGTGATATGCACAACTACGTAGTGGCAAACAGGTTAAGCTTTCAGCTATATCCATTAATGCCCTTTCTGTATGATCTTTGCATCAGGGATGGAAAACCCTTCAAGAGTAATTTTTCCTCTGTGCAATAAGATCTCACACTGATAAACTGTGATAGTCTAAAAACACCACTGCTTCCTTCTAACCCCAAAAATTCAGACACAAACCCAGACTCCCCACACATCAGTTTATGGCAGGAAGCAGTAAGAGGAGGGCCTTTATGCAGGATCTGAGGACAGAGTCACGAGAGTGTGACAAGCAGTTGTTCTGTACACACCCATCTGCTATCTCTACACCTGGCTTTGCCTCTTCCATCCCACCTCCAGCAGGCAGGGATGAATGGGGCAGGAAACACTGTTGTAGCACCTCACTCAACATCCTGAACAAATGAAATGCCTAACCAAAGGGAATAAAAACAAAAAACACCCAGGTAGTACCTAAAGATTCCCACCAGATTACTGTAAAGCATTCTCACTGCACGGCCGAGCCCCCAGCCCTCCTCCGTGCCACATACAGTGGAATTCAAGCACCCTGCTCAGAGGTCAGAGAAACCACCGCCGAATGGTTGCAAAACACTTGGCAACAGCTCCACGAGGGAAGGGTGTGGATGCAATAGCACAGGAATACTGTCAGAAGAAAACTGACATTTTTGTTTCGGCTTCATTTCCCCCTTGCAATAAATGAAATTGGTTTGCTTCTTCCACAGCAACATATACAAATAGGCAAGATCAGGCTACTTTTGGAAGGTGGTGATAGAAGGAGGACTGGCGGTTGGCCCATACTTTTCTGCCCTGACAACCGTGCCAGTTTGTCACTGCTAATAGACAGCTTGTCCTGAGCAGTTACCATGCAGTTCTTTCACCAGCCCCTATAACTGCTCTTCCTCTGCAGAACTCCTCGGGAAGACGTGGTTAGCTTCTCCACTGCTCTCTCACAGGGCTACTTCTCCAGTGCCAAAGTCTCGGCTCCAATCTGGAGTGTGAACTACTGGAGACTGCTAATGGGACACATCCCATTTAGCACATGTTTTGCAGCTGATGGCAACCTTCCAGCACTGAAAGGTGGTTCTCCTAAAAAAAAAAACAAACCAAACCAAAACAAATGTTTCTTCACGGTAACTATCTTCCCAACATTCCCCTTACAGGTTGGGCATTAAGTGTGTGTTTTGCATCATAATTTTATTTATTCCCTTTTATTCATGATGTCTGAGGAAGGTCTCTATTTGTTCCATAATCATTACATTAAAAGTATGCCAAAAACAGAAACATCTGATAGCATTCCTTTTTCAAGCAGCCCTGCCCAGCACACACTGCCGAGGATAAGATACGGCTGTAGTACCATAGCAGTGTGATTGCAACAGATTGTCTTTGGGAAAATACCAGGTACTACATCCAACCAAGCCCAGCAGGTCACCAAGACTCTGCATTCTCTGACTCTGCTGTAAGATCTGCCAGCTGTGGATGGATCCAAGCTATTAGATGTTAAGTAATGGACAGGCTCAACACCCAGTAAGAGCTACTGCTGTGTAGCTCTCACTGGTCCATACCATATCCAGCCATTATCTGAATACCAAACACTGCAAAAAAGCAATGTTGGAAATGTAATACACAAACTGGGGATGGTTGGGATGGTAGATTTGAAAAACAAATGATCTAACTGACAGAAGCCCAGCACTACCTGCCAAGTGTCAGAAGGCTGCTTTCTGTTCTCACCAACATAGCTAAGTCAAATGGGTCACCTATCGGCAGAGAGCAGTACTGGAGAACACCTGTGTGGAGGAAGGATGTGAGTCTGTACTCCACACGTCCATAGTGAGAGGAGGCGGGCAGGGCTGCTCGCCCGAACTGAGCAGTGACACACAACAAGGCCAGAGCGCCCCTTTCCTAAAGCCACAAACTGAACTCTAGCAACAGCAAGCCTGAATTACCCAACCTCAGCAACATTGCTCAGGGCTGAAGTCAGACCAAACAAAGGGCAAGAATTGTAGTTATATATGCACAGAGAAAACACAGAACACATTTAAAAGCAGGTCTTTGCCTCAAATGTGCCGACCAGCACTATTTGCTATGGAAATACAGCACTGTGGAAGTTTTAAGCAGCCATCTGAACCGCTTCATACCACTCCAGAGATGCATGGACCACTTGCACATCCACTGCCTCCTGCCTGCAGACACTCCTGTGCATGCAGAGCAATCACACAGCCCCAGCCTAGCAGGACTGCCCACACCCACACCTCTGCTGTCCCTGTCATGCCCAGGGCTGCTGCTGCTGGCACCTCTCCTTGTGTCTTAATGACTGCAGCACTCACTGCTTGTCACAGCCACCATGCATTTCTCTGCTCCAGCTAACTGGTAGAATATCATTTGATGCAGTACAATACTTCAGTGGCCTCTACAATTATAACTAAAGGCAGTTTTTCTCCACTGCCTGTAATTCCCATTTCTTCCTCTTTCCATTTCTATTTTTTACTTTATATCCCTTCACACCTTAGTGTAAAAGTCAGCAGTGTTTTACCACATCCAAAGCACTGACACACGAGTCCAGACCACAAGAGCCACACCACAGAACCACAGAATGGGATGGAGGGGACCTCAAAGACCACCCAGTCCCAACCCCCTGCTATGGGCAGTGCCACTCACCAGCTCAGCAGCCCAGGGCCCCATCCAGTCTGGCCCTGAGTGCCTCCAGGGATGGGGAACCCACAGCTTCTTGAGGCAGCTGTGCCAGCGGCTCACTGCCCACTGAGTGAAGCATTTCCTTCTAATATCTAACCTAAATTTCTCCTCTTGTAGTTTAAAGTCATTCCCCTTGTCCTATAGCTATCAGAGCAAGTAAAATGTCATTCCTCCTCCCGTTTATATGCTCCCTTCAAGTACCGGAAGGCTGCAATGAAGTCATCCCAGAGCCTTCTCTTCTCCAGGCTGAACGAGCCCATGGTGCGCACACAGGCAGATGAACGCCGGGCTGTGTTTGTGCTCAGCTCCATAGTAAGGCTTCTCAGTTTAGCCCAGCAGCACAATACCCAGCACGGCACGCTGGGGCTGCAGGGAGCCCTGGTATCACCATGCAGCCATCCATCCACACTCCTGTCAGCTCCCACTCCCACCTCCCATTTCCAAGGCTGATTTCATCGAACTGGGGAGATATCTTGAGCTTTGCAGGACAATAAAACACACATCGCCCACCAGATCCACAAACACAAGGCAGCATGCGAGCGTGTCGTAAGGAACAGATGGATTTTGAGCGTGTCTCGGTGCGGCAGAACCCTCACACCTTTTTCTCTGCGGCTACAGCGAGGCGCGGGCGCTGGATGAGGCTGAGCGGCCACGGCCGCACCTCAGGTCGCCGGGCCTCTCGCCCCGCCGTGTCAGCGCTGTGAGGGAGCGGCCCTCGCCGTCCACACGGGCAGTGGCACGGCTTTGGCCGCACCGCTGCGGGGAGAGGGGCGGAAAGCAGAAGTGCTGGAGGCGCCGAGCTGCTGGAAGAGCTAACGCGGCGTACGCCGCACGGACGGTGTGAGGGAAATCCCCCGGAGCTGCCCTGCCACACACCGCTCCTCCCGTGCCCAGCACCTGCCGGGCCACCGCCGGGGTCTCCTCCCGCGCTGAGGAGGGGGCAGGGCGCTGGGCCAGGAGGTGCCCCCAGCGGAGCGCGGCGCTGCCGGGGGAGCGGGGCAGGGGCGGGCGAGAGGGAGGGAGGCGCGGAGGGAGCGCGGCCAAGCCCGGCCCCTCGGCTCGCTCGGCCCGGCCCGGCGCTCGGCGCTCCCCCCCGGGCTCTTTGTTGGAGGTGGCGGCAGGGGCCGCGCGCTATGTCCTCCCCCAAGAACGGCTTCTACCAACAGGAGATCACCAAAACCCTCTGGGAAGTGCGGGACCGCTACCGGGACCTGCAGCCCGTGGGCTCCGGCGCCTACGGAACCGTCTGGTGAGCGGGAAGGGGCCGGGCTGCGGCTGCCCCGGGGAGGAGGGCGCACCCCGGGGCTGGGGGCGGCCGAGATGGCGGCTCGGCGGGGCGCAGCCCGGGGTCGGCGGGGCGCGGCGCTTTCGCTTTACTCCCGGACAACTTTTTCCGAGCCGGGCTGCGCTGCCGGGCCCGGGGGGAGGGGGCTGAAGAGGGCCGGCCCCACCCGCACCTGGGCGGCCTCGTCCCGCGGAGAGCCGGGCGGGGGAGCGGGGAGCCGGCCGTGCGTGGATGGGAACGCGCTCCGAGCCGCGCGTGTCCCCGTCCCGGGCTCCACCCTGGAGCGGGACACCTGGGTTGGGTTCTTTTTCCTCTGCCTGGCGCGCCGCTGGCAGGGCAGGGCAGGGCAGGCAGAGCACGGCGGTACCGCTCCGCCCGCACTCATCCGGCGCTGTTCTGTTCCCCTGAAGCTCCGCTGTGGATGGAAGAAGCGGCGCCAAAGTGGCCATTAAGAAGCTGTACCGCCCCTTTCAGTCCCAGATCCTTGCCAAGAGAGCCTACCGAGAGCTGCGCCTCCTGAAGCACATGAAGCACGAAAACGTGAGTTCAGTCCTCGCAGAGCTTAAGTGCACTGAAAAAGAAAAGAAACCGGGCAGAGTTGGGCGAGCTGACGTGCAGCTGTAGTGTTCAGGGCTCTTTGACAAGACCTGCTGGCCTGTCCTTCATCTGCCTGTCCTTGATCTGCAAACGTCAGCTCACACTAATGGGAGTCTCCTGTGAGAAGCACCATCTCGCTGTCCTGTAGGAAAGGTTGGGTGGGAAGGTTTAGAACCACGGTGGAATTTGTGCTCCGGGCCAGTGAGAGAGATGGAGAGCCCAGAGGCTCCATCCTCGTCATTACATCCCTGTGAGGTACGGGAGGATGGGTCTGTGCTGTGCATCCCACGCGGCAGCATCTGGAAAGTGAAACAGGCTTTCAGAACTTGTTGAAGGTGGGCATGTTATGCATGCATACCTATCTGAGGGAGTAGGGCTTGCTTTATCTTTCATGAAGTATTTGGAACTGTAATGGGAAACAGGGAATGTTTGGGAATAGCTAAGCAAAGTGCTTCAGTGGAAAGTAAAGAATAGGACATAACACTCGGCACAGTTTCCCACACGGTACGAAAGAAGAACAGCTGTAGGAAGAAGTGCTGAAAGTGTGATTAAATTGTTTGTCTTGAAGAGATCTGTGCAAAAACTTTTGTGGAGTTGAAGCGTGAGGACGGGGTCCCATGGTGGGCTTGGAGGATCGCAGCAGTGGCTTTAAATGCTTTAAATTGAAAAAGAAAGAAAAATTGGGGGCGGTGGCTTATTAAAATGATACATCAGAGTCTGTTTTCAAATAATAACGTGGGAGATTGACGTGGGAGGTTGGAGCATCTCTCTCTTCACATAGCCTTCATGGCAAGCTACGTGATGGGGCGTGAGGATGAGAGAAACTGGTGCTAACAGTAACCTGGCATTGTCATTTAACATTATGGGATTAACAGTCTGAGTACCAGCGCTGCCTAGGTTCATTCTGAAGAATAATCAGTGGGATATCTGGACTGTCCAGAAGAAGCAGGCCATATTGTAGCCTTAAGGCTTTGTGTGCCTCTTAACGTTTTAGTCTGGATCTTTTAGCGTATTTCCTCATTGTACTTGATGACTCCCTCAAAGTAACAGCTTTTTAACCACTGTTGTACCTATCAGAGAGTTAATTTTTGCAGGGAACTTCTGTGTCATACGTGGGCTTTCACACTCTCTGCATTTTCTTCACTGACTATTTGGGAGCAGATAGCTTATGCAGGCAAAAGCTCTTAGCTGTGTCCAGTGTTTGCAGATTGTCTTCCATTTCCCAGAATCATGTGCTGGGTTGTGTTTTCTACTCATGTAGGCCCTTCAGGACAGTACTCTGGAACCTCACCACAAGCTTGTTGGGTAACTATGGAATACAGACTGAAGTGCTCACTGGGAGTGTGGGTGCCATTTGTAACAGTTACAAATCAATATATATATGGAGGAAGGGAATAATATGTAACATATAGTCTTAGAATACAGTTTGGGCCACAGAAGGAAAAAGCTGATCTAGGTGCCAAGGAAAAGTTTTACCACAAATTATGGTATTTACTCATTAAAGAACAATGACCAAATGAATGATCATGCAAGGAATGTGTGGACACTGGGGAGGCAGACACTGACCCCTCACCCATCCACTATGAGGCTGAAGGGGCAGTACAGCCCTTCACGAGGATTTCTATCCACGATTCCAGTCTCATACTGTTCATTTCACCCACTGTGAATCAGGACTGGCAGCAAAGCCTTTCAGGATTTCTAGCCCCCATGCTGACCTTGGGATACTCTTTAAACATTCCTCCCATCCCAAATTAGACCAGAGTGGCAGTAGCACTCCTCATCAGGATTTTCAGGCCTCCCCCCAATCTTTGGTCTGCTGCAATTCTGTCAAAGAGCCTCTTTCTTTGCATATTGCTGCCAAAGAGTGGATTTACAAAAATGTGTAGCATTTCAGTCTTCTGTCCTCCTACCCGTTTGCATCAGCAGCCCCCGGTGTGTTGTTCCTGCTCCAAGTGATTAGTTCTCCAAACTAATCCATTGCGGTATACTTCTGCATAACGGCAAGCATCTATCCTTCTGGCTGTACTATACATCCAACCACTATTAAAATGAATACAGCTGAAGTAACTGTTTCAGAGGCCACAGTAAAATAGTGATGCCACTCCTATCTCCTCCTTGGCTGTTGGTAATCGAAGTATGTATGGTGGTGTGTAATACCCTGCCTGCAGTACTGCCACTGTGGATTAGAAGTATTGTTGTGACACTGCTCCAGTCTGCCATTGCACTAATCTTTATCTTGCTATTTTTTTTTTCTACTTCAGGTTATAAAACTGTTTCAAGGTTGTGTTTATATGATAGTTAAAATTACATCCAACTCACTCCTCTACACCCAATCTACTTTGCTTTCGAAGTGACTTCTGTAACCATGATGTGTCTGATGCCAGATTCCATGAAAAGTGTGATGCTCTGTTCCTTTCGTCCATTGTGGTTTCCACCATGTCCGCCCATTATCGCTTTCAAGGGAGTGTTATGGTGTGTATGTATCAATGTATTATCACAGTTTATTTAACCTTATGATGTATTCAGAATAATAGAAGAAAATGTTCTGACACATCACAGTGAAAACTGGCATCTCTGACCCTCCATTAAGAGTGCAGGAGATATCAATAATAAACCTGGGTTACAGTTCTTCATTGTGTTCTGCTCAAGTGAAGAAAACTGAAGAAAACTTCTGCTTGATACCCTGGATTACCTCTGTTGTTGATCCTTTGAAGAGTATGCTCATTTACTTAGTGTGGAAGGGTTGTAGGATGTCATGTTATCCTACAGGATGAACATAAATATGGGAGTCATCCCACTTAATTTTACTGAAGTTGTATTTTACCTTTTAGGGGAATTAACTCCCAGGTCAGTTTGCTCATCTATTCAGGCATTTTCAGGAATAGGCAATTGTGGTTGCAGAGATGACCATCTCTGCATTTTATATGCCAAGTCTTCGTGGCCCCTAATGGCTTTCTAGTAGCACATTACTGAAAGGTAGCGAGGAATATTTCTTTGTAAGCCATGCGAATTTGTAGCATGGAACTTCTCTTCATCCCTTAGAAAACAGATCCATGAGGGAAGTGGTGTTGAGGACCATGGGGTAGAAGCCATCTATGAAGAGAGTGAGACCTGTCTCTAATGGCACTCAGATCTGTGTTTTGATAGGTGTTATAGTTTGAGAGGATCTGGGATGTTTCACGGACATCATAAGCTACTTCTGTTGCCTAAGAAGTAATTTAACCCAGATATTTGATACTGCCTTAGATATTGCCAAAAAGGAAAGTTAGCTTCCATCAAGATAAGCTGCTGGATCACTTAGTAGCTGTATAAACAGATACTCTGGCAGAAAAGAGGGAATGGTGTGAAAATGAGAAATAAAAACAGCTAAGGCAGAATGAAAAGCACACTGTGTATTCTGCTTTTCTTCATTTATTCATGCTGTCTTGACGTATTCCTCCCACTACAGATCTTGGTTGTTTCTTTGGCACCTACTGCATCATGTAGAAGACCAGGCTGTTTACCTTTAGGAAGTTTTTTTGGGTAGTGCAGCTTTTGTTCCCCGCCTCTTTACACTTTGAGTTCATTTTAAGGGAGGACCTTTAAAATTATCTATTATGGCTCTGACTTAAAACCAGAAAGAGAATGAAAACACTGCCCGTGTGCCAGCATACGTTTGTATCTATATATTAACATAAGCACACGTGATAATTCTGACCCAGTTGTACCAATTCAAATTCTGAATGTGCTTTTGGCGTAAGGTTTTTGACAGATGCCTATTAAACATCTCTTTAAGTTGACTCGGTTAATGTTCTACAGATGTCTTCCTGGAAACCTTGTAAGAGTCAGCTGCAGTATTTGTTGAAAGGTACTCTGTATTGCTCTCTCAGTCATGTCTCTGTGAGAACATTACTCTCTGGTGAATTCCAACATCTGAAGAACAGTGTATGTTTTACGTTAGGGGAACCACTTTGCGTTTTTCCCCCTTTTGGAAGGAGCTCAGGTATCCAACAGACACCAAATCAGCTCTCACTCTACAGTCATGCTTCTGAAGGTGATGATGCAGGCCTTCCATTTCAGGTTAGCTGATGCTTAATTACCTTGAATTCTTTGTTATGGGAAAAAAAAAAGTGAGGTTTTTTGGCATCAGCCAAGGGGCAAATTTTTTTCAGAGAAAATATTGGGAAAGTATGTTCCTACCTGAGGAGATCTTCACACTGCCACTTTTGCAGCTCATCCAGCCTGACGTGAGCATTAGAAGAGGAAGTATATGAAGTCGGTCCAAGAAAGGAGTTACAGGTGAGCCGTACCTTTACAGATGAGTGGTGCCAATGTGAATGCTCAATGTATTAGATTTCCTGCAGGAAGCCTGCAGGCTGCATCAGCTGAAAAATCCCCATCCTTTAAGGAGATAAGTGCCATGAAGTGCAAATTGTCAATCCTGTCCAGAAGTGGCAAATCTGCTTATAGATTGCAAGTGAGGCGTGGCTGTATGATTTACTGCTGTCAAAATGTTGTAGGGGAGTAACATTCATGGCACTTTTTCTGCATGCTGAAAGCTACGAACAGCAAGGCAGCTAACACAACACTGAGTATTAAAAGAAGTGACTCCAGGAGCTGGTAAATCAACATGGTAATAGCAGTCATCACATGTTGGGCTTATTTTACAAACCTACCTAATAGGTGTTTTACCCAGGCTGAATGTCAGCCATCACCTGTTTCTTCACACCCAGCCTTAGACAGCAATAAAGCAGACTGATGTACTTAGTCAAGTAAAACACGGTGAGAACAGCACTGAAACCCAAACCTTTTTGGATTAGGATTTTTGCCCGCTCCAGGGTGTAAGTCCACAGTTTGAGTCTGTTGGGTGTTGCATACAGGTCTCTAGAGGAGTGTGGCTCCTGAGGTGTGGCTGGTGCCCGTGGATGTGCTGCTCGTGCACTGGTGTGCTTCATCATGCCACTTAGCTTCTGAAGAAGTTACCCCTGCTTCTATTCACAAAGAGTAGAGACTCCTCCAGCCCTCAGGACTACAGTGAGTCTGGTCAGAAAAGCTTGTGATTCTCTGCCTTTCTCTTCAAATTTTTTGCTCTTTTACGATGTCAGATTTTATGGCACTGTGCCAGGATGCTACGCTGGTGTTGTCAGTGTGATGCAAAAAAGGGAAGAGAAAGGAGCTCATTGTCCCTCAGCAGACATCTCTCCTGGAGGTGCAGTGGAGGTAACCCTGGGTGGAAGGGAGGTGACCGTAGCGTGAGCCTTGTGCTGGGGGTTACAATTATAAAAAGATTGAGGCTTAGCGTAGTTAAAAGGATGCTGGCACCCCGCGATGTGGAACAGCACAACAACAAGAAGTTGAAGCTAACGCTGCAGAAAATGTAATGCAGCGTGATGTATAGTTCAGTGCAACCCAGCAGGGCTCTCTCTTAAAAAATGTACGTGTTTGTAGCTTGAGTGCCAGAGCTGCTCAGCTTCACTGTGTGCTCACGCGTAACATCCACGGGATAAAGGAGCACTTACTGCATGAGAGGCATACCCTGCATTACTTATTAATTTATAGCAGATCGAGTCTTTCATTTGCGTACCGCTGCTTGCATCAGAAACTTTCCTTTACAGAAATCCAGTGAAACAGTGCTTGAAAATACATGAACGTGCATGGGAGTTTATGGGTGAGGAGCTCCTCACTGCTGTGTGCCCATGGCAGAATTGTGTTTGGAACAGGAGGTAGTCTGAGGAGGGTGGAAACCACCTTACAAAAACAGTTGTTATTTGCTGTCAGTAATTAAAACTGGTCAGAGTGATCAGCGTAAATGTCTTGTGCAGGGGAATGATAGAGATTAAAAATGAGGCTGTAGCCACTGCCATGCTTCCCCAGCGACTTCCTAGGAGAGGGACACAGTCAGCAGTGTACAGAGCACAAACATCCCCACCTGAAATGAGTAGGACCAGCAGAAGTGTAGTTCTGCTGTTGGCTGGCATTGCTTTGCAGGAAGACGGGAGAGGCACACATCGAGCTCTGTCCATTAGACATGCTTTGAAACAAGCAAGGAAGGTACTGCAGGGGAGCTGATGGAAATCCAAACTGTTTTTCAGTTAGATGGGCAGAAGGAATCAAAGTGCATCCTTTGTGGGCGCTTCATTCTTGAAATCGCCTCCTGGCAGAATTTGTGGGGAAAAAATGTGGTGGTGAAAGGGCAGCACTGCTGCCAGTTTCCACAGGTGCTTTCCATCGCCATCCCTGGGTGCAGGAGGTTCATTCCTTATCAGAGGGGAAGAACACGGCTACAGAACGCTTCACAGCACCTCAGCTTTCATAGAGAACACGCTATGAAAAAGAGATGGTTCTTGCGATGCATGTTTTGTGGTGGCTTCGTTCTGTGCTGGGACAGTGTCTTTAAGCACCACAAAGTTTTTGCAACTACTGTATTTAACTGGGAGAAGAGGGCATTTTAGACAGACTTAGGATTTCCCACAGTATGGAAAAGGGGGTTTCCTACGCTCTGTCCAGTTCCTTCCCTTTTCCCAGAGAAGTGTCTGGAGAGGTATCTTCCTGGGAGGATTCATTTCATTCTGTGCCTCCTTGCTCTTAGCATAGCTGCAGAAAGCAGTGGTCTGGGTGGAAATACTAAATATCTCTGTTCCAGGGAAGGAGAAACATGCCTAAGCACAACTGTTCAATAAAGATCACCGAAGGAAAGCAATTGGGCCCCTTGCTTTTATTTTTAAATCAATTAACTATTACTGTGACTTATATATTGGGCGCTAACGGGGATTTCAGGTTTTTCAGAAAGCTTGCTTTGGACAACAAGAAAAGGAGCATTGTGAAACCCTTGGCATGTTAGAAGAGTTTTCTGTTTTAGCATTTAAAATTCCCTCCGGCGGGAGCAGTGCTGGTCTCTGTGGTATTCCTCACACAGGGTTTGCAGCAACGCAGGCCCACTGTAAGCTCACCTCCAGAAGTTCTCAGCCTCCCTCGGAATCAGTATTTTTTACCTCAGGAAGCATAAAGTAACGATGGGACACTGTTCAATGGAGAAGAAGTAAGATTTTGGTGTGGTTCATTGAATGATTTTTATTCTGCTATTCTCTTCACTGAAACGCGTTCTTGTGTTGACTGTGGGGGCCTGATAACGGTTTTTTGGAGAGATGGAGGCAGTGCAGCATCCCTATCACTTCATCTTCTGCTCCGTCAGCTCTGTCTGTGGGACTGTCCCCCACGGTTCGCTGCTGTATTCTGGCGTCACAGAGTTTGTCATCAGTATGTTTTGTGTTGGTGAGGCAAATAGCTTAGGCGAATGAAGGCATGGAAATACCTCCTTGGAGAGAACAAGAGGGACTTCAGAAAAAGGGGAAGGAGGGGAGGAAGTGCTGAAGATTTCACTTCAGAGAACAACCAAACCCTCTGTGGGTACATTGACTGTTCTATGGTAGTTACATTATTCTGAATGAGCTTCATTAACAGTCCTCAGAAAATTATTACTAGTGATTTTTTCTAAGATACATTTGGCTGCAAAGGTGAGGGGTTGTGAGCTGTCTGTCTTCATCTGTATTAGATGGCCTGGTGCAGCCTTGCAATGCTTTGATAACACCCGGTCTAACTGTGGTACATCCCTTGAGTGTGGAAAGGATAAAAATGGGTGCACGAAGGATTTCATCAGTGTTGGTTGGTTTTATTTAAAGCTTTAAATAAAGGAAGTTGTCCTTCCTTTCTTTCGTTTCCCTGCATTTCAGCTCTCTCTGTGTTTCTCTTTGCTTCCACATTATTTGCTACCCTAATATGCTAATAATGTCCCAAATCCATCCTGACTGTTATCCTGGTGAATTGTGCAGTCATTTCAGTACTTTGATGGTAACTTTGACAATATAATACGCTGTTAGTCCTGTTTCCTTTCTTGAAGTTTCTAGTTTTTCATGGTTTTAAACTGATGTGTAATCCCTAAACCACACAGCCGTAGAGATTGGTCTGAATAAGGCTATAAAGATATCAGGTCTCTTGGGAATAATATTCTCTTTCATTTTCCATTTCCATTGCTTTCTCTCTCTGCCCCACTGGTTAGTACTCCACAGGCCTGCTGACAACAGGAGAAGTGCTTTCTGTCAAAGTGTTTGGCTTCTAAAAAAGCATTTCAGACCTCAGCACAGAAGCCATCCTGCACTGATGACATCAGAGCCAGACAGCCCTGACATCAGTTGGGGGGTGGCATGACAGTCTGTCTTATAGATCTAATGCCATTCCTCTCCTCACCGTTGTTTCAAATACCTTTTTTCATCGTGGCCTTCAACTCAGTACCACAATAACCCTGAGCCTGTGACGTGCGTGTCTAAAAGTTGTGTTGCAGAAGGTTGCTTGGAGAGGCATGTGCATCAGTAAAGAACCAACCTGAAAAGCTGCTGTTTAAGATAGTGTGCATTCCTGCAAACCCAAAATACCACGTTCCAGTGTCAGTGTGGCAGCCCAGACCTGGGAAATGGCACGAGTAGCTCGGGGCCCAGAGCACCATCTGGCTGCTGGCAGAGCCTGGCTTCTGGGCCCTGCTCAGGGCTTTCTCTGAGCAAACAGAAATTGTTGTGAATTAGCAGTGCCTGACTGCAGGACTCCAGTTTGAGGTTTGAACCACGGGTGTTCTAAGAAGCTGAAAAGAAACAACTCTGAATGCCTGTAATGTGTAGGAATTTACAGGATTAAGCAATGTCTGAGCTGAGATTTGGCTTTAGACAATGCCAGCTACATCTTTTGAAGCATCTAGCTCCGTATATTTAATTTACTAGTCATTAATGAGCTTGAGAGAAGCACTGGAGGTGACTGTATTAAAACTATATCCAGTTGATGTAGTTCCACTGAAAAAATCTATCCTAGAATCATAGAATGGCTTAGACTGGAAAGGACCTCAAAGATCATAAGTTCCAACCCCCTGCCATGGGCAGACTGCCACCTACCAGCTCAGACTGCCCAGAGCCCATCCAGCCTGGCCTTGAGCACCTCCAGGGATGGGGCACCCACAGCTTCTCTGGGCAGCTGTGCCAGGGCCTCACTGCCCTCTAGTGAAGAATTTCTGCCTAACATCTAACCTAAATTTCCCTCTTAGGAAAAGCTGCGGTGGGGAGATGTGTTTTGCTAGGTGGTTGTTTCTCTTGATACTGTACTCTCTATGGGAAGAATTTAGTTCTAGCTTCTTGCTCGCTCTTCCGGTAAGGGATTGCAATCTTTCTACCTAAATTGCCTCCTAAGGGAAATTAGCAGGTGTTTGAAGTGATCTTCATTGCTGTCAGTGCAGGTCCAGCGAGGTGAGGACCACTTATGAGTGGTTCAGATTATAAACAGATTTATCTGGTTTATTTCAAAGACTAAAGTCATTCAGGTTAAAAGTAAGCCTCTGAACCTTTTATTTAATACATACATTTTTTTTTTTATCACAAGTAGCCCTCAGAGTTTTAAAATTTAACATAGCAAATCCTAATGTTGTTAGGCACTTCTTCAGCCATCTTTATGCCTGTAGTTGATATCTTGTTATGGAAACGTTTTTGATCATATTTCTCCACTAATTACACTATTCAGGAATTTTTGTGTTAAGGTAGTATTAACGCATGGTTTCTTTCTCTCCCTTCTCCTTATTTTCAGGTCATTGGAATACTGGATGTGTTCACACCAGATGTCACACTGGAGAAATTTAACGGCTTGTGAGTTTTGAGTTGTTTCTTTTTGGGAGTAGGGGACTGTTTCTTGTGTGGAGAAAGAGTTGTTTGTATTTCTTAATAATGGAAAATTCCAAACCCGTTGCTTCCTGACTTTTCTGAAATCCATCTTAGAGTAGCTGTTACATGCAACTTTGAAATTGGTAGGTTTTCGGATTATTGTTAGAGCTAGTAACCTGTTTTATAAGGTGTGTGCTTCTTGCAGCCCTCAGTAAACACATTTTGATGGGTTCCCTAACCCAACTTTAAAGTCCTGTTTTTTTACACTTAAGCTTAGACTGATCAGATAATGGAACCATTCTTAACTCAAGCGAGTGGTCTGAAAGTAATGCCTGCTACATGACACATCTCCAGTGTGGTCCATTCTAATTCTAGGGTTAATTCAAAACTGCTGTTACTGTTTAATTTCTTTTGGGAATACCTGAGCTCTGCTCTCTTACATTCCCTGTATGGTTTTCCAGTGCTCATTCTGGAATCTCTTATGTCCAGATGAAGGTGTCCTATGCTTCCCCTTGACTACTAACCTCACAGGCCAACGTGATCCAAGCAGTACATAATATAAATTATTTTCTGGCTTCAGGCATTTACATCTCTCCGATGTCTCTTTTGGCAGCATCTCAGACACTAGATATTTAGTGGTGCAGATATTAAGTCTGTTTTACTTGTGGGTCTTCTGCAGTCCTTGTGAATTAGAACTACAGAAACAGTGATCAGAAGCCCTCTTGGGCTTAATGTAGATAATGTGTTATTTTTATAGAACTGCATCGGATTTCCTCTAATGTATCTATATTTAAAAAGCAACTCTGTGTATTTGTATGTTGACAAGTAAAAGCTGACAAGAAAATGTGGGAAATGAAGTACAAAAAACACAGACCGTGAGTTAATATTGATCATTTAAGACACCACAAGAGCCAAAAAAGATGTTGTCCAAAAGGTTGGATTAGATACATGAGGGAATCTTCCCTTGGCTGTCTTTGCTGTAAGGTGTTATCTCTTGCCTATTGTGTGAAGATCAAATTCAAGTTGATTTGTGGCCAGAAACAGCTGAAGCAAGTGGTTTCACCACCAGCCAATCCCTAAGGCTGGTGTCATCCGAGACTTTGTGTTTCTTAAGTAACTTCTGGCCCTCCTGTTTAAAGCAAAACATGCTTCTGCTGTATCTGCTGCTCTGCTTTCCTGCTGCTCTACTCCATGAGTCAGTGCAATGAAGACTAAAGACAAAATCCCATTTCCTGTGTGAAGAAACAGTCAGTGTCATTTCCCTGCTGCACCGGTTTTCTGTCAGAGTTGGAAGTTCAACTGATGGAAATAGTGTACAAAATCAGAGATATGTGAGTCTTTACCAGTTGAAATCCCACTGTGTACAGCTATTTTTCATCTTCTTTGATCACACTTTTTTGCACTGTCTGTTCTTGTATCACAAAACAGGTAGCTAGAACAGGTTGCTGCCCTCTAAAAATGTTAGGGTTTTAACTTGGACTTGCAAGGAACTTAAATGTGTTGGGCAGCGCGTTTCCATTGGAGTGAATTGGCAGTCAAGTGTCTAACCTCGTTGTAAATACATTTCTAAAACAAAAACAAGTTTGACAAGTTTTAAATAGAAGACAAAGTGTTCGAGTGAGCCTATAATGTTTGGTCCTGTTGTTCCAATATGTTACTCATAAACTCTTACTAAGGTTCGGATTTTCCAACTCAGAAGTGGATTTTCTATTTCTTAAATTTTGTTTCCCCATTTTGTTTCCTCAGTTTGACTGCTAGAGATTTGATGTCATCAGACTGTAAACTGAGCAGATTGCACATGTAGAAGTGGTCTTAGAGTGCTTGATGGTTGCATATTGTTTTTAATGTTGCCTATTTACATAAATCTAATGATTTATTAATCATTATAATCTATGATTTATCCATCCAGAGGCCTGGGATCTGTACAGATGATGGCAGGCTAGTGAAATCTTAATGAATCATGAAGGTCACTGCCATTAGTAAAAGACAAATACATATTTCTTTCTCTGTTTTGTTTTGTTTTGTTTTTCTTCGGTAAAACTAATGTCATTTTCTGGTTCATTTCAAATATTCATGACCTCTGGGAAAAGGCATCTAATCAGTCTGATTCAGGGGAGAACTTAATATGCTTTTAACATTCAAGAGCATCAACAAAGCAGAAGTCAAACTCAGTTTTCTAGGTTACTGGGTCTGTTGTTGAGAAGTATCTAGAGTGATACTTGGAAAGAGATAAGAAATTTCATTCTCTGCTCGGTAGTTGCTATGTCCCTATATGATTACAGAATTGAATTGCACATTTTTTCTGTCCAAAGGGTAACAAATTGGTCTGTGAATGTTGAGATTGGAAGCTGGTATGAGTTACTAAAGATGAAGGAGGTTACGATCCTAGATAAAAGTTAATTTGTTACATCTGACCTTGTCTGTTTGATTCTAGGCAGTTTGATTGCTGCTAGTTCACATACCCTGTGATAATGATGGTGAGATAAATACCACTGTGTGTGAATGTCCCGGTTTCCTGTGTAGATATCTTCGAAATATTACTTGGTTGTTGAGTAGATACCCTTTATCTAGTTCAGCATCCGTACTCTTCTGATAACTGCCAACTTTCCATAATCACTGTTGGGATTATGTGATACCTCTTCGTGGCAGCAGATGAAAACACAGAGGGGCCTGAAGGGAAGATAGTAGAATTGTTTGGTAAACAGAATGGTCTGTAATATTGTCAATGTAACATACAAGTATGTTTCAAAGTATGTTTCAATTTATTTGACAAACTTAAAATTATTCTGACTTTATTTCCTTTTTTGTTGTTGTTTTTTTCTTGTTTAAGCTACCTGGTCATGCCATTTATGGGAACAGACTTAAGTAAGATAATGAAGCATGAGAAACTCACTGAAGACCGAATCCAGTTCTTGGTATATCAGATATTGAAAGGCTTAAAGGTTTGCCACTTTTTATTATTTCTATTTCACAATCTTGTTTTCCTAGTAAACCATTATGGAGAGCTGTAAATACTTATCATTTGATGGCATGATAGGGCTTACCTTGCCTTGTTTGGTACAAGTATTGGTATTCTGTGCAGTAGTTATTTTGTGACAGTAAACGTTATCTGGCAGAGCTGTGGGGTTTTTCTGTACAATCCTTTGTTTCTGGATTTTGTTGGGTTTTGTTGTTGGTTTTTTGTTTTTTTTCAAGAAAATGAAAAGAATTGAGGTCATTATATTGTGCCTGTACATATAGATATAGCCTGTAGGTGTGGTTTTTGGGGGTGAAAATATGAACTGGAGAGAAAATCTAAGCCTCACTGTCTCATAATGCTCACACTGGTTTTGGTGAGTGTTCAGGGACCATTGCAAGTGTCACTTTGGTATCTGTGCGTTAAGAGCCCAGTTCTGCAAAGTAGTAGAGCTCACTGTTGAATGTGACTAGGTAAGTTATTCTCTGGAGCACATTTCACTTATTTATATATTCAAGAAACAAGAATTCAGAGTTTAGGTGATGTATTCCTGTTGTAACGTTACTGTTCTAAATCCCTTCACCTAGCTCTGCAGGCTGTGTCCAAGCTCTCCAGCAGCAATGGCCGTTTAATTCCCTTTGCAGTTCAGGAGACACACTGTGTAGCATGAAGACCATAGAACTTCCCTGTCTAGGATTGGTGTAGTTCCTTTGGCTGCTGCCAGCACTATACAGTTTTTGTTTTATACTCCTACAACATATGAGCAGACTTTCCCCTGCGCACAAAGGTTAAGTGCAGACAGTGTGCTGGGAGTTGCATCTGATAGGGATATGCATATGCAGTGGAAATCCAGCACTGGTTTTGATAGAGGAAAGTTTGTCACATCTGTCAAGATTCTGATTTGTCCAGATGTGTATTTCTACTGCCAAACCCTATCAAAATAAATCGTATTGTGGGACAACTTGCTGATCCTGTACAAGAGTATCAGCAACAGTGCATCCATGATTCCTTTGTAGTTCCATATTTAATAGGTACAGAAGGGCAACTATTGTTTTACTGTCATCGTGGAACTTAGTAAATATGTTTTGTTCTTGAGGTTTAGGTTAGATATTAGGAGGAAGTTTTTCACACAGAGGGTGGTGACACACTGGAACAGGTTGCCCAAGGAGGCTGTGGATGCCCCATCCCTGGAGGCATTCAAGGCCAGGCTGGATGTGGCTCTGGGCAGCCTGGTCTGGTGGTTGGCAGCCCTGCACATAGCAGGAGGGTTGAAACTCGATGATCATTGTGGTCCTTTTCAACCCAGGCCATTCTGTGATTCTATGATTTTTATTTTGGTGATACAGCTGTATGCTTTTGTCTTTTCTTTAAAGTAGTTAGGCTTGCAACTTAGAAGGGCTTTTGTCATTCTTTTGTTTGGCAGAAAAGCTATGTCATGTCAAAGAATATGGTGGCAAGCTGAAAATAAATGTTCTATGCAGGTGGAACAGGACTGGAGTTTCCAGCTCCTTCAGTCTTGGGTTCCTTGTCTGCAGGAATGTGACCTGGGTTTGTTTTTTTGTCGGACTGAGAATGGGGTTGGTAATCGTATTTCTTGATTTATATAATATTTGAGAATGGAAACTTAGCTCTTGGGCTGTACAAGTACCTTTTCAAGCATCTTTAGCCATATTCATGATAATATTTACTTCTTCCAGTTCTCTCCTTTGGTCATCCCTATTTACTGTCTTTTGTTCACATTTGTGGTGTTCTTTCTACTTCACTGTTTTCTCTTCCCTCACCCATTTCATTCAGTTTTTCTTTACCTGTTAAGTCACTCCTCGTTTTCATTTTTCTTGCTGCCTACAATGCTTTTCCCTTAGACTTTTCTAATCCCCTTTTTAGTAGATTTTTGTTTTGTATAGATATTACGTACGTAGACAAGAATCCTTAGAATTCAGACAACTGTTGGATCTCTTCCTAGCACAATCTGAAGCTTTCATTCAAGGATTTATGAATGCTATCAAAAGCCATCTTCAGGATTATGCACGGAGCTCCTGTGTTCAGAGGCACTTTGCACACATTAAACTGGAATCTTGAATTCAATTTTGTTCCGGTAAAGTGGTAATAACACTGTGAAGTATATGTCTGCTGTGGTCTCGGTGTGCCTATCACATTAAAAGTGAATAATCTGACAACAGATGGATAACTTAATGAGGAAAATTGGCAAGAAAAGGATCCCATTTCAGAAGACTGTTGAACTGAAACGGAAAACTTTCTGAACTAAGAGTAGCTTAGTTCCAGTGCTGTACCTGCCAGTAGATAATAGAAAGCAGTTACAGAATACCACTGTTGTTGAAGAAGCACTGCAGCTCAACACAGGTTTTTCAGTTTACAGAAGGGCTAGTGTTTACATTAGCAACAGAAAGAAGTGCTATTTCATGTAATCTCGGCAGATGTTAAGAGAAGTGTTGAGAAAATAGATGAGCTCTCCCCAAAGTGCTGACATGATTTTTGGTGCTATTAACTGTCATTAAACCTTCAGTGGAGTGAGAACACCAATAAAACCACATTCTTCATCAAAATGGGTGGGTTTACTTAAAATAAAACTCAGAAGGGTGCAGTCCCTTTAATTCCTGTTTCTACATGCTACATTCTTAGGTGCAGAAATTCCTGAATCTGTGAGTTATTTCCTTACTGCGTACGGTCATACCGGCAAAAATAGCCTATAGAATATTATTAGCATCTGCTTTGGAAAATTAAGAGGCCTCAGTACAAAGGCACCAATGTGATTTGGAAGAGAAGTAGTCATAGTGGTGTCCTTGATAAAGATGGCTGTTGACTGAAGACTCCAGCCTTTTCTCCTTTTGCTGGGAGCCTAACTACTTACAGGCATACTGTTAAAAATTGGTGTGTGTTTATATCTTCTCCAGATTCTGTACCTCTGACAGACCTCTTCTTTTTTGCATCTGGTTCCTTCCATCCCAGTGCTCTTCATGCACATCCGTGACAGAAATAGCGTTTCGTGTGCTGTAGTGGTTTTACAGCCTGCACTTTGGGTAACAGTTCCCTCAACCCCTTGTGGCTGCCCCCAGGAAATCCTGTGGAGTACTTTGGCAGTTCTATGGGAGATTTTAAACCTTGTCTAATAGGCAGAAGAAAGTGATGTGCCATCTGCTGGAGGTACATGGTGCTAGGGCTTTGGGCACAGCAGAACAGAAAGCTTTCTAGATGGGGACTCAGGCGTGACAGTCAGCAGTGTGCCCCTGCGGCAGCAGAGCCCTGTCACCATCTTGACTGTATGGGTGAAGTTGTAACCTGTGGGTGAATAGAAGTGATTTTTTCTCCCTCTACTCAGAACTTAAGAGACCATTTCTGGAGCTCTGTGTTCCATTTGGGGCATCCCAGCACAAGGAGGGCACTGACAGAGCGATGACACCAATGCACTGAGGGGTCTGGATGGAGAGCAAGCAAGTAGAGGCTGTGCGAGATGGGCTCATGCTGCCTGGAAAAAACATGGCATGGTGTGGCTCTGACCAGTGTCTATGTGTATCTGATGGGAGGATGTAGAGAAAAATGTGCTGATAAATGTGATAAGCTAGAGTTGCATGCAGACAGTGGTGAAGCATACCGCAAGGCTTGAGATGTTACCTTCAGGATCTTCATCCTGTTCTTAAAGGCTTTCTGAAAACTCAGTACTGCTGAGGCGTGCAGATCTAAACTATGAAGGCACAGCTGAGATGACTGCTGCAAGAGAGCATTTCTGATGTATAAAAGAGCAGGATTGATTTCAATGGACATATATCCAGAAAAAACTTACGATCTGGTACAGTACTCAAACTGGTTTACTGGTATGTAGTTATTGGGGGAGGAACAGGGTAAAAATGCTGTTGAATTACCTGAACATTAAAAGATCTTCTGTGTAGTAAATAAACATTTCCAAAATTCAGGTTACTTTAGCACCATGAAAAGGCACTTTCTGCCTACTCCCCAGACAGCTCCTTACGGTCAGGAGCTCAATGACTAAAACATGCTTTCTTTCTTTCCTTTTTTTTGCAGTATATTCACTCATCTGGCATAATTCACAGGGTAAGTAGAAACTACATAAAATATGTTTAAATTCTTACAATGGGACTGTGATTGTGTGTAAGAATGGACATAAATGTGCTAGAGATTACATTTATGATGCTTAAGTTTGATTATGTCTTTGATAGAAACAGCATAGCTACATCAAGTGTAAGTTGGCCACCAAAGTTGCACTGAGAACAGTTTAGGTTTAGATTTCTTAAAGTGCTTCCTGAAATTGAGTTGTAAGTCCCCATAAGAGCAAACGACACCTAAATTGAGATGGCTAAGAGTTTTTTCTGACTTCTTGAAGACAAAAATTAGAGTAAATCCTTTAAAATATTTAAATGTTATATAGGAATCATTGATTTATTTTATTTGGAAGGGACCCTTAAAAGTCATTTAGGGGGAGAACGCAAGGAAAAATGCCATACAAATTCAAGTTTGTGTCTTTACTTCTGTAATTTGTTACATCTGATTTTCTGGTTTATATTTATGGCATTGTTTTACTTGTTACTGTGTTAAGTAGCTGCAGGAAAACCATTTAACCTAAATGAAATAAATACTTTTAAAGTGAGTTTTATTCTGTTTGCTGTAAAATAAATAAGTAACATCCGTTTCAAATCTGATTACAGGATCTAAAGCCTGGAAACCTGGCAGTAAATGAAGACTGCGAACTGAAGGTAGGATATGCTTATTGAAATAAGTTTTCATCTGTATCAGAGATGCACCACAGAAAACAGCGGGGGCAGTAGCTGTAAGTGTGCTAACTGGTTTCAGTGGTAGGCAGAGGTTTCAGCCCAGGAGCTCAGGAGGGTGTTGGAGAAAGGAAGAGGATCAGATGGACAGTGGTAATGAACTTGAAAAAAATGACTGGAGGCTGATCCTTTTAAATATTTTCTGATTATTGGGACTTTAATCGCCATAACAGTATTTGTGTATTTATTTAAGAAATGAAGCCCTGAATACTGAGAATCTATTAGTTTCCTATTTGCGTGTCCTTAACTGAAGTCAGTGTATGTTTCATGTGGATGGCGGAGGTGATGATAAATGTCTGAGATCATTATGGAGCCAAGCACAAGAAGTGTCTGTACCACAGATCAGAAATGTTGCCAAGGGTGTCAGAGCTGAGCACATGTAAGACACTCTGGGAAACTAGTGCACTGTTAACAGGGGAGAGCTGAGGGGTGGCTCCAGGGTGTACAGAAGATAACTGGCGAGGAGGTCAATGCCACAGGCTTTATTCGTGGCTTTGGTCCTTCCAGCTGGGCAAGGAGCAGTGTGAGAGCTGAAATTACCTTCTTGTGGGTTGGTGTTTATGTGGCAGTCCATGCAATAGCCTTGGGCCCATGAAAGCGTGTGTGCATAATTATAGTAGTCAGGCTTCTCAGGAAACAATCATATCATGGTTACAATTGCACAAGGGCTGTAATGGAGAACTATTCTTATGATACCTTGCAGCTCATTGCTTCAGAGAAGCATGTGAGGAATCAAATACTGCTCACCACTAACATCGTATTTCTTTGAAAGCTATTCCTTCTGCACCATTAAAATAAAAGCATCAATTGCACGTAGACTACATGTGCTTCATAGAAAGAAGTTCTTGAGCTTTGCTTTTAACTGAATTACTGGGAAAAAATCATTAAAGTGAGATGGTTACTAATCTAGTGTTGTATATAGTTCAGCTGTTAACTTTCATTGGTACACTATAAGACAGGTGCACTTTATGGCAGTTCTTATATTTCCTGGTTGCTGCTTATCTGGAGTGGAGAAAGTGCTGGCACAGACCATGCCTCCCTTTCTCCTACCCACCTGGGCTTCTGTCCAAAGGTGGGTGTGAGGATGGTGCACACTCACACCCATCCCCTATGGAAATGGGGCTTAGCTGGAATGCACACCTGGAGACAGGGCTGTAGCGCCCACACTGGAAAGTATCTGTCTTGAAGAGTGGGTGTTTCCATTCCTGCTGAATCTTCCTTGGATTGCTTCTCAGTACAGTCTGTCTGAATAGTAATTCTGCTGCTGCACGTTTGTCATCTCAGGCCTCCTCCTAAATCATTGGGCTGAAATAGCGAATCTGAACTGTTCAAATTTTATTACTCAGTTTCTTAACATGTAATTAGAAATCTTCCAATAGCTGTCAGGGAAGATATTTGTACTTGAGAAATAGTTACACAGTGTGCCCCAACACAGCAAAATGCATCTGGTTGAGCTGTGCAGAATGGGCTTCTTTAAAAAAAGCAAATTGTTCATTATCAAGTTGAACTGTGTAGTGCTCAGCACTGTTCATTTTAGGAATATAGTTTATCCTCCTGAGAGATAAGGGCCTCACGCTGCTTCCAGTCCTCAGGTCATTCTATTGTATTCTACTGTATTCTATTTTAATAGATCACTATTAATTTTCTCGACATGTTTTTGTTACCTGTCTTCTCTTAGCTGTAGCAATCTGAGAGGCAAGCCAGGACTTTTCAGTTAATTACAAACCCAAACTATGTCTTCTGTCCTGTGCTGTCATGGCTGGTGCAGACATCTTCACAAAACAACAGTACGTTCGAATGGGACATTTGTGTCCTGATATGTGAGGACTCTTAGATCTTATGGCCAAGGCCGTCTCCCTGAAAAGAAATAAGCCTTTGTGGAAGCAGTTCAGTCACGTAAGAATTCCAGCTTTGAATAAATACAGTAAGTCTAAGTCTACAACTGGGAGATACAGAAGATCAAAGGTTGTAAAGCAGTCTCATAATTAAATGCAATAAAAGTTGATGCAGGATTGCAAAAATTGTTTTTTAGCATGCAACGTATGTGTTATATACCGCATTATATACAGCATGTAGCTATTGCAGTGCAGTTTCTTGCTCTGGAGACTGAGTGGAACAGACCTGGATGTTCAGGGCCAGGTCTTTTCAGGATTTCCCTATTTAGGACAGAAAGCCATTGTCTCTTTCTGGCTTGTGCGAGGCCAAAATGTGAGTGAGTCCCAGTATGATAGTGGGGGAAAAAAAGAATCTAGGTAAACCAGTTGGACATGTTCTCCCTCCACCCCCTACCTGTACAGTGAGATTTTGAGACGCGGTCCAGATCCAAGACATTCTTTCACTGTATGATTGCTCTATTTCCTTACCTAATACAACTTATTTTTCTGTCACCTTGGACATTTTTAAGCTTTTACGTAAGCTGAAGCAAATAATTTGATACCAGAACACCATTTTGTTAAATGAGTAGGAGAAAATGTAGTACTAAGTTTAGGTTTTCTTTCTTGACTTTCAGGGCAAAATTATGCTATCCCTAGTTTTATGCTAAGTTCTGGTATTGCATACAGAAGAGATGTGCTAATTTGGAACCAGTAAATACTGGTCATCCAAAGGCAACTCCAATGTATGAGCGGAAAGCAAACTATCAAATGTTGAGAAATGTACATTAAAAATATGAGGGCAGGGATTTAACTGTGATCTCACTTACGCTGAACCAATTGAACTGCCTTTCACTGCGTGTGCATTCCAGATGTAATACATAGGATGTGCCTTGCCCTGTGAGCACACATCTAATGCCACGGTATGCTGGCACAAGGCAGTACTGCCAGGGCTCATCCCACTCCTTTTCCCCCTTATATGTCTCAGCAGCTTCCCTTGGCTCAGCTCAAGGAGCTGTGCGGCTGTGGGAAAGTCAGAACAGTTCCTTGAATTAATAATTGCTAATAAGTAGTCAGCCCTATTTCTCAGAGCACGCTTTCCGGCTGCCTTGTCTGATTCTTTCAGCTGCTGCATAGGAATCAGGGAAGTGACAGTGGAGGGTGCCACAGGGGGAGTCACTGCCCTTCCTGTTGTCTTGAAGCTACGAATTATTTTTGTTACAGTTACTGAAGCAAGGAAGAAAATTAAGTTTGCTAAGTAGGAAGGGAGCTTACTCTTGAGCCGTGGGGCATTTGCTCTCTTTCATAATTCCTGCATTATAAAATTGGTTTTCAACTTGCTCTGGGAATATCTTTTGAAGTTCTAGTAGAAAACTAGAAGATCAGACAGAGTATGAGAATAATATTCTGATGTGAAAATTGCTGTTGCATTGGTACTGTGTTACTGCTAAGCTCCATTTGTTCGTGAGCCTAATGAGCATCTCAATGAAAAGAAATCATAAAGATAATGAGTAACACATAAAAATTCTTGCTGTCGTTTTCTGCCTTTAGAAGAATACAAGTCCAAATTCCATCTTAGCCCTTCTCCAAGAGCTGGTGTCACAGCCTTTTGTATGAAAGAGGCCTACGAAGCTGTGCCAGGCAGTACCACCTGATTTCTCTCACCCTCCTCTCCCTTCCAGCATTAAGGGAAGACACTGTGTCTGTTCCATGTATACAGTACATTTGAAAGCTTTATATAAAGGTGTATTGCAGTTGCAAATATGTTGAGACCAGTTTTGAAGGGTAACTTTGGGCTTAATCAGTTGCATTTTCTTGGTAAGAATAAAAATCTCTCCCGTTGCTTCCTAATCCATTCCAAATTTGTAGGTAATCAACAATTATGGGGAAGTTGTGGAAATAATGCTTCTAGTGTGGCAATAAAGATAAGCCCTGACATTTTCTATTCTTAATTTATGAATGAAATTACAGTTTCCCTTTCTATTAGCATCAGGGAATAATGAAATTGCCCTGCTTAAAGTGAAATATTTTAAGGTGTTTAACTACAGTGAAAGCATTGCAAATATATCACTCTTGCTATAGTAATGCATGGGTGCTCCTAGTAAAAACTTCTGCCGTGTTAGTATATGTATGAAGCCAGATGCACGTGGAGAGTAGTGGCCCTTCACATGAAGCTACCTGTTCAAGTATCTGCAAAGGATGATCTGAGCAGACTTGTCTCCCAAGACCCCACGCTTCTTGTTCATAGCGTGGATTTCCTAGTAAACTGAACTGACTGTTGGCCTCATCTGTTGGCACCATCTTTTGATTGCCCACGCAGGTGAGCCCTTATGTTAGAGAATTTCATAGAGATGGACAAAAGGCTGTAATGTTTATTTTTAGTCTTGTTGCTCTACAATTACAATTGCTCTTGCAATAGCAAGAGGGTCTTACAACCATAGAGTTTCCAACCAAGGTTGGAAAAGACCTCTAAGATCATCCAGTCCAACTGCCCACCTACCACCATATTTCCCACTAAACCATGTCCCTCAGTACAACATCTGAATGTTTCTTGAACACGTCCAGGGTCAGTGACTCCACCACCTCCCTGAGCAGCTCATTCCAGTGCCTGACCAATCTCTTGGAGAAGAATTATTTCCTAACATCCAACCTCAATCGACAGTGGTGCAACTTGAGGCCATTCCCTCTCATCCTATCACTAGTTGTGTGGGAGAAGAGGCCGACTCCCACCTCACCACAACCTCCCTTCAGGCAGTTGTAGAGATGATTGGGTCACCCCTGAGCCTCCTCTTCTTAGAGAAGAGTCTTAGAAATAAGCTAAATTGTACAAAGCCTTTAAAAAATTGTACTAACTTTGCATTTCTTACCAAGGCTTGTTTTGTGGTTGAAGCAGTAGGCTGGAAATCAGTGGGACTAAATAATGGTAACTCCTTATGCTTGTTCCAGCCTTTCATGTAACCCAGAGGAAGTTTTCCCTTCTATGAGTTATTCATAAAAAAAAAAAAGATAATGATATCTCCTTACTTCAGAATATTCTTGGAACACACTCTAGAATAATTGTGCCACCTTGGATGTCAGAACAGTGGATACCATGTAACCTGGGTGCTTTTCTTCTAACTCTAAAAGGATATGGTAGTTGTTCCACAGCCAGGACTGAATATGACCAGTATCTCTTTAACCATTAATTGAATAATTAATTGTTATCTCTACTGGCTTTAAGTGTTGATATGGAGGTATCTAACATGGAAAAAAACTGTAAACCTCCTTGCTGCTTCTGTCTTGATTCATGAAATGAGAGCAAGATACTTCAATGAGAAAAAGATGCAAAAATAACTCAGTCTCTGCAGGATGCTCTGAGTCTTTTGTTTCCTGTGTTTGTTAAATCTGTGTGAAATAGATAACTGGCTTGTCTGGGTGTGCTTTGTGCTTCCACTGCAGATCCTGGATTTTGGATTGGCCAGGCATACGGACAGTGAGATGACAGGTTACGTGGTTACAAGGTGGTACAGAGCCCCAGAGGTCATCCTTAATTGGATGCATTACACACAAACAGGTCAGCATCTCTTTGGAAAAGTCTTAATACTGCTGAAGCATTCACCGAATCAGGCAAGGCTGTGTTTCTGAAGTGAGTGAGACATTGGAGGTGGAAATGATAATATAACGATGAAAAACTCCCTTGTAGATTGCAGGTAATCATTTGGGGGGGGTTGTTTTTTGTTTAGTTTATGGGGTGGGGTTTTTTTGTTTCTACTTTCTAAAATTCACAGGAAGTTCCAAAGCAATTGGAACAAACCTGCTCTACGTCTTTGTGTTCTCCCTGACTAATCTCTCTGCAAAGATGTGCTTGCTGTAACAGACAGGGTAAGTGGCAGAATGAGGGAATTTAAGTAATGCTGGAATAACCGTAGAAGTTTTTGAAAGCATAGCAGAATTACTTCCCGCGTGCATCTGTTTGTTACTGAGAAACTGATTCTGCCCAGTACCAGATTATCTTCTGTTTGCCAATCAGAAATGCTAGTAGTTTGCTCTATGTTGTTTATCATAGTCTGCAAGGCACTCATTTATATTATAATGGGCTACAAAGGTAAATTTTAGTTGTCTTTAAAATATATTTTAAATTAAACTTTATCTACATTCAGATGAACAAATATTCAGTAATTTAATGATACTTTGTCATCTTTTCAGTTGACATCTGGTCTGTGGGCTGTATAATGGCTGAAATGATAACGGGGAGGCCTCTGTTCAGGGGAAACGACCGTATCCTTCCTCAGTGCGTTAATGAAACCAGTGTCAGAAAATGATGAGAGATGCCTGTGTGATGCATTGAGTGTGCCGAAGATCTGATGAGCATAAATTGAAAGATATAGCTTACATATGGCTATCATCTTTGTATTTAATTGGTTATTTGATATTTGTACCACGTCTGTACGTCAGCAAGTTAAAACTCATATTACTGAACTTTGTCAATAGAGAGTGGGATATCCATTGAATGATGCCTCAAATCATCAGCTAAAAGTTTCACTGACAATACAAAAGGTAAATATTAATAATAATATGTATATATATATTTTGTAGCAATTGGTTCCACAACTCCAGCACAGAAAATTCTGGTGTAGCATATGACCTTATGAGCACACACTAGTCCATTTCATGCCTTTTGAGGCTTTTGTCCAAATATCGTGTAAATAATACACACCAAAATATTTTAGATGTGCAGAAAATATTTAGTCATGTCACTTCATTGCTGAGAATTTAAGAAAATAGTTAAGATTTAGCCATACTTCATCTTAGGTGATGCTTTGTTGGCCCGAATACTTGTGACAGACAGTAGAGTGCAGTGTTAAAAGAATACAGCAAGAATTCTCCACTTGTTTTGTTTATGAGCTCTGTATGTTTGACAGCTCATCTTTTATACATCTTCTGTTCAGTTGTTGCATCGTTGGTTTTGCTTTATTCTCCAGTAGCAAAGGAACACATAATTTTTATCCTGTGCTGAAAGACTTTGTTCCTTATTTCTGGCATTCAGATCTGGACCAACTCACAGAAATAATGAAAATAACGGGTACGCCAAGTCAAGATTTTGTGCAAAAACTGAAGAGTCAGGATGTGAGTATTCTCATATTCACAGCCAGAATAATTACCGGACGTTAAGGGGAAACAGAAAACGATAAGGACGCTGAAAAAATCGATATATTTAAGTACTTTAAATCAGCTGAGCTATACATTACTTCCTTTGCTGGAAATGTACTGAAAATATGAACCTCTTCAGAGAACCCATTCATTCTGTAGGTGTCTCTGACTTCCTCTTTCCTATTTCCATGTGATGTTCTTGAGAGTCCTGAAGTCCCTGCTATGAAGAACCTAAAATGAATCATTAGAAGAACTGCATAATTTAAATACTAAAGAATTACTGTAAAATACACACTTTTAGAGATTTCTGTAAACTTCAGTATGACATTCTTTCAGATCATGGATACATGTTTATTCTAATCAACATATTGGACGTTGATTAGGTATCAAGGATTTACATTTAATTTCTTAATCACAATTTTAAGGTTCAGTTTAAAAGACACTGTTCCTTTCAACAAGAAGGTGAACATAACCAGGCCTTATCACAAAAAAAGAAAAGTCCATTTGTACAAGGTACTGTCAAAGCATCAGTAAGTTACCTAGCAAGCGCATTACGAAGGAGGCAAAGTTCTGATTTAACATTCATGTTTCTTTTAAGGCAAAAAACTATATCAAAAGCCTTCCAAAAGTCCAGAAAAAAGATTTTGCATCCGTCTTGAAGCACGCGAGTCCTTTGGGTAAGGCAGTTTGTGTGAATGTGTACAATCTCTGTTGTTGTTTTGTTTGCGTTGGGGGCAGCAGCAGTGTCAGTCACGTGATAGGTTACGTGGAGATTCTCATGCTGCTCTGCCTCTTGCTTTCCGTAACTCAGAACTTTGATTCTAGTGGCTGAGCTGTGCCAAGTTTAGACTCTGCCAGGAATCAGATGATTCAGAAGAGTCAAAAAGAAGTATTTTATGCTTTAGGCTCTGATCCAGACCGTGCTTAATGGTTTTACTGAAGCAGCTTTCTCAAGAGCCCTGGGGATTTAAATATATTTAATAAAGTTTTCTGTGCATTGTATTTTAAATATAATTCTGAAAGGTCCTTTTGATGTATAACAGAAATGCAAGCAAATAGAAAGCTGACATTTTAGACATGGAATGAATGCATCCTGAGAAACATCTGTGCATTCCTGCAAAGATCTGGCTTGTATTTGATGGATATAAACAGCCAGAAGAACATACTAAGTGTGCATAACTGTGACATGACCTGAGGCAATAAGAGCTCTGAGATGGCTCTGCCCAGCTTCCTCTGTTCCCCAATGACCTGACTCATAAAGCCAGGCTTTCTTAGAATATAAATCAGGATAATTGAGTCTTCTGTATTTAAGCAGTTAAAATGGTATGTTAAGATACAGTAGGATTATTAACCATGACCACATGGCTAACTCACTAGCTGTCCCAGCTGCAGCAAACTCTACACATCTCTGCTTAAATTCTTCCTATCACTTCTTTGGCCATCTGGCTGTATCTTATATGAAGAACCACTGCTCTTGGTCTGGGAGAGAAGGTTGGAGGGACTTGTAGTGTTAGGTGCATGGTTGGACTAAATGATTCTAAGATGTTAGGGATCCATAATGTGCCAAGCAGGCATTGCAGCATCTTTTCCTGTGCTGCTGTCCCTTCTTCCTTTCTGGTGCTCCACCCAACTCAGGAACTTTCTTACAGGATGCTCTTAGGAACATAATAGAATCATGGCTGTTTATACTAGTGCACTTTGATAGTCTCACAGAGGACCCGATTCAAATCCACCGGTGAGGGACACTGAAGATGTTCATGGATTTCATGGATTGTTTTGGTGAGGTCAAAACACATTGCAGATAAAGCTAGCGCTGGCATTGAGAGCATGGATGTCTTGGTGAACTTGAAAATGTGCTGCCAGTGCTGGGGGCATGGATTTAGTCACATAACAAACAATTCTCAGTAGCTCTACACCCATCCGCTCATTCTGCGCCTGCCAGGTAATGATGTGCCTTAGAACCACAACACAGTGCTGGCAGTGAGGGCAGACATCTGGGAAGTTCCTAAATGCAGTGGTCCTGGAGTCAGAAGCTCAGAAGTCATAGTTGAGGTGATGTGGCTGTATTGCATGTGGAATTTAAGGAGCATCTCTGCATTGCTTGGTACACATCCCAGCTTGTTCACAGCACTCTGTTTTGTTGTGCAGTTGAGCCCCACTGGCAATAGAATGAGCACCCAAAGATTCTGCTTCGTAAATCCGTATATATCTTTAAAGCATCTTCAGTGCAACATTACTTTGTATAGGCTGGAATCGGTGGCTTGATTTCAATGCAATGTTTATTTTCTGTTCCTTAGCTGTAAATCTTTTGGAGAACATGCTGGTGCTGGATGCGGAGGAGCGAGTCACGGCAGCTGAGGCTTTGATGCACCCTTACTTTGAACCAATTCACGATCCTGAGGAAGAAATCGAGGCTGAGAAATATGATGACACATTTGATAACATGGATCTGCCCCTGGATGAGTGGAAGCGTGAGTTTACTCTTGTGATGTTTTCCAAAATGGGCAGTTAGAAAGGCCATCCCGGAATGAAAATATTCTCCTTTGCTAATGACTGTGGCTCCTTTTAATGGAAAAGAATAAGTGGACAGCTGTAAAATAGAGAAGCACTGTTGGTCAGTGTTCCTTTTATCAAATCCTCCCGAAAATATCTTCAAAGGTTTTCTTCTCTTCCTCCTAACAGTGGCTCCTATCTTCTTCATCCATCTTTCTTCTTATCTCCTGCAATGTAAGAAAGAAAGAAACACGTTTGTTGCAGTGGATAGGACAGGGCAACAGATTCCTTAGCTGTTGGCTATATAGCCCTTAAGGCTATTGCTGGCCTTAATGTTCAGTTAGATGTCTTTACTCTTTCTGAGAAAGCCTGTCTCTCTCAGAAGAAATTAAAATCTGAATCTGTTTTTTGTCTTACTTCAGAGTTTTGTATTTTGGCTCTTAAATGAGGTGAGGTCTTGATTTGTAATTCTGCTGTACTTAGGAGCACTTTCTGGGCATATTTTCCACTGTATTATAATGTCAATGCTTACACCCCTTTGAAAACACCTACAACGTTTTCGTATTGGGCTACTTCTTCAAATCTGAAGTGACAAAACAGTACTCTTTCTCTCTTTTTTCACCTGAAGAGGTCTCTGTCTTCCTCACCTTGGCCAGAGCCTAACCATGCTGGGGTTTGCACCGGGCTTACGTCTGCAGCTCCTTTTGTGGCCAGACCAGCACACTGTTTATTCTGTTGTTTTGTGTTTGTTTGGTTTTTTTTCCAGGTATTACATATAAAGAGATACTGAACTTCAAGCCACCACAAACATCAGAGTCAAAGGAGACAGCGGTGTAACTGTATGGCTCCATCTTTTCGGAACTCAGAAGAAAGCGGGAAAGCTGTAAATGTTTGTGATATTTCAGATGTATAAATTTTTTATAAATAAATTGGATGTAATCTATTTCATCTGCACTGTAAGAAGGAGCGGTGTCTTTTACTGTGCATGTGGAAATGCGGTGCCTCTGGAAGCAGCACCTCAGAATTGTCCAGAAGCTCATTTCTGCTCACAGCTTCTCCCCTCTGCACAAAAGGGTTCAGTCTCTGACAACCCTTGAAAGAGCAGGTGGGACCAATTCTTCAAATCAGAAATGAGGTGAGAGTACAAGTTACCACTGCAAACAAGCTGAGACACAGAGAGTACATCAGTGATGTACAGCATCTGCTCTCTGCTCTCCGGGGCTGTTGAACCACCTTGAATTTAAGAGGTATTAATAGGACTTCCTGTGGAATATTTCACCTTGATGAGATGTCTGGAGAGCCTGATTAGCTTCTGTGACCTCAGCTAGCGAGGAGCAGAGATACAGCCTGAATGGATGCATTCCTTTTCTCCTTTGTGAGGGCAAAAGAGCCTGAGCTCCGACCAGGTCTGAAAAATGGATGCAGGAGGCAAGAAGCAGGCGAGTGTCAGTGTCCTAGAGATTTTTAAGGTAACCAGTGTGGTAGGATGAGATTTCCCAGGTGCAGTAGGTGAACAACCACTAGGGAAACAATCACTTTCTAGAGTCACAATGTTTTTGTCTTGATACAGTGCAGTCTCTTTGTAACAGAGTATGGATTTACAGGAAGAAACTTTTTAAGACTGTCTGAAACTGTATAAGCTTTCTAACATTTCTGAAATAATCATTGAAAATGTACATCTCCTCAGAGGAGATACTGATTAGATAACCAGCAGCACTGATCTTAGAAATACAGCTGCACGCAGGTGACATTACAGAAAATTAAGTGAGGGTAAATGCACAGCACTGCAGCTACCCACACTGCTTGCAGCAGGCTCTTGTGCAGAGATGTCACCAGGTGCAGAATCACAACCATTCTTTTTTGGAGCCTTCTGGAGTCATCTTACTTTTTGGGGAACCTTCCAGTCTTCCACTGGGAGGTGCCTTGCCAGAAGGAGTCAGATTCCTGATGAGCTACAGTGGGATCTGAGTTGCTTTATGAGCTCCTCTTAATGTCTGGGTTCATTCATTGTGTTTTCCTTGGTGCTTAGTTCAGAATCATAGAATCATAGAGTGAATCATAGAATGGCCTGGGTTGAAAAGGACCTCAAAGATTGTCTACTTTCAACCCCTTTGCTGTGTGCAGGGTGGCAGGGTTGCCGACCACTACACCGGGCTGCCCAGAGCCACATCCAGCCTGGATAATAACCTCTCAGAGGGAGGAAAAAGAAATTGGCAAATCTTTGGAGAAGGATTTCCTTCTGAGATCACTTCTTTTTGTTAGAGGTACTTTTGAAAATTGACTCTTTGGGTGTGGATTATTCCCAAAGCGTTCTGCTGTCATTTATTGCTACTGAGTGCAGTGGTTGTAAAGGAAGAGTTTTGGCACCAGCAGGGAATAACTGTAAAAGAACTAAGAGATTACGTGTGGTTGCTGGGTTGTTTTTTGCTTTCATAACCAGTTTAAACCGGACATTTAATCAAGGCACAGTTCTGTTCTTTCAGTGAATGTTTAACTTCAACACCAGTAAATATTACCACTTGTTTAAAAATTACTCATGATGAGCGTTGATTAGTGGAGACAGGCACCTAGAGAGCAAATGGTAACAGAGACATGGGATTGTTGATGTGTTTGACAAGACGTTAACAAGCGTAGTTTCAGGAATACATGAAAAAAAAGAAAGCAGCAAATGTAATTTGAAGCAAAACGTTGTTCTGCTGTAAAGGTCACTGAGGAAGGCACACTTTCCCCATTTTTGGGGAATTGACTTTTGACTTTCTGCTTGGACTCCGCTTTTACGTGAAACAGGAACTGTATTTTTCACTTACTGTGTGTTTTTTAGGGTCATGCCATTGACCTCTTAAAGGTCATGGGAGAAAAGTGCCTGTTGGAGATGGTGGGTTTTGATAGCCTAGCTCGTTGCAAGTGTTGAGTGGCTGAGGTGAGCTTGCCTCTTTTAGTACTATAGAACCCACAGGTTTCTGGAGACGTAAAGTGATGGCGTTTGGTTTTTCTGTGTTTGGGGATTCCAGAACTCTTAAAGTAACAGAAGAGCAGAGCTCCATGTGTGCGCCAGAAGAGACAGAAGAACCGCTGCGCCGTCTGTCAGTAAACACTGTGGAAGGTAAATAACGAACGTGAAGCGTTTGTTGCATCTTGGCACGATGTTTCTGTGAAGAGATTGGAATCTGAAGAAACTGCTCAAAAAAAGCAATAGGAATTTTTAGTATAAATAGCTCATTAAAAGAAATGCGAGGTGAAAGCAGAAATATTTTGCATGAGAGGCAGCTGCTGCTTCAAAGGGAGCGACATTTCCCAGGCTTTTATTTGCTATTTCTACTGGTGCTTAGCAACTCAGGAATAAGAACCCAATTTCTGTTTGCCTTAAGGACAAATGTAAACATGTTCTGCATGTACTTGAAATGTATTGTGAAAAATAAAGCTTGGGTTTTGGGGTTTTTTACACAGCAATGGTGTCGTTTTTCCCCAGATGTATTCCCAAATGTATAATCAGTACTGAAAATAGTATTTTCAGTACAAGGGAACCATAGGAAACCTAATCTGTAGGTACATTTCATGTAATGTGAGCTGATGTAGTTTAGTTTGGAAGTCCGTCAGCCCACAAAACCTAACTTTTCCCCGTTTTCCAGGCTGTGAGTCAGCCACGGAGCTGACTTGATTGTACTGCTGCCACCTAATTGTTTCCTACAGCATCTGTTCTTAGCAGACATCCCTGCTTTGTTCCGATGGATGGGATTTGCATGCTTAACTACCAGTTCGTTCCTCACCTTGATTTTAAAGTCAGACTGACGGTCATCGAGCATATACAACTTCAAGTTGGATACGGGACCTTTGCCCTGAAAACCTAAGCACCTCCCGGCTGCTTTAGATGAAGATCACCCTGTTACATGCCCATGGCATTGAAGACATTGTTCATGTTGAATTTTGATCAGGTGGTGCTGTGGGTGGATGGGGCTCACCATTTCATTTCTTGCTTATTTTTTCTTTAGTTACAAGTAGCACTGAAATGAGCCTTACGTGTTCTGTAAAATATGTTCAGAAGATCCACTTTGCTCTTAATTTGGAACTACCAAGCATTTGAGCTGGTTGCTTTCTTTTACCTTCCTACTTTCTGATATGCCGTTCCAATACAAATAGCAGACCTTTGTGATGATCCAAAGCTGGGGGGAGTCGCAGACACTCCAGAAGGCTGTGCTGCCATTCAGTAAGACGTAGGCAGGCTTGAAAGTTGGGCCGAGAGGAACCTTATGAGGTTCACCAGAGGCAGGCATAGAGTCCTACACATGGGGAGGAATAACTGTGTGCATCTGTACAGGTTAGGTGCTGGTGTGCCCCAAAGGAGCTCTGTGGTGAAGGAGCCAAGTGTTCAGGTGGCCGGCAAGTTGGCCGTGAGCCAGCAGTGTGCCCTTGTGCCCAAGAAGGTCCTTGGTATCCTGAAGCGCGTTAAAAGCAGGGAGGCCAGCAGGTGTCCCCAAGGGAGGCGATCCTCCGCCTCTGCTCTGCCCCGGTGAGGCCGCATCTGAAGTACTGTGTCCACTTCTGGGCCCCTCCGTTAAAGAAAAGTCCAGCGGAGGGCCCCAAAGATAATTAGAGGCCTGGAATATCTCCTGTATGAGGAAAAGCTGAGACACCTGGGAGTGTTCAGCATGGAGAACACTGAGAAGGGATCTTATTAACACTTACAGTAGAGGGTGGGTGTCGAGGGCTGCCAGGCTCTTTTCAGTGGTTCCCAGCAACAGAACAAGAGGCAATGGGCACAAACTGGAACATAAGAACTTGCATATGAACATGAGAAAGAACGTCTATACTTTGAGGTTTACAGAGCATGGGAACAAGCTGCCCAGGGAGGCTATGGAATCTGCTTCTCTGGAGATACTCAAAAACCACCTGGATACTTTCCTGTGCAACATACTGTAGAGAACCTGCTTTAGTAGGGGGGTTGGACTAAATGATCTCCAGAGGTCCCTTCCAGACCCTGTAATTCTGTTCTGTTTAGCTAAGATCACACAGAATAAGCCATGTTAGATGCTGTCGTTCATTGGGTCTTGGCATAAAATCCTCCCATGAGGCTTTACGTGCTCTGTGCAGGTAGCAGGGAAGCATCAGGGGTTTATCAGAGCCATCTTCTGACTAATTTTCCATCTCCTGAATGCGCTGTAGGGCAACTGGTTGTGTAAACCAAGCAATACCAGAAGCAGTTTCATGGACTACCCAGTGCCTAAAGTTTCTTCCTCAGTATTTTTACGAATTCAGGAGGTAGATGTGGGGAAAGGTCAAGAAAGGAGGAGTTCCATCATACAGACATCCTTTGAAGCTTCACAGACTCCGAGTTAATGGGCAGCAGCTCTCATGCACAGCTCTTGCGACTGCTTATTTGCAGTTAACTGGGATGGTAACATAATGATCTCGAAACTGCCACGTGCGGCTCTCAGGCACAGGAATGATGCATGCTTTATAGCTGCCAGGAACAGCAGCCCTCTGCATGGAGGCAAATGGGGACAAGGAGAGTAATTTAAAGACTCATTTTTATCTCCTGCTATTCTACAAGCTGAGTTCCCTTATGCTTTACTTTGCTAAATGTCCATACTACTTTTCCAGTTCACACTCTTTTTCATCAGTATGCAACAGGGAGGAACCCACAGGCACTGGGGGCCTGGGCCAAGGCAGCGTTGTTTTGGCATTTTAAAAGCCCCATTTGTACGTAACAGAGCTCCTGCCTCCCAGCAGCACAGCTTGGCATCTGTCTGACCACCCTGCTGTTGCTAGAAAGGTCCTGGCATTGGGGGGTTCGAGTCAAAGTTTGAATTTGATTTATTTATCTCAATATACACAGTCGCGTGCTGCTGTAAGGAGAGCAAATAGGGGGAAAAGTCTAATCAGAGAAACAAGAAGTAAGGTTTTCAGTAAAACAACTCCTCTCAAGATCTTGGGTACATCATAGGCTGAAGTTCAGTTCTGGGGAATCAAAATTGCTGCTCAGAAGGAATCCTGTGCCGTGGCTGCAGTAACTCAGTATTTCCAGTGAGAGAATGAACTCTTAAGGAACCCCAAGGAGGCTGTATTTAATGCAGCAAAGTATCAGAGTGTAAAACTTCCATATGGAGGAAGTACAGGGCGCTTCTTTAAGAATAGGTTTGCATACTGATGAGAGACAGCACTGCAGGGACCTCGCTGGAAAGCATCGCACAGGAACGTATGTGGGCTGCTAGAACAAGATGATAAAATCAGGCAAATATTTGGTTACATTTAAATGCTTACAGTAACAGTAATGCATCTCCAGTGAGTGTGTTAGCTGGGGTTTTTAGTGCTGGAATTCCAGAAAAAACTTTTAGCAGTCATCTTGGGGCTTCATCATGATCCCAAAAAGTCTCAATCATTCCATATCGTTACTACCATTAATACTGTTGGCTGAGGTGATCATGATGTCCTTCTCAATGTGCTTTACCATGCAGGCCTTTTGTCGTTTTTCCTTGTATGGTACCACTTTCAGTGAGGGTAACAGCTAAGCTTTCTCTCAGGACATATTAGGATGTTTAGTGACAAAGATGGCTGCTCCTGCCCCAGCTCTCACAACAGGCGATGGGTGTGCTGGAAGATGAGGCAGCGTGTAGGATGTGGAAAACAACTGTGGCACCCAAAATGATCCCTATGGGATCGGATTCCCCCTTTTCCTCTGCCAAAGCCACCTCAGCTGTTCCTCATGTCCCTGCTGCAGCACTCAGCTCTGATGCAGCTGCAGATGCTCCATGCTCTGTGTGCTGGACATGTGGGCTCTGTGCTAACAAAACAGAGCTGGGAACACCTCTAGGTGCTGCACTTCAGCACTTGATGCTGTTGAATGACCAGCACAGTTTGGGCCCAGTCCTTACACAGTCATCCCACAACTCCGCAGGCACAGCTGAGGAGCCGGCAGGGCCAGGCACTACACCTGGCCAGCAGTGCAGTGCAGGCTGCTGGCTTTGAGGCTGAAAGCTTTAACAGCACAGTCAGGCAGCTTCCTGCCTGCCTGCTGTAGATCCAGCAAGCTGCTCCAGGTATGGTTAAAGGTACCAGCCCAGACAGAGGGGCAGAGCTGATAGTACCAGGAAAACTGTGTTCACCCCAAATAGATGGATGCTTAGGACTTTCATCGGTTTGTACTGTTGTCCTCTTGCCATAAAGTAGTAAAAGCATAGTCTGTGTGAAGCAGTTGTTCATGAATTGCTCAGAATGTGTAATGGTGAGGCTGCTCTAAGGGCCTGAGAGCATCCTCACTGCCAGAGGTTTGGTCACTGGGGCCTGGGGCAACTGTTCATAACAGGGACCCTGGGAGCCAGCCCCGGCCTGGCCTGTCCTCACAGATGTACCCCCAGCCTGGCCTGCCCCAGAGAGGCGCACCACGCCTGGCCCGTCCCCACAGAAGTGCCTCAGGCCTGGGGCAGCTCCTGGCATGCTGTGGCCTAGCCATGGGGGTTTACATTACATTAGGGTCAACCTGAATGCAGTACTCTGGAGTAAACTGTAGCATAAAATAATAACTATTAAAATAAACATTATTGTTTTTATTGCTAAGTAATAAATATTGCAGGTAGTAAAACATAAAAGAAAATAGTAGGTATTTTCCCTGCTATTTGGGAAATCAATGGGAAGTCACTGTAAGCCTCTCGTTTGCTATTAACAGGATCTGTACCAGGCCCGGAGTCCTGACAATAAAATTGCTCTAAGAGAGCATTGCATACACGATGCAGTTGTACAAAAGGTAGTGATGAGTTATGGAGGAAAACAACGTAAGAGAGCACAGGTTCCATTTAAACAAAGAGAATACTGCACAGGAGGATTTTCTGACAGGCATCACTGAATAAAAACCTAACTAAACAATCTGACTTACCAGGATGGACCACAGGAGATAGAATAGAGTGCATTTTGAGATCGTGTTGTATGTCAGTAGAATAAGAGGACAGGGAAACAAGCTTCCATCCCATGTCATGTCGCAGGCTTTAAGAGCGACTCCCTCTACGGCTTCTAAATCAAAACACATGCTTTCAATTCAGGCTGCTGAATTATCAGGACAGCTGTGAAACTACGGCCGTATGAAAACAAATGAATATTTGGAGTCTCATTTTGGAGTAAAATGAGTGGGATTCTCTCTACAAACAAAGCTCACTATAATTACAACTGCTATGGCTACTCAGTATTGCCATTTCAAGGCTCCAAACCAGAATATGAACTACTTTTCCTTGGTTTTTCAATTGCCTCGATTTCATGGCCTTTTGTGCATTGTGACTGGATTAGCAGTTACGATCACCAGGATTTGATATGATTAATATTATGAACTTGACGCATGTCGTCCAGCTTTCCAATTGCTTTGCATAGCTGGCATTTGGCAGCATTCGCTGAGTAATTGGAGATATAAATTATTTATGTAAATGGAAAGTTCACTTTGCTCCGTAGCCTCCAGTCGTAGCAATGGGATAAGCAAAGCCTCCTGTGAGAAAATGCCGAGGAGATGAGCTGCCCAGCAGGCAGCACCGCTGTGCCCCGCAGTGTGCCCAAGTCATACCAGAGGGTGCCTGACCGTGCCTGAGTGTTGCTATAAGTCTCCTCTGTGATGGTCATGGGACACCTCTGCTGGCCCAGACACGCTTTGTGATCAATTAGTAGGTACAGCGATTAAATCTTTTATCTTGTCCAGGAGTGTTAGGCCTTAAAAATAAATAAATAAATAAGGGCACATCAGGAAGACTGGTTATAAAAAGTTTGAACCAAAATGTGCTGCTCTTCTTGGATATTTATTCTTGGAAAGGAATAAAATGTAAAGCTGAGATAGGGCAGAAGGCGAATCAGTAATTTCCCTCATGTTCTCAATACCAATTGAGAACTCCTCTGACTGTGGGAGGGGCTGCTGAGCAAGGGTTGCAGAAAGCACGGGGGTACTGGGCTCACCAAAGCAAGGGGTGCCATTCAAAGCTGTGCACATACACCTGCAGCAGCCCTTGCAGGAGCCAGCTCTTTGGCTAAGGATGTTTTCCTCAGTCTGCCACGTGTCAGGGCAGAGGTGCTTCCATCCCAAGTCCATTTTAAATAGCACATTCCCAAACAAAACATTTTTATATGTCATCCTGAAAGATCATTCACCAAAGAGTTGAATGAGTGGCCTGTTCATATTGGCCACCTTTGACATTCTTGCTAATACTGAGATATACCATTAGAACTGCAGTGAAATCAACAGGATGTATTGTAGGACTCAGCATAAGCAAACTGGGCAGACTGTTGTCTTTAAAGATTTAATTATTGATTATGGATCTGTCATTTATTTCCCTGGGTACAGGATGGTGTAAGGATGGCAATACCTGACACAATTATATCTAAAAAACAGTGGAACATTTACCCACATAACTGAGTGTTCAGGTTTTCAGGCTGTACTCTCTAGATTTGCTTTCTAAATACAGTTTTCTCTCTCATCAATCAAAATCTTTTCCTGCCGTGGTATATTTAACAGTAGTAACGTAGTAGAGATGCAGATATAACAACATAAGGCTTATGAGGAGAGGTGGTATATTTTACCAGACAAACATACATAACTGGGGAGAAAAACTAAAGGGGCTGTCAGACAAACACTCTCCCTTTAAGGTCTGAAAACAGAGCCTCAATCGCAACTCTTTGTCTCTGGGTGATCTTCATTCTAATTTCAAAATACCTTTTCCTCTAAACTATTTATTCCTCTGTGGTTTCCCTAACGAAAAGAGCCTCCTGTGGATACAGTGGTCACTGCAACCAGCGTGAAGCCCTTAAGACCATTTACTGAATGAAAATGGCAGCTAAAACAAGCAAAACATGAATAAATAAATAAATACATACATACATACATAAATCAGCCTCTCCTGATTAGCCTTCAGTTTAATTATTTCTCTGCTTCAGATATCTGTTATTCAGCTTCACGAACTAATCCTAAGTAAACTTTGGATTTCAAGATCATTTCAGGCACTGATTGATTTTGAGCAGTTAATGAATGGCTGCTCTATTATCTTTCCTTATTTATTTGCTCAGTTCTTGTGTAGATATTTAGGATGGATTAACCTTGGTTTCACTTCCCAGTAGCAGCCCTAGGAGAAAAAGAAGGCCCTGGGATGAGTGAATGGCTGTGAAAGCCAAATGACATAACATTGCACAGACAGGCGAAGGTGGTCTGCAGCCTGATTAGCAAATGGGCACTGGAGTCACGGACCTCCTAATCCTGGCCTGCCGGCTGAAGGCCTGCACTCAGGTATTCAAACCCAAATAGGGTTTAATCATTAGGGTGGAGACTTCTTTATCAGTGAACTTCTCTTTGAGATAGGGTAATAGAAACCACATGTCTTTGATCTCAGCAGAGGCTGCGTGTGTGACACAAGCCATGGTATAAAGGAAGGAACCTGTCCCTGCTGCCCTCTGAACTTTCTGGGGGGACAAAAGGCCCAAGGAAAGGAAAAGATTATTTTCTTCTCTCTTTTTCTAAGTGTAGTACATCTATGCTTTCTATTTGAAGATTGATTAATTTTCTTTTTTTTTTTTTTAATTCTCTCCCCTTCAGAGAACTTGAAATCTCTCAGGAATGCAGATAGGGCTGTACCAAAAAGAGAATCAGCAAGGGTGAAGCAGCTCAGTTGACCCTCAAGCCCATTGAAGGGATTGCTACAACAATACAAACACCTTCTTAGGAGCATTTTTGGGGTTTGGGAGATTTTTTTTCTTGGGGGGGGGGAGGTCTGTTGCTGTTTAATTACACAGTGTTATCAGAAGGCACTATGTAATGCTGTTAGGATGTAAATATAAAGACCTAGTCACTGTACAAGATGCAAGATCTACTTAGTTTGACATGACTGTCCTAACAGATGTCTTACCAGATGAAGAAGAAGACTTATTGACTAAATAAAGGGAAACCATTGTTGTAGTAGGCGATTGACAGGGATACATGCTGTACGGGATAGGCCTCTCCCTAAGCATAGTGAAAGGGTGCTGTTGTGCACAGACATCCCATCCCTGTGTGACAACATAGGGATAATTATAAGGGTTTGATTTAAAAAGTAGTGTCTGTCAAGCCATTATCACATTTGATGTCTCAGGCTATGTTTCTACAGCTGCCTATGGAGACCAACCCAGTGGCTGTGGTGGTGTTCTCTCTCCCTTACCTGCCAGCTGGTGCTCCTCAGAGCTCAGCATTCAGAGCTGCTTCTCTTCACTAACCTGGCAAATAACACAAAACAAAACAAAAAAAAGAGGGAGAATTTCCCAACTCAGCTAAAATGGCTCAGTGCAAGGTCAGAGATTAGCTGAGGATGCTGTGGAGCTGCATCTCAAACCAGTAAAACACCTCTGACTCACCTACTCTCAAACTACAGAAGTTAAGAAGGAAGCTAGCAAAGTATTCTTCAGAGGGTTGGATGCAATATCTGGAATTAGTTCACACAATGGTTGAGTTTTATGTGAAGGGGCTGCTATGTCTGACTTGAGCTATGGATGTTACCAGCCTGCTGCTCTTCACTCGGCATGCAGAGGTGTGGTTTGGCTACACGTTCTAATCAAAATGGGTTACTGTGCTGCAGTTAACTGAAACAGGAACACAGAATCATAGGGATTCGAAGGACCGCTGGTGATCATCTAGTCCAAACCTCCCCTCCCCCCCCCAAGCACTGAAGCAGATTCTCTCCAGGTTGCACAGGAAAGCGTCCAGGTGAGTGTTGAATATTGTCAGAGAAGAAGACTCTACAACCCTCCAGGGAAGTTTGTTCCAGTACTCTGTCACCCTCATAGTAAAGCTTTTCCTTGTGCTCGTACGGTGCTTCCTATGTCCCAGATTATGTTTATTGCCCCTTGCCCTTTTGCTGGGCACCATCTAAAAGAGCCTGGCCCTGTGCACTTGATGCCTATGCTTTAGATATTTATAAAAATTGATAAGGTATCCTCTCAGTCTTCTCCAGGCTGAACAGTTCCAGGTGTCCCAGCCCTTCCTCATACAGGAGATGGCTCCAGGTCCTTTATCATCTTTGGGGCCCTCCGCTGGACTCTCTCTAGAAGTTCCTGTCTTTCTTCAATGGAGAGGCCCAGAAGTGGACACAGTACTTCAGATGTGGCCCCACCAGGGCAGAGTAGAGGGGTACGATCACCACCTTGACCTTTACTGAAGACTGGACTGACACGGTCTTTCCTCCAGTCCTCAGGCACCTCTCCCATTCTTCGTGGCCTTTGAAAGATGATAGAGAGCAGCTTGGCAGTCGCTTCTGCCAGCTTCCTCAGCATCTGTGGGCACATCCCATCAGGGCCCATGGATCTGTGTGTGTTGAGTTTGCCTAGATGATCTGACCAGATCTTCCTCCGCCAACTTGAGAAATGTGAGCTCCTTGAGAGTTACACAAGAAATAAGGGAGAAAAGCAGATTAGTGAAGTTGCAATAGAAAATGTGTCTTCTGTCAGAGTAAGAAGGGGCACTAAAAGGGTTCCAGAAGGCATCCGCAAGACAGTATCTAAAATGGAGAGACTGAAAATAAGTATGGAACACTCAGTCTTTCAGCATGTATCCCTTACCCATCCCATTACAGAGCTGGAGTAGCAAAACAGAATTAACTATTCCAATCAAGTATTTGCAAAGCAGTCAGGTAAAATTTACATACTAAATGCCTGTGAGTGGGCAAACTCATTTGTGGAGCAGTCACAGTAGTTTGTAATTACCACAATTACAAATATATATTCTTTTCCCTGAGTCCCAAAACAATTCTTAGAAAGTGGTGCTATGCACACACTTGAGTTTAGGACGCAGCCATTTATCTTAATTAAGCCACCTAAAGTTTAGTATGCGTGTGTGTATTTGAATAAAATAGTTTGAAAATGCTTTTAGAAAAAAAAAATATCTTTCCAGAGTAGTTTGACATGGAAACTTAGCAATGAAGGTGAAGATATATCCAGAAAATACTTTTCCTTTCGAAAATGTAAAATGTAAATCTGTACCCTTAAAAACATGAATCATGTCTTGGAGACGAATTTAAATTAACACGACAACAAAAAACTGCCAAGAACCCAACAGATAGAATCCATAACTTGAAATCCATTTGATTATTTCTTGACAAGGCTGCGTGTTCATCTCAATTCACCCAAACCACTCGCGGTGGGAACACTTGATTTGATTAAGTGCATTCTAATACGTTTTTCAGTCCAAGGAAAGAGATGACATTTTGCCATTATTTTTTAAGAAAAAATTCTTGTTAATGCCAAAGGAAATTCTGCTTAGAGAAGATTTGCCCATAATGTCTCAACTCATATATTTTATGCACATTTATTTATTTGTGAAACCTTACAGACGTTACATGACTTTTCTTCTTCAGCAAAGCACACATGCTGAAATTTGAATTCTACACAGATGCTTCAGGTCCATTGATTCCAACAGCATCAAAGAGAAGTGGGTTTGGCCAGCCATTTAATGGTGTAATGTCAAATTCTGGTAGCCTTTCCTCCAGGTAGCTGGAACAGGGAGAAGTTAGATGCAAAAAGCTGTCAAGTGAGTTAAAAGGGATCGGCTCCAGGCCTGCTGGAGTCAGCTGAGCACTCTCCCAGCCTTTTACTTGCTTAACTGATAGAGCTATCTCTTCTAACAGCCAGAAGCCAGACATAATTTTCAAGACTTAATGTGTTTCTGCCTTATCGTGACAATCAGTAGTTGGCTACAGGCCACAGACAAAGAAAGTGTTGGGGATAGACAAGGCGACCCTGTTTACTTTCTCAATGGACTACAAATAGTTGGTACATACTTGCTGTTTACGCCTAGGCAGGACAGCTGATCCCCTGTGATCCGAGGAAACACTCTTGAGCCTGCTTTTACTGTCTTGCTCACGGAGTTTGGAAATGATGCAGTGCACTCTCCTTTAGAACTGGCTTTTTTTTTCCGTATTTGCCTGTTACAGACAATGCCTCAGACAGGATGCAGCTCTGATACACAGTTCTGTGACAGGAAAACAGAGAATAAACATCCAAAAGACTGCAAATATAAAGTCTAGACTCAACTGGAGCTTTTCTGCATAACAGGGATTATGCCTGAAATAAGTAAAACTCCATTAGATTTCTTCCACAACAAGAAATCAAAGCAAAACTACGTAGAAGCCCAGTAAGGCTAAGTAAAAACTAAGAAGAGAAACAGGCAGTGCCAGCCAAACCAGCAAACCAGTAACAATGAGAAACCCCAGCCTTGAGAAGTTTGATTTTCTAGCTCAGAATAAGAAGAGACAAGTGGCTATCAGTACTGGCTCTGTGTGGAAGGTGCTCATCTAATACATGATCGATGGTATAAAAGCCCAATTCAGACAGCCTGCCTGCCAGCTGATCTCCCTGTGCCCTATTTCCATCTCTGCTTATCTGGTGTACTTCAGAAATGCTATTTGCTCAGGTTTTGTATAGCATTCAGCACATCTGTGCCTTTAGGTGATGCTGGAATCTGTGTAAATCCTGTACCTACATCCCTTTTCCTGACTCTTGAAGTATCTCAGCACTTCCTATTCAAATGCATTCATCCTCCTGCATCCCCTGTACTGTCACCCAGAAATGCTATCTCTGGTCTATGTGTGCGGGGATGAAATGCAGCAGGATTACAGGTTAAACAGGAAGCCTGAGGTCAGAAAACAAATCCGAGTCACTCCACGCATCAGCTTTCTCTTTCACAATTAAAACAAACTTTCCTCTGGGTTAATCAATTTCCAGTAACAAGGACAGAGTTCAGTGTGCCAAGGCTGAGCCTTCAACTACCCGCGTTACAGCTTTATAAGGGAATACAGCATTTCTGTTATTTAAAAATTAAAGCAACACTACAGCCATTGCGATGGGTAAATTAAAGAGGCGTTTTCCAAAAGCAGCTTCCTCTGCTGGTTTATAGATACCATACATGAAATGAATGCTGCCCCACAGGGTGAGCACATTGCTCCAGCGAAGCTGCCCCCGCTGCGCCAGCTGCCTCTCTGAAGTCCTTTGGGACTCTGGGTGCATAGCTGTAAGCTTTTGTCTGTGTCTAAGAGCCTTGTGCATCTGCAGTCACACTTCAAATAAATTCCAGCTGAATACTGATCCAATGTTTAGATGAAATCCCCAAATCCCCAGGTCTGTGGGCTTGCTCTCCAACTCCCAGTATCTTTGAAGAAAAATTCAGTCCCATTTCGTATTAGGGTCTGAGCGGTGGCTCCGCGTTAATCTCTGTCTGTCTCCCTGGTAACAGTCAAAGAAGGTAAAACAGAGGTAGGAAGGGTCTCCAGCAACTATTCCTGTTATCAGAGCCCATCAGCAGGTGACCACTTCTCATATCCAGGAACAATAAATAGAGCCTGTGGCTAATGGGCCGACCCCACAGCTTTCTTCAAACATTTCAGAGAGAATTAGCTGGTGGCCAGACTTGAGATGGAAGGTTGCCTAAACCTCAGGTCCCGCGTTTTGTGCTGCCCAGTCAGAATGCATGCAGATGCTGCAGTTCACTTGATAGTCTGCAAAACTAATATATTTTTTTTTATTTTATGTAGCCTTTATTAGAGGAACCTCTACATCTGTATCACTGCAATTAGAAATATTCCTCCTCTTTCAGCGGTTATGTAATTTGAATGTTCATCTCATGTGGCAAGAGGGAATCAGTTTACTGCCTTCCCAGAAACAAGGTGTGCATACTTTTACCCGATGGATTTTTTTCCACACAGAGTCAGTGAACAACTGAGCATCTGCAATGAAGGAGAATCCATGGCACAGCAACATGGATGCTGCAGCATATGCTTCTGCCAGGGATCCAACGTCTGATGGGCTTCAAGCACTCTCCAAGCAGTGTCAGTCTACTTTGAATGCTCATTTTTATTAACTGTTCTACAAGATCCTTGCAAAAAAATGACAAATGATAATGACTTGCTGTCAAGCCAAGTATCAAGGTAGCATCTGTTCATGAGGAATATCAAAATAATTAAGCCTAGACATAAGCACAGCCAAAATTTTTCCCTTGCCTAAAATTGGCTTGTGCATGTAGAGGAAAAAAGTATCAAACTGGCAAATTCCATAGTAAATAATGAGGCTGAAAATGGCACAGGGTAGGCAATTTGGCCCAGCTAACATCTTGAGCCTAGAGACTGTCAGAAGAGAGCAGAGGTAGAAGATCCCCTAAAAGATTTTTTTCCTGACAGAAGACAGCTAACAAAAATGACGAATGACAGACTAGGATTATGGATGATGCCCTGGCTTCACATCCAGCCTTAAAGCACATGCAGCCATAGGTATCAAGCAAAGACATATATACGTATTCTTTTCCCAGAGCCACCAACAATTCTTCAGCTGTTGAATGCATTTAGAATCACTGTGCTTCATAATTTCTGACAAAGGCATGAAGTCTTGCTACGCCCCGGGTGAACAAAACAAGAAGAAAAGAAGAAAGAGGAGCAGAGCAGATGGATTTCCATTCTTCTGGTATTCTGCACTAACAAGAAAGTTCTTCCCCTCCCACCCCCTTGGGTTCCCCCGGGCTCCAGCTGAAGCATTGTGCCAGACTTTCCAGGCACAGGAAGAGTCACCCCGCTATGATGCACTGAGTCTCATGTCTCCAAAGTGGTCAAGCCACCAGCCTCCAGCTACCCCACTGCACGAACAGAGGAAAATGATTGTCCTTAGTGTTATAAAACAGTGACCCACTGAAACTCAACTCACCAAAGGAAAGGAATTCAAAGACAGCTGACCTTTGTAATGTATGCTAAAAGAAACATTAAGGTACAGCTCTGTGGTGGCTCATAAATGACTATGCCCCTGAGAAATCCTGGTAGGAAATCATGACTCAGAGGTTCACAATTACTTACTTTCAGGACAATTCTGATTGGGACTGTCTGTCAGGAGAGATACTAGCTGTTAGTAGAACACATCTCAGTCTCTCATTACCCCTGTGTCTATTCTGTCCAATACTGGTGGCCCCCAGAGAGCTCTCAAAATCAGATCTCTTACATCACAAGCCAGCACGAGGGCACTTGTCCAGGCTGTTAGGAAGGCATGCATTGGGTGGGAAAGGCCAAGTCAGCCCCTTTGGTGGCATCATAGGCAAAGCTCACAACTGTCAAAACGGCAGCCACCCATGACCAGGTCTGCACGGTTGCTGCTGCAGCCCACTCACTGCTATTCATGAGCGGATATAGACCATCACAGTAGTTGGGTAGAGTTATTTTGGATGGAAACCTTCAGTTCATGTGCAGTGGCTATAAATACGCAGCCATGCTCACTCTGAAGCATGTTGGCTCTGGAAATTCTTTTGTGTATCCAGGCCTATGAAGCCCAATCCAGCTCCCATCAGAGCCTACCAAGTGCTTCTGCAAGGGGATACCAAAACATACTCTTCTTACTTTTTTTCTCCATCAGATGATACTTTCCAGCCCCTCATTATTTACAGCAACAGTTTACTTGGGTCCTAGAGTAAATCAACTTTTCTTGTAGATTATGAGACAGTCACAGAAAAATAAAACCACATCTAAATAACTGAGAGATCAGATACTCTGTCTGAATATACATGCTGTATCACTCAGAAATGTGCATGTAATGCCATAGGACAGACGCAATGGAAGGATATTCTTTACTGGAGAACTACTTGCCATGTGATTTCAGGTGACAACCAGATGAGAAAATTGCTACAAAATAATACTATTAGGGCCGGAGAGGAATTTGATTAATTCCATAAAAATGTGGATTGAGTTGGTAAAAACAACAGCAGCATGGATGGATGTAGAAATCTGCTGGCTGAGTGAGGGCTTCCTATATAAAGTTTGGTTCCCTGTAGCTGCTGGATGTCAAACTGACACATCAGAGACATCATCTTGTCCTTTTTTTCCCCGATATATTTAAACAGATACTGCAATTTCTCCTGTAGCATAGCTAAGAAAACAACTAAGGAGGAACCAATGGGAGTTTGTCATTGATTTCAAAGATGCTAAGATTAATACTCTAAAAGGAAGGTATAAACAGGATAAACAGGTACATAATATGTAGCACATAGTCTAAATGTACTACACCTAAGTGTAAGCACAAAAAGATGCTGTTTCTGAAAAACATATTTCAGTCAAGCACCAGTAATACCAGCTGATATGCTATTGCAAACGTGCTCTTGCCTAATAAAGCCAGACATTTTACAGTAGATCTATCTACTTGTTGTTAATATCTAAACATTTCTGCAAATAAGAAATGGAAATTTAAAACAAAACAAAACAAAAGACACACCCCTGTATCTAAATGAAAAAAATATTAAAAATTCCTATTAAAAGTTTTGTTTGAAGCTTCAAGTCTTTTAACTGTCCAGTAGTTACAATAGGTAAGAAATACATTACTCAGATCCTGCCACCGTATCTGATTCCCCAGCTTCTCCTCTATAGGTAAGAACTCTTAAGAAATTTAATATTCTTTTTATTTTGCTTTGTGCTACAGACAGAAGAAGTAAATCTTTGGTATTATCTGCTTACGCAGAGTTTTCTATAGCCATAATTTATTAATAAAGATGGGAAATGATGAGTTCTTTGTAGAATTCTAAGTGTTACTAAGTTCATTTGAAGTAATAAACTCCATACATGTAACTGTCTTTTATCTCTGAATAAATACTGATAGCCACAGCAGTCCTACAGTATTTTTCTACAGGAAAGGTTAAATCCACCACTGCATTGAAAAAGTAAAAGATGTGAGTTCTGTAGTCATTCTATAGTCAGTAAAATTAATGGAAGTTGAGAGCTTTAGCATGTTACAGCATAGGGGTCCCAGTTTCCAGCCAAAATATTTGGTTAACAGAGTAAGGCTGTCTCTTTTTTGGTGCTTGTGCAAGTAAAGAAAGTGCCTCTTCTACACTGTAAAACAGTGGAAGAGACACGAGCAATTAGCACAAGCAAAACATTTTCACTTGATAAGTCAAGTCTGGGCTGTTTTTTCTGGCTGGTCAGCAGTGTCTGAAAACAAAGGAGACACAGCAGCCCTAGGAGACAGCTTGTCTGCCCAACCACTTTTCTGGGGGATCTCTTAATTTGATTTAGAAAGCACATAGCAAGACTTCTAGGTGTCAAAATTTAATATACCACATAGCACACTACTGCAGCTGATGCTGTCAGGCACGTGAAAGCCTATAGCTAATCTGTGTCTTTAGGGAATATAGTCCTATATCTTGTCTCCACCTCCCTGGTTATCACAACAATCACTTGGATAGGCTATAAGATCTGGTGCTGTCTCAAGTGATTTGATAAGCAGCTGAAAACCAAGGGTTCGTTAAGCTCTCGGGGTATATAAGCCACAGGGTTTTCAGCATGCCCCTGTACTTGGGAGGTTTGACAGCTCCCTGTTTGGCAAGCTGGGACTCACAGGGAGATGCTGTTGACTGCAAAAATACTTGTTTTCACTCTGAGTGTTTTCCTAGGAGTGGGCACAAGTTTTGACATTGGATTATCCACCAAATGTGTAGTGATACCCAAGGAGATGGACATGTGCCACGAGATTGGGTACTCCGAAATGAGGCTTCCCAACCTGATGGGACACACAAGCATGGCAGAGGTCGTCCTAAAATCCACCACCTGGCAGCACCTGGTGCACACAGACTGTCACCCTCATGTGAGGATGTTCCTGTGCTCTCTGTTTGCACCCATCTGCCTGGACACGTAAGTATCACAGCTCCCAGCCTTTTGGCCAGAACAGGGATCAAATCAAATGCGTGTTTATTGTAATGGAAGGGTGATCTCCACTTCATCTGAAATAATTCTGTTAACTTTTTCATACTCATTGGGAAGAAAAGCGCTCAAAAGCACTTAAGTTCCACTTAAACTTCGTTTGCTTTGTGGAAATGAATGCTGTTGCTAAAGAATACCATCTTTTAATTTGTTTTAGTTGAAATTTTCTTCTTGTTATTTTAAAGTTGAATATGGGTGACAATGAAGCCAAATACCCATCGCGAAGAGACTCAGGCTCTTAACAAGGATTTTCTCAGATAGTAAGAAAAGCATTTTAAAAAAACATTACTTAATTCTATAACATAGAAGCACAGGCCATTTCTAGAACTGAATCTGTGCTGAAAGATGTCAAATACCAGCATGTGCTCTGCGCAGAAATCACTGCTGAAATACTTTGTTATCAGTGAGTGAGTTGAACAGCTTCAACCTGGTGCTCCCCTTGGTGCAGGTTCATCCATCCCTGTAGGAGTATGTGTGTTGGTGTTCGGGACAGCTGTGCGCCTGTACTTGCCTGCCATGGGCACACCTGGCCAGAAAGCCTGGACTGCAACCGGTTCCCTGCAGACGAGGACATGTGTCTGGCATCGCTTACAAAGGAATACAAATACTTGCACAAAGGTAGGTGAAAGATGGCAGGGTGGCTGCATGTATGCTGCAGGCAAACAAGATAGAAGGGACGCAGTTCGCAGTCTGTGACTTCGTAATTGGAGTTGCATCTATAAGTACTTGTTTGTGCAGGGGGGGGGGAAGTGCTAATGCCTGCTGTGAAAACTGTGGCACTCCTCAGATGGTGTGAGTCAGCATCGCTTCAATTAAATGAAGAGTTGTTGGTCTACACATAGCAGAGGAAGTGATTATCTCCCTGCACGGCTATAGGCAGTATCATATCCATGACAGCACTGTATTTTATTCATTTTGAGGCCTCTTTATAGACTTATCAACTTTATTAGGGATCTGATAAACTCACATATGGATTGAATTGGTCTTCAGATCAACTTGGAAAAGTTGGGAGGATTTTCCTTAGGGAAATCTGAGTTAGCATGACACTGATGGTCAAATCTTCAAATGTGCTTAGGTTTATTTACTTATGTAGATAGAAGTATAAGTAAGTTGCTGCTGGCACACTCCAATTCCTACGTTCTGAGTAGTTGCCCAGATGAACCTAGGATCACTGACAGAATTCTCACTTGACCCCTTCCCCACCCCGCAGCTGTACTGAAAATAAGACTCTATTTAATATTGTATTTGATGTTGATGATTGAGTTTGTCAGTCTAAACAAGGAGTGAATGGGCATGGAAACAGAAACTCCTTTTCCTCCTCAGCCATGTTTTCGGAGAAGCATGTGGATGGTTACATTATCACTGAACAATTGTGTGTTTTCTATAGTTACTCATAGTTAAACAGCAAGCTCTCAACTTTCTCAGCAGAAAACTAATACAAAACATCCTAAAAGATAATGATGAGACTTTGCCGTTTCTTACCAGTCCTACCGAAGCCTGCATGCCAGACCTGCCCAGCAGTGGAGGAACTCTTCACGCACAAAAGACTTCTCGAAGTTTTCTGTGACAGTAATTTCGGTAAGTCCTTGTTAATATGGCTGCTATTAAACTATCAGTTCTCCTTCTAAAATGCTTTAAAATTAGGATTAAAATAGCTATCAGCTTCTGCTGGGATTTCAAAATCTTCATCCTGAGAGCTTGGATACTGAGTCAACTTTAGGTTATTTTTCAGAATATGTTCTTTCTGAGCTAAATTTAAGGATTTATTTTGCACGAAATACTTCTTTGTCATCTGTTTTACAAACAAATAGCTTTTGTGTTCTTGTTGGACTGGCTTCATTGCAGTAAAATATGATATATGGAAAATATTTCTGGCAAAAGCAGGCAAATAAACCAGCTTGTCTTTTATTAGTAATTAAACCCAATAAAGCTTTGGTTGTTTCACCAGTGAATGGCATGTCCTTGTTACTTGTTCATTAATTGTTCACAATACATAGCTTACTGAAAAGACTCAGAAAATCATAAAAAATAAATTCTTACTTCAGTTATCTTACTGAAGTGACAGGCAATACTTTTGAGTTTGCCCCAGAAACATCCTGCAAAGTCCTTTGAAGTCAATAGAGACTACTAGTGAATACAGCTGGCTTTAGATCAGGAAAGAGAAATTTCATGCTAAGAAGTGTTGGTGGAGTTACTTGTGTTAGATAGATAGATGCCTGTGATGAAATGAGATTATCTAAAAGGGTGGTATCACCAAGCTTTACTGCTGAGAGGTTCATAACACAAAGTGAGTAGAATAGTTTGGGCAAGGAGGCCAGCCTCATGATATTAGAACAAGGCCAACAGCTTACAGTATCTAATTATCCAAACAGTCACCATCACATATACAGTGACAGCAAAAATATATTACACATCTTTGTGAAAATATGTTTTCCTAGTTGCCTAATGCAGTGAAAAAATGATCAGTTACAAACTTATTTAAAAAATGTGTTAAAATCTATACTGCTGTGGGAGAAGACGTCACCATACTCCATTACCAGCAATTATGAGAGTATTTTTAAGGAATCTTCCTGCTTTAACAGGTAGTGTTTATTTCCATATTTGAACAAACTGAGTGACTTACATGTTTTCTTTTTTCCTTAGCAGTGAAAGTAAAGCTGTCCAAAAAAAGAGCAGTAATCGGCGACCAAGAGTACAGCATTGAATGCCATGTGGAATTCATTACCCAGGGCTCACTCTTGCCTTATGAAACTCAGCACATGATACAGCAATGGCTGCTCATCAATGAAAACTGTACACAGAGGATGACTCAAACCCATCGTCCTACGGTGTATCTCCTTGTAGGGAAGATTGAGGAGGGTATCATTTTAGTAAATCAGATTTATCACTGGCAGAGGAGGGACTCCCAGCTGACTTTGGCCACTCAGAAGTGGAGGTACCATAAATGCTTGTAAATATTTATCGTATTACTTGTAAAAAGCTTATTACACTTCTTACGCCGAACTTATCTTGTAAATAAGAATGTACCATAAGTGGCATGTAAAATCTTTGTTTCCTTTTAAACTGTATTATAAATTGAACTTAGATCCAGTGTCATCAGGCCTACTTTCTATAGTATTTTAGCTATTTGTGAAGTTTTAACTTGGTAATCTATGTGTAAAGTTTTGAGCTACTGCAAAAATCTTTTGTAATATGTATAAAAACTGAAATGAAACAGTTTCAATCCAGCTCAGTATCTTTAGTGTATTCTTCTATAGTGTTCACCCTGCCATTTTCTTGACTTACCAAACTTTCTCTCGGTTAATGCTTCATTAATGCACCTCATTCTCTTCCATTAGAGTATTTTAAAAGAAGGTGGCCCTCTGCTGGTCACTTTTGTCAGAATCAAAATAGTATAAATTGAAATAAATGACAGCAAACACAATAGGTTAGCCCAACAACAAGATCTGGTCATTTGGTGTCATTTTCATTGATCAAGATGACATATCTCAGTGGTAACGCCTCAGAGCACAGGCTAACTGCAGGTTTTGAATCTTTTAAAATCAGGATTCCCTTGTTGAAAGGTCCTATTTAATATTCAGACGTACAAAATGTCAGTGCATCAGAGGGCAGTGGGCATGGAGCAGGCAGCCCAGGGCAGTGGGCATGGCCCCAAGCTGCCAGAGCTCAAGGAGTTTGAATTTAAGTGGTTTGAATTTAGGGTGGTTCTGTGTGGAGCCAGGAGTTGAGCTCGATGATCCTTGTGGGTCTTGGAATTGCAGCTTGGGCTATTCTGTGAATCTGTGATTATATGATTTTCTATCGTGAACTAGAAAACTTCCAGAAACTGTGGAAAAAAAAAAAAGTTGGAACAACCTATATTCAGTTTATACTATATAATGAAGACGCTGTTCTGAAAAATGTAGGTGACCCAAAAGCTCAGTTCATTTGATCCCACTGAATCTGTGATGGTTTCTGCTGGAAAAATGGTAAATATTTAAAGCACTCCGTCACTGCCTACAGACGCCAACTGCTCCCAAAGGTGTCTGACAGGGCTTATGTCAGCCATGGGCAGTCCTGCAGGGAGCGACTTATTTAAGTGCCAGAGCAACATCAGCGACCTGGACTTGGTATGAAAGGATGTGGCTACTGGTCTGAGCTGCTGAGAACTGGTTGCTCGATAGTCTCTGAGGTAAAGGAGGTCATCTTAGCCCGTGTTTTGTGTTGGTTTCCATTTATTTCTCTTTACATGAGGGGTTACCGTACAGCCCTTTGCTTACTTGCTCTTGGATCTGCTGTATATTTTAAACAGCTGTAGCTGAACTATCCTGGACATGACTAGGCAGCTCCAGCTGCCAGCCCCACTTTGCAGAGCTCTGACAAAGTAAAGTGCAATTGGATGGAGCAAATTTTCTTCATATGTATGTGTGATTTAAGACCCTCTGCTATACACCAACGAGGTGTACAGCGGCAGCCTGACCTAGTGGGTGGGTGGCAGCCCTGTCTGCGGCTGGGGGGTTGGAACTGGATGATCTTTAAGGTTCCTCCCTACCTAAGCCATTCTATCATTCTATGATGAGCGCCAGAGAAAATTCAACTCGGGAACTTCGGCTGAGAACGTTTCACCTCTTAACTACCAACAACTCGGAAGCAAAATGCCCGCGCAGCAGCAGCAGCCACCTGAGGGCGGGGCTGTGGGCGTTCCGTTGGACATGTCACAGCCCCGCCCGCTCCCGCCATCCCGCCCCGTGCTGCAGGCGGGCGGCGCTGCGTCCTCCATCGGCGGTGCGGCTGAGGCGCTGCTCAGGCGATCTGTGTGGGGAGCGCGGCGTCCGTGCGGCGGGGCCGGCTGTGCTGCGGTGTGTTGTGCTGTGCGGGGTCGCTGAGCGCGAGCTCTCTCACATATCTGTCTCAGCCTGGGGTGAGTACCCCTACGCGCTTGCTGGCCCAGGGTTCGCCCCGGCCTGGCCTCGGGGCCCTTATCCGCGGCCGCAGGGACTGGGGGAGCTCCTGTACCCCCTCTTCTGCACCGCACGTCCCTCGGGTCCCGCTGAGGTCTGGAGCGTTCAGGTAACCGGGAATCCAGCCTGTGCGGATCCAGCTTCCTGGGCTGTGTCCGCAGTTCGTGCCCTGTGGCCTCACTAACAAGCCTCTGGGGGCTTCTCCTAAACGTTCTTTGTTTCCACTTTGTACTTAGAAAAGTGCGAGATCCTCCTGCAGGCTGACGCCCTGCATACATACGTTCTCACTGGCTGTTTTATTGTACGTCTGCTCCGTACCTGAGATACGCACCGAGGGACTCCTGCTTTGTTCTGTCTGTAGCGATGGCTTCAGGAACAGCCCTGATTTACGACGAGGCAATGACCAGGCATAAGCTGCTTTGGAATGAGTAAGTCAGTAACGTCCTGTCCTTTTTATGAATAGGTTCTCATCAAGAAAGTACCAAGTAAAAGTCTCTTCTGTAAATGTGATATGGAGTGTGCAGTGACAGATAACCTGGTAACTTTCCTACTAAACTTCTCGAAAAACTTTTGTTGCTAATGTGTATCTAGATACCCTAATGCTAATCTGAAGCTGGATCAGAGAAGCTGAGGCCTTGCAGTCCGGTAGGCCTTAGTAAGGGGATTAGTTCTCTACACTGCAGTTTAAGCTAACTAAATTGCTTATAAAACTGAAGAATCACTGACATTGGAAAATTATATGGATTTACTTTCTCAGCTGAAACCCTTCAATTAAGTTCAGTTAGAAACTGATACGTACAGCTGGCTCATGCTTATATAAATTAGACCAGTACCTTTGTTGTGCTTGAAATGAAGTCCACCACTGTCCTGTCAAATCCTCTTCTCTGCTGATCTTCCCTGTAAGATCTTCACTTTTAATCTCAGTGTCTCCGTGTCCATGGTAATCATTGCTGCTTTAAGTGGTGAGAGAAGAAGCAAAAAATAATGTTGTTTTGTTTATTTCTGTGCAAGAGCCATAGATTTAATTTTGCTTACAGATTTTGTAATCGTTTGGCTCAATTCTAAACTGAAAAGTATTCAAAGAATTTTCTTATTTTTTTACTCTCACACATCCCTCTGAGGATATTGAATCTTTACTTATAGTGCATAGTAGTCGTTATTTTTACTTGAAAGCTGTGCTGATGTATATTGTAGTAATATGAATATCCCTTATTTTCAGTCCTATTTGTGATATTGAAGTGCCAGAAAGACTGTCAGCCTCCTATGAGCAGCTTCAGTGTTACCATCTCGTGGAAAGATGTGTCCCTGTGCCTGCGAGAGAAGGAAGCGAGGAGGAAATCCTCTTAGTTCACAGGTCTGAAATTTATTTTCATTGCCATTCAGTTTAATCCAATGAAATAACAGGTGTCGTACCTCCCGAGCATGTTTTGCACCACTTAAAAATGCCTGGTCCTAAGCTCAATAACTTCCAGTAATTTCAGTGGAAAATGTGTCAGGCTGAAACTTGTACAAGTAATGTTGAGTATGCTATAGGTGCTGAAGTATGAATGAATTTGCTGTTCCACTGAATCCCCATTTCCACTCTTTGGATTCTTGAACAATGATTGCTGATTTGAATACAGTATTAAATGTAAGTTTCTAATTAAAAAATGTGGTAAAACTGGTAACCACCACTTTCTCCCAAACATCTTTGAGACAGAGTGAACCAACAAAAAAGCTCTGTAGCTGAGTCTCTGGGGGAGTTCAGAGGATGAGCATCTTGCCTCTTCTGAACTCATGGCACTGAAGTTTGCTCTGGTACTTGTCGCCTTGGCATGATAGCTCTGCAGCCAACATGCATGTTGGTTGTGTGCTCATTTTCCCTTGAAGCAGCGAAGTCTTTCTCTGAAGGACAAGTGGAGCTGGGAACAAAGCATGATGGCAGAGCAGAGGCAGGGTCTGCATAGGCAAGGGCACAATCCCACAGTCCCCAAGGGAAGTGGACAGTACAGATCTGATGTTAACCAAATTCAGCCGAGAGTTTAGAGTGCTTGACAAGTCTGCAGTGACATGGCAGATGTGAAGTTGAGTTTGAACATTATTCCACAGGTCAGGGTGGAGGCCCATGTCAGTGGAGTTTGTTGCTGGATGCAGAGATGGCTATACAACATAACTAAAATGTATCCAGGGTGAGAGCTTTACCTCTAAAGCAGCTCCCAAGTGAAGGGTGGGAAGGCTTTGCTGAGGCTTCTTAGCAGAGTTGTTTAGAGGAACTTCCACCACGGTTCCATCTAGCTTGCTTCCTCAATACCATCAGCTGCACTGTCTTTAAATATGCTCTGAACCCAGCAGCAGAACCCAGGAAGCAAAAGGTTGCACATGGGTGCCCTGATGCTTGGATGAGGACAATAGCTTGATTCTGAGTAGTGCTTAGATTTTCAGGTTCCAGAGCAGTATTCTTCCTCAAAATGTTCTAGTTAGAATGCAGTCAGCTCTGTGTACTAATATAATTTATATTTGCAGTAAGTACATTGCTGACCAGGTTCTGAAGAGACTTGATAACAAATCTCAGTTGAGTTGTCCCTTCTAGATGGCTTGGGACAAATACACTAAGGTCTTGCCTTTGTTTCCAAATGTAGGGTAGAGATAATAGATCTCTTTCTTTCCTAAAGCACTTTCATATAGAAACAAGTGCATAACTCCTACAAAAATGTTTGGATTCACCATTAGGTAAGAGGCTGCTGTGGAAGTCAAACTAGTAATTACACAGTCATTGAGCTTCGTACAATTTTATTCTTGATAGCTTAGATCACTGCTTAGGATTCCAGCAAGAGGAATACATACATGATCGTTGTATCCTGTGTTAGGATGCAGATAGGAGGGTAGATGCCATCAACCTTAATTTCCATCTCAGCATCCAGAGGCAAGATAGCAGTGACAAAGAATTGGTGGAACAGTGTTTCTAGTGCCTAAGTACTTGTTGTGCTCTTTAAACCAATGAGAAGAGGGAGTTAGTACACACGTGGTAAGGAATTCAATCAAATACCTGTTTTCCATACAACAAGGGAGGGCTAGACAAATTCTCATTCATAATTCCTATGTTGACAGCTGTCAGATCCTAATTTAGTTCTTGTTGGAATGATACCTGTCTGTAGCATGGACTGCAGAATAGATTGTAGCACATTGAAAAAACAGCCTTTTGGTGATGGCAAGACCTCTGGAAAAGGGGAGAAGCATGTCATCATGTTCTTAGGATATCCAAGAATCCTTAATTTCATAGCACTCCATTGCTTCACTGTATCCTGCAACCAGCATCCCAGAGTAGGTGCTGGCCTTGTGAGGTCTCGCAGATAACCTCTTTTAATGTATGTTCTGTTACCTTTTGTTACATTTAAATTGTATTTAAAAACTGTAAGTCTGCTTGCTTAGTTAAGTGTTGTGTTAATCTCTCTCTCCTCTGCAGTTCAGAACACTTGGAGGCTGCAAAAAGCACACAGACAATGAATGAAGAGGAACTGAAAAGAATCTCTGGGAATTATGATTCTTTTTTCTTTCATCCGGTGTGTAAGTTAAACTGCTTCCTGTAGTGGGAGTTGCAGGTATTTGTATTATTGCATCTGTGTGATGGTTTTCTAAGTAGGGGAATGCTGATAATAATTTATTTTGCTATCTAAATATTCTTGCATGTGTTTATGGCATTCTGTTGATCCGTTTCCATTTTAGAGCTATGCTGTAATTTAAATTGATAAGTGTTCTTTTATCTATTCTGTAATTATATCATGCCAGTATACAATACCACTCCAATTTTAATTTTGCTTTTGTTACTGTAAGGTTTTGTTCCTTATTTTCAGAGATGCCAGTAGAACCAGTCAGTTCAATATGTTCATCTCTTATTTCTTACCTCCCTCAGAGAGAACATCCTTACAAAGGATGTGATGATTACAGGTAAACCTCATAGAGAGCGCAGTGGCTTTTCTGTTGTAAAATTATGCTTTTAACTAACTGCATACAGCTTTGTTAGGATAGACTTATGTCAATTTCACATTGGGTTGCAAAGCACATTATGCATGCTGTCTCTAAAACTAGCTGATGAATGATTAATAATAAGGATGAAATTCTTTTTCAGAACACTTACCACTGTGCCAGGCTAGCTGTAGGAGCAGCTTTGCAACTAGTGGACTCTGTGATGTCAGGAAAAGTATGCAATGGAATGGCATTAGTAAGGTGAGAAAATGTGAGAACGTCTTCACTTCTCACCAAAATTTCCTTTGTTGTGGGTAATGACGTAAAGCTTTGTTTTAGACCTCCAGGTCACCACAGTCAGAGAAACGCAGCCAATGGGTTCTGTTTGTTCAACAACGTCGCTATTGCAGCAGAATATGCCAAACTGAAATATGGTCTACAGAGGTAAGAGTGTGGTTGACTGTAGAGACGCTTTTCACATGCAAGAGTGACATTACATTATCATTTGACATGGTACCATTCTAGAATAAAGTCCAGGGCCTCCTGGGTGTCATATACCTTTTTGGGCCAGAAAATCTTCATTCATCTGCACTTCCTTTAGATCTGTATGCCATGGTTCCTCCGCTGAATGTTTTATTTTGCTTTTCTATGCAGAATCCTAATTGTTGACTGGGATGTGCACCATGGGCAAGGAACTCAATATATATTTGAAGAAGATCCAAGGTTTGAAGGATGTTTTTGTTAGCTAGCTAAATACTGCGTGCTTCTGTAGGGAATAAGATTTTTTTATACTCCTAAAACTAGAATCTTACAAAATACAAAATGTTCTTGCTATTTTAGTGACTGTTGTTTTTTTTTACCTGTTATCAAGGGGAAAAAATCTAACGAGAAGAAACACATAGATTTATTTTACAATAAAGAATAACAAACAAAATGAGCCATGTGACTTTTAAAAAGATTATCCGTAATAAGATCCCTCTCTACCAGGATTTAGGTAATATCTCTGTTCTTTCTCTTCAGGAATCTCTCAGTTCAAGTGCTAGTTAGATAAAATACATCAGCTTTATGCTGTTTTCTGAAAAGCCATGGCATTGGGTTCTAGAAACAAGTCTTCTCTTCCATTAATATCCTGTCTTTCATCTGAAGGGAGTGTATATAAGACATTTTTTAGGTTTTTTTAATTAAAAAAAACTGGCCTGTATTCCAAAGCTGTTGAGAGAACTAGGGGGGAAAGGATAATTATATTTTCATGCTTTCACTGTATATGATAGAGTTTATAAGGTCAGTTCTTGAGCCTTTTTATCAAGCTGGATTTTTCTTGCATCTTTCAGTGTTTTGTATTTTTCCTGGCATCGCTATGAGCATCAGGAATTCTGGCCATCGCTCAAAGAATCTGATTATGATGCTGTGGGTTTGGGAAAAGGAAAAGGTTTTAATATAAATTTGCCGTGGAATAAGGTAAATGTTATTTACAGCGCAAGAAAGTAAGTGCAATAGCTTTATTTCTCATGCATTAGATAATGCTTTTGGAATGTGTGCTGCTTTCCTGCTTGGCAGATGTTATAGCATAGTGTATCTTATTCCTGTCAGTGAAATGTCTTCTAAGAAATAAGGCTCAGAATGTCATGTTTCTTTGTTTTAAGAGAGAAGACGATGCATGCATATTGGTTTTTCTTCAGTATCTTGCCTAGCCATCATATCTGAGAGTGCTTCAGCAGATGGTTACATCCATCCTTGTTCAGCAGAGAATCGAATGCTTAAGACTCAAAACAATGGATATTTGTATATAGCTTTTTTACAGAGGAGTTTTAGCTGATCTTACGAGGCTGCCTTGTCTTTAACTTTTGGTATTACCTTTCCTTATGTCTGGAAGAACCTTAGGAAAAGCTATTGCTTCAACAGGAAGATCTGACTTGTATTTCTCACATTTTGCAGGTTGGAATGGGAAATTCAGATTATCTTGCTGCATTTTTTCATGTGTTGCTTCCAGTAGCTTTTGAGGTACTTTTTTCACTGCATTGTTTTGTGAATAGCAAAATCAAGGACTATTTCTTAAGTACCATTAAGTAGCAAAGAAATTTGCTACTTGAAAGTAGCACATTTAACACAATTTCTGCTGATGTAAACGATGTGCTGATTGACGCATTACTATTTATGCAATGTTAGCTTTCAAATAACCAGTACAAAACTCTACAACTTTCCCATCAGGGATAATATTATAAATACAATCTTATTATTTAATTCAAGGAGAGTCTTTATTTGTGTTTATGTTCTGGCTGAAATAATAGCTGAGTATGGTACAGTTGAAATTGAACGCAAAAGAATGTGCTACGTTTCTTTCTGTTTTATAACAGTTTGATCCTGAACTGGTTCTTGTCTCCTCTGGGTATGATTCAGGAATTGGAGACCCTGAGGTAAGTAACTTTTTGTGGTTTGTGTTGTCAGTCATAAATGCTTTTGTAGAATATTCCTACATCTTAAATGTCCATTGATTGCTGTGTGAAATTCACTCTCACCAAGCTAAAAATATACGTTTGAGTCTTTACGCTGACCCAGCTCAATAAATAGCACACGACATGTAAAGATAGGTTGTGTGGTAGCCACAACTCCTGCATCATCTTTTTGCACCTTCCTCTAAAGCAGTTGGTTCAGCATTTTGTTAGATACAGCTAGAGGCAAGCGGTCCTTTATGCTGAGGCTGAGTCCAGTCTCATTTGTTTCAGATCATCTGTCTATTTATTTATTTTTCTCACCAGTGTTTTTGAGTCAACATTTCATCTCTTAACAGTTTTTCTTTAATTTAGGGTCAGATGAATGCCACTCCTGAAGTCTTTGCCCACCTTACTCATTTCCTGATGCAGTTAGCTCATGGGAAGCTGTGTGTCATCCTGGAGGTAAATACTTCTGGAGCTTAACAAAATACCTTCTTTTTATATCTCTTCTTAGAATCAGTAATACAAAAAAGACTAAAATTTGGCAGTGCTCTTACACATGAAAAGAAATGTGTGCCTTGATTATTATTAATTATTGAATTTAAAATGTTGGAAGAGAGGAGCGTGTGCTTATCTTTCCAAAAACACAGCCTCCACTGTTGCGTTCAATTCTTGTGCACAGTGACTACAGAATGCTGCTCTGGACAGTCCCCACTTCATTGAAACTTATATAGTGAATAAACCACATTACCAGCGTTCTGCAATTTTGTCTTATTCCTGAAGAATTTTTAAAACCTTTAGCATAAATGCAGTCTAAGTTGGTTATAGAGCCTGTGCTGCATTCCCTTCCTGGGAGCTTTTTTGTTTGTTTTTAGTGGAAACATCTAAAAAGATCTTTAAGAGGTCTTTTTAAAAACAATTTTTTCCTCCTTTTGAAGTCAATATGTCAACTCCTCTTCTGCATGTTGGAGAAACGATCATTTTACAGGTAGATAAGTTTGTGAATCCTCCCAGCATGATCCCAAACAAATGAATTGCTTAGAAATTGATTCACTTGACCTCTGCTTTGCTTGAACTCTTTTTCCATCACCATTTCTGTAGCAGGTTATTGTAGATACTGCCATCTGCTAGCTGAAGTGCAAATAATCATCTCCTCGTGATACAGATGATGTGACTGCTCCATGAATGGAATGCAGGAACAAGGCTGCTGAATTAAAGATGACAGACTTAAATCTATCTTTATTTCTCTTCCAACTCTTGCCAAAATTATCAGGAGTCAGGTTGTGGGAGATTTCCATTGTACAGATATTTTAGAGGACAGTGGTAATATTTACCTTCTAAAGAATCTTCCACAAGAATTGTTGAAGGTGGAATGCCATGGGAAGGGAGTGGAAAAAGTATGCATTTCTAGAGGTCTCAGGGCAAAGTCATGACTGATTTGCAAAATGAATTGAACCATGATCAAGTGAATTGAGTTGTCACTTGCCATTGAACTTCAGCAGGTAGCCCCTAACTTAATAATTTTCTATATGAAACATTGACTTAGATGTGTTTGCATATAATCTTTCATTTCTGTAAATTCAGAGATCTTCAGCTTGATTTATTTCCCAAGATGACTTTCATACTTCATGTGTATTGGTCCCTTACATGGAATGAAATACTTTCTTCTAGGGTGGGTACCATTTGAAGTCCTTGTCTGAATCAGTCTGCATGACTGTAAAAACTTTGCTAAGAGATCCTCTGCCTCAGGTAACTGGAGAAATGGCACCTTGCCTAAGGTAAGCATAGGAATAATTCTAGAAAAACCTATGTATTAAGAAAAGATATAGAGATATGCGTGCTTTGAACGCTGTTCCTGCCAAGGTTTTAATGTGGTACTTTGTAATATATTTTCTACTTTCAGACACTTCTCATGTGATTTTATTTTATTACTGGTGTTGTTTTTCCCATTGAGGTAAATTGTTCCCTGTTCTTTCATCAGTACTGATACTGTTAATCCTGTTTCTTTCATAGTGCTATTGAATCTATTCAAAATGTGAGAGCAGCACATAAACCCTATTGGAAATGGTTGACATATGAAGGTAATTAAATGTGATTGGTAAAAGGATTCATATAGGAATTCAAAATTAAGATTATTTCCCCTCATTTAAAATAATTGAACTACCAGTTATTCATCAAATGATTGCTGGAGTACTATGAGGCTTCTTTCAGGGCCAAGTCTTGAGCTGGTCTGAAAAAAAGTACTGTTAACTTCTAGAGCTGACAGATATCATGCTAAAAAGTAGTGCTTTGATATCTTCATCTGCTGTGTGAGGAAAAAATGGACAGAAGTTTTATTATCACTCACAAACTTTCTCTAGATTAAAACAGTTGTAGCACCACTGAAAAATATCTGTGGCAAAATTTATTGTAGACAATGCATGGAAACAAATATAAACACTGTGAATGCAGGTATACTTTGTTTTGCAAATAAATGTAACTAAATATGAGCGTACTGCTCAAACATTAATACACGTGAAACTCTTTTTTCCAGACACATCATTTTTGCACAATTTGAGCACCAGATCAGACTTACCAAAGACTGCTGATACAAATCCCTGTGCAGATGATGAAGCTAAGATAACGGACAGCAACGAAACTGACAAAATAGAAAGATTTTTGGAATTGCACATGAAAAATGTTATATTTCCAGTTCCTCCCATCAGAACAGCAACAACAGCTGAGTTGAAAGCTTCAGCGCACCTGAACACCTTCCCAGTACACCTTCATGTTGTGAAGGAAATGGACAAAAATGAAATAGAAGCTCTTGTCAGGTTGGCCATATTTAATTAATTTTCAACTTAATTGTAAGGATGAGAGGTCTTGGAACAAGCTATAATCTCATTCTTTCTCTGCCATTGTCTCTGTGGCATCAGTCTACTCAATCATAGGCAAAATTACTACTTCTGAAAAATTAAGGCATTAATGTTAGTTGTCATTCGTATCCTTAAAGTCATAGAATGATAGAGTGGCCTGGGTTGAAAAGGACCACAATGATCATCTAGTTTCAACCCCCTGCTATGTGCAGGGTCGGCCAACCACCAGACCAGGCTGCCCAGAGCCACATCCAGCCTGGCCTTGAATGCCTGCAGGGATGGGGCATCCACAACCTCCTTGGGCAACCTGTTCCAGTGCATCACCACCCTCTGAATGAAAAACTTCCTCCTAATATCTTACTTAAATCTCCCCTGTCTCAGTTTGAAACCATTCCCCCATGTCATATCACTATCTACTCTCGTAAACAGTTGTTTCCCCTCCTGTTTACGTGCTCCCTTCAAATATTGGAAGGCAACAACAAGGTCTCCCTGGAGCCTTCTCTTCTCCACACTAAAAATGCCCAGTTCCCTCAACCTTTCTTCATAGGAGAGCTGCTCCAGCCCTCTGATCATCTTAGCGGCCCTCCTCTGGACTCCTTTATATAAATAATCAGAATATTTTTAGAGAAAATCATTTCAAGAGAGATAGGACAGTCAGTGAAAATGTGTTAATTTAGAAGGAGGTTGTTAAGAAAATGCCTTTAAGACCTGTGTGAGCTTTTACCTGGAAAAAAATACCTGACTGGTATTACAATTTCAAAAACTCAACTTTCTAAATTAGAAGGTCTCATTTTGACAGAACTTTATTTCCTGAATATCATCAGGCATATTTTGTTTTCTAGTGCAAATAGAAACACGTTTAGAGAGCTCACAGCTGTTAGACAGGAGTGTTGTCATCTTCCTGCTGAAGCTAGGTCTTTGAGAATGAATGTGTAGTATTTATAGAAAATGTATTCCTGTTGGTACTAACTGCAAAATTCCATTATCAGGATCCTCTCCAAAAGTGCAATCATATCTAACCTAGTTTTGCTTTGTGTGATTCATTTTACAGTGATTTTCATGCAGACCTTGTGAAAACAAACAAAACTTTGCTCTCTCTGCGCAGTACATTGACCATCCTAGATAAAATACTTAAGAAAGAGGTAAAGAGAATGTTGTTAAATTGTTTAATTGGGGGTATGGGGGTTGCCTTCTTGATTTCTGCTTCTACTACACTGTGATCTGTATATTAGTTACTGTGTAGTTCATAACCCCACTGACCTCAACTAGTCTGTGCTTAGGTAACAAGAGTGGATATGAGATGAGAAAGCATTTTAGGAGTAGTTAACCTCAAGACACCTTTCTAATTATTATTGGGCAAGACATTATTCTGCTTTTCTGCACTCACAGCTCATAAGGCCTTGCTCTCAAACATAAGGATGAACCAGATATTCATTCTTCCAGTTGCTGTGGACATCAGAATGTGTATCAAGCACCAGTGAGCAGCACGGAGTCTGAGAAATATTTAAACTTTTGCAGGGAGTTTTGCATGGAGACCTCGGGAGAGTTATCTTTTGCACTACCCTTTGTTAAAAGATAGCATAGTATGCTAAGCTGTACTCTCTATCATTATCTGTACAGTAATTTATGTAGTCATTTGTTTCCCTGACCTTTCATCCTAATTGCTTTCGTAGAGCAGTTTAAAACACCGCTGTGCCCCATGATTCCAAAGAACCCTTCCAGTTCAGTATTTTGATCCTTGCACAGTCAGGAATGAAGATGAGGCAGACTTAGAGGTTGCAAGATTGTATTTATGTATTGAAATTTTGAAAAACAGAGAAAAACAACAAGCAAGCTAAAAATAAAATGCCAAATTTATATTATGCAAACAGTCTCATCTGTTAAATCATTCTCTCTTTGAATAAAAAGCTCTCTTTTAAAGTATGAAGCCAGTGAGGATTAATAACTGTCAGAATGGCCTCTTTCTTGTAATTGTCTTCCTGCTGTTGGCAGGCATGGCTGTAGATTTTGGGAACAAATTTCTATTGTTATAGACTGCATGTACCTCTAGGAGAGCCTGTAAATAGATTAGATAAACTACTGGCAAAAGGAAATAGCATCTGCAACTAGTGACTGTTTGAGATTATATTGAGGCTGTGCTGACATTTCGTGTTCACAGTTAGAGGAGAACTGAGGAGGAAGAGCACACATTGTCTTCTTGCTTATGTTCCCTTATGTTTCGTGTGGAGTTCAAAGCACTGTGCAACACAAACCAACACTTAAATGTTTTCCAGAAAGTAATGGCTTGCTTAGGTTAAAGATAGAGTCAGAATTTGGGGACAGCTTCCTTTTCATAGTGTCTGTCTTTCCAGGGTGTTTTGCCTTCTGGCACACTGAGTGTGTCCAATCTGCAGACTACTGAGAGAACCACTAAAGATGACCTTTACCTACATAATCTACTTTTACAGTTGACTTTCAATACAGGACCACACATTTGAAATAATACGGCAGCTTTTGGTATAATAATCAAACACGACCTCTGTGTTGTAAATGAATTAATAACATCTTAATCTGAGGATCTCTTCCCTGCAGCTGTGGCTTTGTTTGAATGATACATAAGTAAAAAACCAATTGGTACAAATAAGAAATGGCACAGTCTTGTGCAGCACTAATTACTTCTGAATAAAAAATATATATCTTTTGTAGGTGTGCAATGGAATTGCAGAATCACCTGCAGCTTCTGCTTCTGTTGCTGTTGCACTGAGACATCCTCTTTGTTTTGGGCTTCAAAGGTGAGTTTTTATCTTTTGCATTTGGTAGTCAAAATGTAAAAATAAGATGAAAGTGGATAAAATATGTCAGGTTGCCTTTGAAAGGCTTCATTTTAAAACAAATGTGCATAGCTTTTTCAATATGCAGTAAAGACAGTATTGTATGTGAGAAAATCCTTTTGCCTTACCGAAGGCAGAGCACCCATAGGGATCAATGCTGTACAAGCTTAGGTTTTCTGTGCCAGGTTTTGGCTGCCTTTGCCCTAAGGGCATTTTCTTGGCTTAGTTTCCCCAGGAGCAGTGGGAGAAGAGAGTTCCCTTGAGCTATCATAAATCTCTTTATACTTCTGACGGCCCAAGTTCAGAGAGGTGTATATTCTTTTTTATTTATTTAATCTACATGCAAACTCTTTAAACAAGTTGCACTAATTGCAAATAATTGCTTGCAAATACAAATGAATGTATACGTGATTTTCCTTTGTGTTCTACAGAGTGCTTTGCATCTTTGTTGGAGACATGCATATCATTCCGAACACGGAAGATGGGTGAGGCTTCTTTTTAATTTAGGAAATCAAATCCCAGGGATGATAAATGTTCCTAAGAGCCCATATGTATGATGAAATCTGCACTGAGAAATCAGTCTTGAATTGATTCTTTCACTGAGTTTAACCTGAAACAAAATACAGAGCAAGCCAAAATGTATTTCTAAAAACAACCTTCTAAATTCTGCCTTGGTAGTTTAGTGGTTGGTTTGAAATATAATCCTTCTATATCAATTTAGATTTGGAATATTACTGAAAACGTAAGATTGAAAATACAATGTTGAAAATACAAAATAATAAAGAAGGCAATTATTTAAAAGGGAATTTTAAAATAGGTAAGACGAGATAGGGAAGAAAGTATACATTATACTGAAATCATGGATCATAGAATCATAGAATGGCCTGGGTTGAAAAGGACCACAGTGATCATTGAGTTTCAACCCCCCTGCTATGTGCAGGGATGCCTCCACTAGACCAGGGCACAACTTTTTGTCTCATTGGAAGTTGTTGGTGAAATACTCAGATGTGGGTTTCAATTACAGAAAAATACTTGTCATACATATTTGCAAGGAAGAACAGACTGGAAAGAGCAGCTCTAAACACTATATTGTGCTAAACTGGAAAGAGGTAAGGTGCACCTTGTGAAGACAACCTAAGATAAAAAGTTTTTTTTCTTATTGGAATGAATAGAATACATGTACAAATTCGTAAGATGTCACTGAGGATTACACCTCTCACTGCAATTGGGACTTTAAAAGAAGTTTCTTTCTTTGCCCTTTCAATAGTGCAGCTCCTTCGTAGACCTTTAGTGTGAATTAGAGTGCATAGTTTGAGTAAGCCTGCAGTGACTATTGTATTTTACGTTAAAGAAAGCAGAGTTGCAATGCAGAGATGCTAAGGAAAATATGAATAACCAGTGTTGAACAAAGCAGCATTTGTAATATAAAAACTGCTGTGAATAATAGATCAGCGTTGTGTTTCTGAGGTCAACAAAAAGCTTTTTGAATCACACATTATGTTGGGCTTGGGGTTTTTTTTGCCTTTTTTTTTTCCAGTCCTACCTATGAGCATTTTCAGCTTTATGTTTGTTCTAAATTGCTTTTCACTGCTGTTAAAGGATGCTGACGGGAATGACTTCTTTTCTGCTGTACTTGGATTCATTCTTCCTGTAGCATACAGTTACCAACCCAACTTGATAGTAATAGCTGTTGGACCAAACAGGAGCCTTGGAATAAGTGGGATTTCACTTCTTTTTGGTTTGCTACAAGGCCTAGCAGAATCTCGAATTCTTGCAGTGATTGAGGTAAGAAGTGGTGCTACCCCATGATACCTCAGGTGACCTGGGACAGAACCCAATTCAAGCAACAGCATGTTGGGTGTGAACTGCTCTGAGCTGCTGTATTCTGACTGTGTTTATTATATTGCCTGTGGAACCTCTGAGTTGTTGACGTAAATAGCCCAAGTTTCTGTCTGGCCTGAGAACAAAAGCAGACAGACAAATATTGAGCTGTAGGCAGCATGCATGATTGAGAAGCTAAGGCATGAATGCAAGGCCTGAGCTAATGGTTATGTTTATGCACAGCAGGTGATGATCTGACAATTTGCCTCCGTTGTGCAACTGGCTTTGCTTTCCATATGGAATGTGCAGCTTAGAGCTGTGTCCTGGCTAAAGATATTTTATGACCTCTTTCCATCTAACGTGATTGAAAGCAGCCCACTGTTCTGTTTTTTGTACAACTCTAGATCTTTTTTCTTCTTATTTAGGATACAGACATAAATCTAATGCAAAGTGTAGCCAAAACACTTGCAGGTGCTTCTGTGCCCCACTTTGGAGTTCACGTGCCTCCTACCCAAGAAAAAGTAAATCAAATAAAAATGTTAAGGAACCAGCTTCAGCAGGACTGGAAAATGCTTCAATGCTCAGGTAAGTAATCTCTAGTTCTTATTAACACATATGTTCTTAGAAAGATGATAAAATACAACTGGATTCTCCAAGTCAGTGGGACATGGAAGTCAGTGGGAGCACACTGATGTAACGTGAGCAGCATGAAACTTGCATGCCTTTGATTCTGCCCCTCGAGCCTGAAAGCACTGCATTTCATAGCACAGTGTACCCATAGCACCTCAGAACTCTGAGTATCATTGCTCCAAAAATGTATATTATTTATGCTGAAATAAAGCTACCATAATACTACACGTTTAAATAATGGTTAATAAGATGTGCACAGGTTCTGACTGCTAATGTGTTCCCTGAAGATGGTGTAGAATGAGGTGGCATTTTAGAATAACGAAAAATAATTTTCCTTAGCTCAGCAGTGGTTGGTTCTGATTAAAGTACATTCACACGTAGTTGAAGACCAGGTAAAGGAAATCGGGTTAGGAAGGTATGTGGGCTTTCAAGAGTACCTACTAACAAACAATGTTCTGCTGAATGACCTTTTGTTTTTAAGCAAGATGAACAGAGGTATAAAGGTGGGCATCTCTCTCTGAAAGAAATGCTTTCAGAAGAAGGGGTCAGCATCCAGCTCCCATACTGCTGTTCTTATAGACTTATAGTTTGATTGGTAACTTCATCTTGCTGGTGTTCTTTTCAGTGAACGACGGGATTTGAAGAAATTGACTTCACTTTAAAACCATTTTATGCAGCAGAAGAAAATGGGACGCTTCGTTTTGGGGGAAAAAAAGACGGTTGATGTCTAAACAGAGTAAGAGCCATTTACAGCTGCCTCTTGTTTTTAAACTACTTCGAATAGCCGAGCGTTTCCCAGTAACTCACTGTAAACTGGACTTCCTGAGGCAGCAGCCATACAGTGCCTTGGTTTTCAGCACTCTCCTTTCTGTCCTCGCTTTCAGGCGTGTCACTGTGACTTCAGTAATGTAACCTTCCACTTTCAAACGCTTAAAATTACACGTATCCATTAGACTGCATTCCTCCTGCTGTTGTTAATGGGTGTGTGTGCAGCTGATCCCAGGACCTAAATCGCTCTTCATAGTCCTATTTTTAGGACTGTTTTCGGGCGACTCTGTGTCCGAGGTGTTCTCTCCTGGGGAGGATCCCACTTGTTCTGTTTTGCTGCCCTCAGTAAGCCATGAGATGTAGATTACAGTTATTAAAACATGACCAAGAAGGCAAAACTGTATTTTCAATAAAAAAACTTTGCAAGTACCGTCAGAACTCTGTTTGCAGAACTGCATTTCGGGGCTGGGGACCCCTCTCGTTTCCTCAGCCCCTCACTGGCGGCCGGGCTGAGGAGGGGCGTTGCAGCGCCGATCGCTACCGCCGAGCAGCCGACGCGGGCGCTCGGGGGGCGGCGCTGGCGGAGGGGGCGGTGCAGCACCTCAGGACCGCGGGTGCCGCCGTGCCCCTCCCGCCGCGGCCGTCGCGTTCCCGTGACGTAGCGGCGCCGGGAGCCGCGGCCGCGCTGAGGGAGGGGAGCGGAGGAGCGGCCCGAGCTGCGGGCGGCGGCCGCCGGGGGACCCCCGCAGGTAGCGGAGCTGCGGCGGGGCCGGGCGGGAGCTGCCTGAGGCGGCTGGGCTCCCCGACGGGAGGGGAGGTGCGCGAGATGGTGAAGGGTGCGTGTTGGGGGGTGGCGGGCTGTGCCCTCATATAGGTACTGTGCTGTGGTGCGGGCGCGGCGGGCTGCTGGGGGCGGCGGATGGTGGCTGGAGGGCTGCCTGGGGCTGTACCCAAAGGCCTTGGGTCAGGCGGGCTTCTCTGCAAAACCGGGGCTTCTGGAGTTAAGCATCGCTATAAAACGAGCTTGCGGTCTAAGTCATGGCAGTGTTTTTATAGCTTGTGTCCTAAATATGTACTGGGTCAGGATTTTTCCTTCTCATTTGGGATCTGGACAAGCTGGATCGATGGCTAAGGCCAGTGGGATGAAATCTTCCTGTAGATCGAGTGCTGGGTCCTGCCTGCACTCTGGCTGCAACAGCCCCAGGCAGTGCTGCAGGCTTGGGGCAGAGTGGTTGGAAAGCTGTTCAGGGGAAAAGGACCTGGGGGTGTTGGTCGACGCTTGGCTGAACATGAGCCAGCAGTGTGCCCAGGTGGCCAAGAAGGCAAACGGCATCATGGCTTGTATCAGAATTAGTGTTGCCAGCAGGAGCAGGAGGTGATCATCCATCCCTCTGTACTCAGCCGTGGTGAGGCCGCAGCTCGAATACTGTGTTTAGTTTTGGGTCCCTCACTGAGGCCCTGGAGCGTGTCCAGAGAAGGGTGACGAAGCTGGTGAGGGGTCTGGAGCACAAGTCTTATGGGGAACAGCTGAAGGAACTGGGATTGTTTTCAGTCTGGAGAAGAGGAGGCTCAGGGGAGACCTTATTGCCCTCTACAACTACTTGAAAGACGGTTGTAAAGAAAGAAGGAGGGCGTTGGCCTCTTTTCCTGGGTAACAGCAATAGGATGTGAGGGAGTGGCCTCAAGTTGTGACAGGGGAGTTTCAGGTTGGATATTAGGAAAAATTTATTCTCTGAAAAGAGTGGTCAAGCGCTGAAACTTGTTGCTCAGGGAGGTGATGGGAGCGACTATCCCTAGAGGTGTTCAAGAATCATGTAGATGTCGTACATGGGGGCATGACTGAGCGGGCAATATTGGTGGTAGGTAGATGGTTGGACTGGATGATCTTAGAGATCTTTTTCAACCTTAATTATTCTGTGATTGTGGGCTGCCTTGGTTTCAGTTAAAATATGCTCACCTGCTTCTCATGTTTATGCCACGAGCATCACCTCTTTTTTCCTGATATTTTCCAGATCTTCCCGTGGAACCAGAGACCTGCTGTCAAGCTAATTGCTATAGCCTCACGGTTTGACTAGAAATGGAGAGCATTACACAACTGTTCAATGACCTGTGTGAGGCACACCTGACGGGTTTGCCATGGAAGGTGCACCTGGGCAGGCAGAAGATCAGCAAGAGGAAGGCTAAGCAAAACCTGAAGAGGGTTGCATATAATACTCTGTTCCTAAACCTTTTTCAAGATGAAGCTCGTAAGCTGCAATCAAACATTTCCAGGCTTCCAGTTAAAAACAAGATTTTGATGCTGTCTTTTAACCTGAGGGTCGGTGGCCTAGGAGCCCAGGCAGACAGGCTGGAGAGTCTTGTGGAGGAGTTGGAACAAGCCGAGGGCTTGCCATTTACTGAGGTTAATGCTGTCCTGGATCTCTTGGTACAGCTTGCTGGAACAGGTCCTCCACAGCTTGTACCACAAAAAAAGGACTATTTTCTGAACAACAAATACGTCGGGAGAAATGTCAAGTATCAGGGTTATGATTATTACGATGTAAGCGTGTTTGAAGCTGATATACAGTCTCTAATAACAAATGAAGAATGTCAATTCAACGACACAATTCAGAAGACGCTTCAGATCATGGAGGCTGCCCCTGGAACAGGACTCCCTGCCATAGGACTGTTCTCACAGAACTATCCTGCTGGGGACAAGTTTGAGAGAGAAACACGCGTCTCACTCTTTGGTGCTCTTGTCCACAGCCGTACTTATGACATGGACATCAAGTTGGATTTGCCACCAGTGCCTGACAATGCAGATTTGTCTGGACTTGCAATTAAAGTATGGTATCATTTGTTTTGGACTCAGAATCTATGCATGCTTTCAGTATGGCGTTTTGAACTTGGTTTTTTGAACATAGGTAGTAATTTCATGTGTAATAGAAGCAGCGTTAGAATTTAAGCTAGAGCAAGGATCCTTTGTTCCTTTCGTGCTGCAGAGATGTATGATAATGAAGATGTTGGTCTTGTCCTAGAACTGTATAAAGAAGTCATGTGGCTGGCTGTAGGCTGTGTGAAGTTAAGCCATCGGCTATACCTGTGCCTTTTCCACCCCAGTAATCTTTTGCTTACATTTTTTGCCTGCTTTGTGTATTGAACTTCTTTGCGTTGTTGTTTGTTTGTTACTGTTCCTGACAGCATAAGCTTTCCTGCCTGAATTTATATGCTTTGCTCTTCAGATTACATGACCCGATGTGTATTTTCCTCGTGACTTTTGTATCTTGAGCTGTTTTTTTCAGTTATTATATTTCATCAAACCTCCTGTGTCCTGCTGTCCTTTTACCTTTGCAGTGTGTAGTTTCTACTCTATCTTTTACTGTCCAATCTATTCATTTTTGCTACGTTATATGCTTGTAGAGGTATTAGATAAATGCACTTGTGGGGTTTTTTTTTTTCTGTCTTTCCATTTCTTACTGTTGGTAAGTTTTTTTACTATTTTTTTTTAATCCTCCTTTGTTCTCTCTACTTAACATATGGATACCTCTTGCAATTCCTTAACTCAAAGTCCTAACTGAAACTGGAATTCAGACATTAAAAACGAAAAGCTCTGTATGTGTACAGATGTAAGTCCTGACTGTGAGGAGGCAGACATTTTTTGTTGAGTACTCTCCATCAGACTGTAGGATTTGAGATTTCTTGACGAAGGTGCTGTGCTTTTTGTGTGGATGTCACCATGTGATTGTCTTATTAAAATCGGGTACTGTTCTGCATATACAACTCCTGAGATTAGAGTGTGGCACATGCAGTGCTTGGACACTTGCAGGTTTTCTGCATGTAAATAAGCATCAGAACAAACTTAACAAAATTTGTACAGATTTTAAGAATTAGAATTAATAATCTGCCTAAAAGACATTCTGAGTAGTGCCATTTTATTAGTGTTTATTAATATCTAAAAGTTCAGCTTCTCTATAGAACTGTATGCTTACAAAGGAGTAAGTTTCAATTTTAACATTAACAAACTTAGTGTTATAATTTCAGTGGTGATTGATTGTTGCTTTGTATTTAGGCATTGGTGCCTGTGGAAATGGAACAAGTGAAGGAGTGTTTAAGGAGAAACTTGGAGATGAAAGGAGTGGGCACTGGCTGAGTCATATTGAATCACTTGATCACAAATGATAGCAAAATCTTTATCAGCATATGTTTCTCCAGTAATGTTTTCATGTGTAAAGCTTGAACTCTCTCCGACAGGTTCCTCAAAGCATAGACCAGTCAGAAGATGAAGGATTCCAGTCGGCATCCAATCTGACTCCTGATTCTCAGTCAGAGCCAAGCATGACTCCAGACATAGATCTGTGGGACGCAGTGCTTACATATGGGCCGAGCAAACGAAGATGCTGGGAAAGAATTGGATAGTATGTGTCTGACGTTATTGGCAAACTTCCTGTGCATCACATGCAAATGTATGAAGGTGCAATTCCTCTTGGTTCTGAATGACCTCAGTATAGGAGTTAAATATGCAATAGGAATACTGCATATTTAATGCATAGAATTCAATATGCGTATTAATGATTGAGGGCAAAAATGATCATGTCATTTCAGCAAACTAGTCTTCAGATTGCATCTGTTTCATAGGAAGAGAGAAAATCACTATTGTACTAAAAACTGAAGGAGTTACTGCAACACTTTCTGCTCATGTGAAATGCAGCATTTCCTAACTAGTATCTCTGTATGCTCAATGCGATTGATTTCAACCCAAAATGATTTCATATTTTCAGAAGAGAAAGTGCTAGAAGAATTAAACCCTTACCTCCCAGTATTGTGTTCCTTTTCCTTGGGTCTGTAACCTAAACAGAAATCACTAAGCGATAGTTGATGGATGGGACATTTGTTTTGGAGGGGATAGTAATCCCTGCTAGGAAGCGATAGAATGTGTTAATACAAGTCATTATACTTTGAGCATATTGCTCTTGAATGTGTTTAAATATTAGTACTGTATTATCCTGGAAATCGAGTTTGCATTGCCCTCGTTTTCCTAAAATGAAAACTGCAGCAAAGAAAGCCGCAGAAGAAAATGGAATTTCTCTGGTCAGCCTCTGTTTCTGAAGCGATGTTCAAATTATCTGCCAGTTTCTTCGTCGCCCTGAGTTAGGGCTACGGTTTCGTTGTCTGAATGCACCATCCCTTGACAACTTAGCGTTCTGTGGTCAGGACACAGCAGCTGTGTAGCATTCTGTAATGCCTTTTTTTTTTTTTTTTTGGCTTAGGAGATATATTTCTCATATAATCACCTTCCAATATTTTGTTTACTCTGGCAGCCCACCTGGGAAAAAGGAAGAGCCGTACCTTACTGAGGCTGGGAGAGAAGCTTTCGACAAGTTCTACAAACTCCGAGAAGGGGAAATGCAGCTCTTCAGTAGTACTGCTCTTCAGCTTCCGCAGCTCGTGCTGATGAGGGAACCTGAACTGGTGAAGGATGTCTTGAATGTCCTCATTGGTGTGGTATCCACTACATTTTCACTCAATCAGGTAGGAAAGATCTTTAACTGCAATTCTCAGTTGCTATTTTTTTTAGATACCTCATTTTCAATACATTATTTATTTTGAGATCTTGCAGTTGTGTTAAGGGGATGAGTGTGACCTAATTGCAATAATGTCATATCTGTATATTGCAATAACGACTTATTGCAAGAGGCAGGGAACAAGTATTTGTCAAAATAATGTGCAAAAGTAAGCCAATGAATTATGGAAAACAGAAGTTGAGATAATGTTGTAGACTGGGTTGTCATGAAAAATTTTGGTAATTAATCTTTTTCAATATATTTGAAAATACACACTTGAAATTTTGCTACAATTTAATACTCTTATTATATTTTCCTACATACATAGTGTGAGTTACCAGAGTATCTATGCTGAGAATTTGTCTCTAAATGTTTGCTGTTTTAAATCAGAAGGCAGCTGGGTAATATTTGAAGCCGTTCTTTTCCTCTCCCGTTTCATTTTAGGCTGCTCAGACATTTATAATAAAGGAGGGGGTTTATGTGTCTGGAACTTCGCCGGAGACAATGCACAACCTGCTCTCAGAAGTTGCAGAATATGGAACCTACTACACACGGCTGAGTCGCTTCTCTCTGCAGCCAGTCTTAGATTCTTCATACAGCAAAGGGCTCGTGTTTCAGGTAGCACCACTGTGTTAAATCACTTACATTGAATGGGCCAGTTATTTTGGGTGGAGAACGCAACTTTGATTTCTTATAAGGCTGGAATTTCTGCTTTCTGCAGAACTGCAAAGTATTTGCAATAGAAATATTTATGTATCCCAGGTCAGCAAGGAACCGTGCCACCATGGAGCCCTGTTTAAATTGGAGCTGTGTGTGCTTAGGGTTTGCCTGCCCTGAAGCAACAAATGAAAGCTCTTCGTTACCTCAACTGTGATTTGTTATGTGGTTTTGTTGAGATCTGAAGGGACAGAATTTAGAAACATTTATATGTTAAAATGTATAACTTTAAAATACAATAGCTTTCTTAATACAGTATGTATATATATACAAAACACTGTATATATTACATTGATACTAAAATAGAGAAACATATTTAATAGCTTTAGTAATTTTTTCTTTGTTATGAAAATATATGCCTTCTGAATATTTCATTTATAGTTATGTTAATAGAAATTGAATAAAAAAATCTTATTCAATTCTTAGTCACACTAGAGAAAGTTAGACATTTTATAGGAGTTTTTTCCTCTGTTTAATTTAGGTATGGAAGTAAGGAAACAGGTTTCTCTGGGTTCATAATGGAGCTGGTACAGAATTGGAAGCTCTTCAGTAGGGCAGTTCAAGGAAGATGAACCAAAATGCTCAGTGTGTGCCTGGGTGCAGGCTTTGTGCATGGCACGTGGAAAGAGTACAAAGGAGTCATTTGGTTAATTGTATGCCTGAAGTTGTGTGGGCTCTTACTTTCCTACGCAAGCCCCTCTTACTTTTAGATGCAAATTATTTTATTACAGGTTTGTTTTCATGCTGGTGCAACTGATATGAGATATAATTAACTATTAACAGTTTTACCAGTAAGGCTTTGTAAATATTTTCTATTGATAATAGGCTTTCACAAGTGGTCTGAGAAAGTATCTTCAGTATTACCGAGCCTGTGTTTTGTCTACTCCTCCTACTTTAAGTCTTCTGACAATCAGCTTTCTCTTCAGGAAATTGGGTCGTCAGTTGAGGTAAGAGAGTAACATTAAATATTTAAGCTTTCCAAAGAACAAAAACTGCAGTCTGTTGTTTTTCTTTACATTATAGGAGAATATTAGACAGCCATTCTCACATAATCTTTCTCTATTTTTCCAGCATTTTCACATAAAAATTTCTTTATATTCCCTAGGGAAAACATGTGAAGTCTTAATTCAGTTACTTTGTTATCCTTGCTATCATTCAAATAATACCATGGGTTTGTTGTATGATTTTCAGCTGTAGCAAAGTTCAGATCACTGTGATCTCAGAGACTTCTGTCTGAAATTCTAACATATGCTTTAATACTGTTTTTTAGATATCTGGCTGAACTTTGTGGCATAGGAATAACAGCACTGGGGATCAGTGGCGGAGCTGGTGCTTCTTTTCCTACGGTGATAACAGATTTTCTGTTCTCATGTTTCATTTCAGTTACAGTTACAGTGTTTTTCAAGAATAGACAGGATTGTACATGATGTATTTTGTCTCTACCAAAGGTATGACCTCAGACCTCTAAGGTGCATTTCATTTCATTGTAAAGGAGATGTTTGTAGCAAATGAAATTAATCCAACTCTCCAGTGCTTATGAAGTGAGAATGAGATCACTAGAAACTTAGAATCATAGAATGATGTGGGTTGGCTGGACCCTTTAAGATCATCCAGTTCCAATCCCCTGCTATAAGCAGGGACACCTCCCTCTAGACCAGATTGCTCGAAGCCCCATCCAGCCCGGCCTTGAATGCTTCCAAGGAGGAGGGGGCATTCACAAGCTAGCCCAGATAAAGTGATCTTAAGTGCAGATATGTAAAGTAAGATGAATCCTGCCTTCTGTGTCTAGTGAAACAGATCTAAATATACGTATTCATCAGTTTTTGTTATTCATGTTGTAGTGGAATTTGTCATCTAACACTGTAATATTTTTCATTTTTTAGGGTGTGAAATTGCTTTCATATCTGTACAAAGAAGCCCTCAACAACTGTAGCAATGAGCATTATCCAGTCCTTCTGTCTTTGTTGAAAACAAGCTGTGAACCATACACAAGGTGCGTCCATAGCTGTTCTCTGCACAGTTGTGTTTAAGACCAATTTTGAATTAGCAGTCTAGTGAGTAACTGCTAATTGCTAACAACTCTGCTACCTGCTAACATAACAGTGACTTAACATTCTCAGAAAAAATGGAAGGTACGGCTGTTTCTGCAAAGTAAATATTAAAATCCATTCATTTTGCCGAATGCTTCTTTCCCTCTCTTTTCCAGATCAGTAACAACATATGGGTTTTATGTAAAATCCTGAAACTGGCAGTCATGCCTTTCTCCTCGAGTTCTACAAACTGGGAAAATTAATGCTTATTTCCACTGTGTTTGTGGGCTTTCCAGTAAGCAACAATAATATCAACGATAATTTGTTGCAGATCTGTATCAAAACATCAGGCATCAGGACTGCCATGGAAAGAGGCATCCATCATGTGAAGAAAGTATTATTAACCTGAAAGAAATTCACTGATAAAAGTTACTGCTCTAATAGATAATAGGAACACCAGTTCTAATACGTTAAGAGTTCTTAACTTTTATTTACAACCTCTAAATTAAACTGTGGTTCCTGCACTAAAGGTTTCCTGTTTGTTACACTGACCAAACTTCTAGAAAAGGTGTTAGTATTGGAACTATTAAGAAAAAAGACTATCTTCAGGGTGCTCTGAACATTTTATCTGTAGGTTCAGATAATTGTATTTCTGTAAAGGCTTGGTATTGCACAGAGCAAATATGTAAAAGCATAAATAAATATTCCCAAATATGTGTTCTCATTATTGCACATATATTAAAAAATGTTTGCAGATACAAAGGGTTGATATTGTGTCTTTGTTTTATAGCCTGCCCATTTCTTCCTGACAAAGTTACACCTGTCTTCTGCTTCTCTCTCCCTACTCTTTTGATGTGACTGAAATGTTTCTAGAGATTTTTAATATTTCCTTAGTAAATTTATATGCAGAAATGAGGAGACTGTTTTAACTGGGACAATCTTTGATCTTAATAATCAGTGAAATGTGCTATATAGAGTTGGTTTATTTTGAGAAAAATATAAAGTCCTATGTATACCTTAAATATCAGTGTGACAGCACTTGATTGCATGTTTTTATACTTCCTGGGGCTTGTGTGCTTTGATGTTTTAAGGCATATACTGGTTGGTTGGTTGTGATAAAGATGAGAAAACGAGAGGATTCATTTTCAATATTGTTTAATTACATTTCCTTTAGATTTATCTACGATTGGGTATACAGTGGTGTATTCAGGGATGTTTACGGAGAGTTCATGATCCAGGTGAATGAGGATTATCTGTGTTTCAGAGGTACGGTATGCATATTGAGCGTTTCCATTTTACACAATTTGTGCTGTTAATTAAATAATGAAATATATATACATTTTTCTGGTGTGCAGATAAACATTACTGGACTCATGGTTACGTCTTGATTTCAAAAGAAGTAGAAGATTGCGTCCCTGTATTTCTTAAACATATTGCTAATGACGTATATATATGTGGGAAAACCATAAACCTGCTGAAATTGTGTTGTCCCAGGGTAAGTATTGGTTTGGTTCTTCCCTATTTTATTGAGAAAACCATGTCTCTTCAGAGTTGGTTAGCTATATTTTCAGCAAGTGAACTCCTTTATTTACAACTGGTATTGCGTAAGCAGGAGGCTGATGCGTGAATGTCAGATACTCACAAACTGATTATCCAGTCTCCTTGCTAACATCTCAACTGTGGAAATAGACATTTTTAACAGCATCAGATTCATTGTGTACAGTGCATGTGCTAGATTTCTTATTTTCTTTCTGCTGAAAGCAGAAATCTTTTAGTCTTCCAAGCCAGTGCCTTCCATTTTTCACTCCAGATACCTTAGTTACTATGTTTTGGCTCAGTTCTCCATAGCTCTTGTATGTCAGCTCTACCACTGCCTTTCTAAGAAGAGTTTGAATAGTTCCTTTTGTTCTTATTTTGCAGAACAAGTGTTGTCCTTGGTGGGAAGAACTGGTTAAATTACTTTGTGTCTTCACACTGTTTTGTGCGTGTCTAACAGGGAATCAACTACAGAAGTGTCTGAAATCTGTGGGCATTCTTAAGTAAAAAGTATTCTCTGTCTTATTTTAAAGTCAGACCTGTCTTGCCAGAGCTGGGCAGCTCCATGTCAGTTACAAGTCATAAGCCTGATATCTTAAACAAGGTGACCCTCTGCTAGTTCTCCTAGATCTGCCCTGATCATCATTTTCAAACCATGACTAAGGTGTGCCAGCAGTACTGGCACATGAATTCATAATCGTACATTTTGCAATTTTTGGAATGTATTTAGAAGTAAATTTCTGTTTTTCAGCATTACATATGTTGGTCGGATATACCTGTACCCCGGATTTCTGTTATTTTTTCACTCGAGGAGCTGAAAGAAATAGAGAGAGATTGTGCAGTGTATGTAGGTCGGATGGAAAGAATTGCTCGGTACAGTTCTATAAGCAAGGAGGAAAAGGTAAATGAATGAAAGAGTAAATGACTTATTGTTTGATTGATTTTTTTTAATTACTCTTTATTTTTATTGTAACTTCAACAGAATTTGCACTGATGGTCAGAATTTTCTTATTGGCCAATTGCTGTTTGATCTGTTAGTGCAGTTAACAGATTTGAATACAATGTTTAAAACATTAGGCAGTGTGTTGTTATTTGTCAGCATTTCCACATTTTAAAGGAGATCTGGACTTCCATCTCAGTTCTTTTCAGCAAAAGATTTGCCTTGCTACTGAAAAACACTGAAAAGATTTTAGATTCTTATTTAGCTAAAGGAAGAAATTAATTAGGAATCAGATAATACTCTTTTTTATAATTTGCATAGCTAATTGTTTTGGTACAATACTTGTAGTTCTGTCTTACACGTTGCATGAATGTAGTTTCTATACTGGACTGATGGGTTTTGACGTAAGGTCCAGAGTACAAACAAGTTTTCAATAACAACTTTAACTCATTATAGACTTACATTTTAATTAATCGTTTTATTCTTCTTTGCTCACTGTAATCGTGGCTTAGTAACCATTTTATGGTTATGGTATGGTTGCATAGATTAATAACCTCGTGTAGCTGTATTTTCAAGTCTGAAATAACTGGAGTATTTCCACCTGTTTTCTGTGGTTGGTTGATATTTTCAGGATTTGCGCATGGAAATCGCCAAGCAAGAATTAATTGTTCATGCTCGAGAGACTGCTAGCAAAGTACTACAAGCCATTAATGGTGAGTTGTGGTGGACTTTGGTGTGTTTGTGTGTTCCATTGGGTTTGTTAATGTAAAATGACAGTATCCTTATTGTAACACAGATCGGCAGAAATCGGAACGACTGGCTTTAGATGCAAAGAAACGTGAACAGTTTCAGAAGTTGAAAGAGCAATTTGCAAAAGACCAAGAGGTATTTCTGTGTTTATTTCTAAAGGCTAAGTGTGTTTCTTATACAAATGATTGAAAGGTTATTTTGATCTATTGTACCGAATTTGAATGAATTAATATATAGAGGTTGTGAATTAATATGAATGAATTGAATGAATTAATATATAGAGGTTATGAATTAATATGAATGAATTGAATGAATTAATATATAGAGGTTGTGGATGCTCCATCCCTGGAAAAGGTTGTGGATGCCTCATCCATGGAGGTATTCAGGACCAGGCTGGATGTGGCCCTGGGCAGCCTGGTCTAGTGGTTGGCGACCCTGCACATAGCAGGGGGGTTGAAACTAGATGTTTTTTCTGGTTTTTTTTCAACCCAGGCCATTCTATGATTCTGTGATGATATATTCCTGAAACACAGATAAGAACTTTTTGCAAATGTGTACTTCACAGCTAGTATTGAGTGGCTTTTAAAAGTTTTAAATATTTATGCAGCGTCGCCTTGCTATAAAGCAAGAGGAGATTGATGATGATTTCAGCTATGCCCGAGAGCTCAGAGAAAGAGAAAAAAGACTGAAAGCTTTGGAAGAGGAACTAGAAAAAAAGGCAAGGTAAGTCTACCTGAGTAGTCTCCCAGAGCTCATGAGGACCTCAGGAAAAAAAATGTTTTATTTTGCAATTTATGGCATTAGGAGTTTTCAGACACTACAGGAGTAATGTTCACAGCTGTAGGATGAGTGTAGGATTGTTTAGTAGTCTAGAAACCTCGGATCAACTGATTTGTGCCCAATCTATCCAGTCTGTTTTCTGTTTTGATCAGAGTTTGGGTAAAAGTGTTAAGCTTACAATTAAAATGTGAGCCCATAGCAAAAATGGCCATGTATATGTCAAAGCAGAAATAAAAAGGAGATAGCAGGTATATTGATAATCAGTTACTTGGCATGCTTTTGTTATGTATCTAGTGGTATTTCATTTTCTTCCCCTATATCCAGAAATACTTACAAAAACGAGTGATGTACTAAGCATAGTTATAAGAACATATTAAGACTGCAGTCCTATTTTCTTTACTTGTTATTTTGCTCAGTTCTGAAATGCAGAAAGATCTAATTCTTCAGAAGGGAAGAGGAAAAATTGCTATGTGACAGTCTGTAACTTATCTTTATTTTTACTTTTGCTCAGGCAGGAGTTAATTGACCATTATAGCAAACTTTCTGATGATGCAGCCCGTAGGGAACAAAGAGCTTTATGGAAGATCCAGCGACATAAGTTGGAAACAGCTCGTCTTAAGTTTCTTTTTGAAGATCAGAAACGTATCGAGGTATTTTCTGAAAAGATTTAAATAAATGATCTTTAGAAAATCTAGTATTCAATGCATTAAAGACTTTTGGTTCTGTCGTTTTTGCTTGCAGGAAATGCTTGAAAAACTTCCAGATGGAAGCTACAGGAGAAAATTAGATATTATTCCTTACACACAGTGCCACCTGGCTTTGGATAGAAACACTGCTGTGGAAGATCCACATTCACAGGTGAGTTTGTTTGCTTACATAACCTCCAGGTAGATGTTCCACGTTTCCTTGAGGGGAGTTCATTTCATAGTTCAGTTCATCAAATAGAAGGTTTGCTGTAGCAGCAGCATGAGTAGTTATCACTGTATCCGTAATACATCTGAAAAATTGGAAAATTTAAAGTCTTACATGTAACAACATGATGCCTTATTAAGTAGCTTGATTATGTGACTAGTCATACAGTGTAATAATTATTTCTTTTTAGGTGTCATCTGTGAAACCTTTGCGTTCTAATGAAAAAGTTGGCAGGAAGGAATCTGAATCTGGACTGGAAAACATTACATCTACTGACAAACCATTGGCCATGCCACAGCTGGCAAATACTAATGCTGATCAGCTTTGTCAGCCTAAAACTGCAGGGTCTGAATGCAGTCTGCAGAGTTCAGAGCAAGTGTGCAGTCCCCTATGCAATGCTGATTCCTCTCCTGAATCCAGTGTGAACATAGAAGATTTCTTACCAAAGCCACAAGATGAACAACCTGTTGCCATTAGCTTACAAGGATCTCTGCTAGATGAAGCACTTAGAAATATTAACTCAGATCTGTCAGAGACTTCTCCAATGAGTGAAAATCAGCCTGTCTCAGAAGGAGAAGGTAATACACTGTTACATCAGCAAAATGAGTATGATTTTAATACTGTTCTCAGGCCAACTGCTGCTTTGCAGGGGCACATTAGAGTTGGAGAAAATGTATTTGATGTGGAGCCTAGAAGGCCTCGATGGAACATCCATGGGCATGCATCTGATGCCAACATTAGAGTGGGAGAATATGTGCCTGAGGTGGACACTTACCAGCCACGTTCAAGTCCTTATGGGCATTCTTCAGATTCCCATATAGAAATCAGCAGCTACACTTCAGAAGTTGAACCTACTCGGCCCCGATGGAATATTCATGGGCATGCTTCTGAAGCTCATATTAAAATTGGGGAATATGCTTCAGAGGTAGAGCCCTCAAGACCTAGGTGGAGCATTCATGGACACGCTTCAGAAGCCAATATTAGGGTTGGTGAATATGTGTCAAATGTTGCTCCTGCAAGGCCTCGGTGGAACATCCATGGTCATGTGTCTGATGCCAATATTAAGATCGGTGAGAACGTGTCAGAGGTTGTCTCAGCTAGACCTCGTTGGAACATCCATGGGCATTCTTCACAGTCACACATCAAAATTGGAGAGCTGGTTTCAGATACACAGCCTGTGAAATCTCGTTGGAGCCCATTTGGTCATGCATCCCAGTCAAGCATCCAAATAGGGAAATGGACTCCATCTACAGAGGATGATCCCATACCTCATCGTAAAGCAATTTCTGGTCCTTCATCTGATTCCACAGTTCAGACACTTCTATATAATGAAGAATTATCTCCTTCTGAAGAGATTAGAAAGGAAACAAAACCATCACAAGCTAAGGAAAGTATTTCACCACAGTCACAGCCATCTGACATTGATCCTGTCTCTCCTGACACTAGAGATGACAAAAAGGAAAATACAACGGAAGAGAAGCAAGAAGGTAAAATAAAATGAAGTTTATTCAGTCAGCATTTGTTTAAGAGATCTTGAAAGTCACTGTAAATGTTTATGTTCAAAATGGCTACTTATTTCTTAATTCCTTATATAAGTTTTAAAATGCTTTTAGAATCCAGAGTCAAGAATTCTACTTATTCTTTTCTCCTATATACAAGAAATAGAGAATTAAGGGAAAAAAAAAATAAAAGGGTTCTGAAACTTTGTGAAACAGGACTTCATGTGATCTTGAGTAGAGAACGTGCACAAAGCTGCACATGTTGGACTTTGGGGAGGAACTCTCAGTGTGGCGGTCTATAAGCTTTAGGGAAATTTTGAACAACTTTGGGAACAGATCTGAAGTATGAACTAAGTACTATAACCAGGTCTGAGTAATTGCTGTCTTTAATTTATTTGTAATTGTAGTAATTGCAGGTGAGGTTGACAAGGACCCTTCTCCAGATTCATCACAGAGCTTGCAGGTAAGAAACAAAGTGGTAGTGCGGAAGACTTCCTACTCCTTCAAAGAATCAAGTGATGTGGTAATTAAGGTAGTAATTAAGGTACTATGCGTGTCTTTGTTAATTTACTAATCTGTAATGCTGTATGGTTTTTACATGTCAAAAAAGAATTGACAAGTAAGCTGTCTTATTTTCAAATGGAACAACTTGTCAATTGCCTGTAAGAAAACATGAAGTGTGAACAGCCAAAGCCAGCAGCTGTCCTAAGAGCAATTTGTCCATGTTTTTTTCTTTCAGGCAAAAGAACCTGAAAAAGCAATTCCACAGGATACTGTGCCTCAAGAAGCTTTATTTTCTGAACCTAGTGCTTCCAAGACTAAGGATGAGGAAGGGGGAGAGGAAGATGCATGGAAGAAAGAACAAGCTTATTTGAAAGCATTATCTGATCAGTACTGTATCGAAAAGTACCAAGATAGTTACGATTTGATGTGTGAGTAGAACACTTGGGAGTGGTAGGAAGAGGAAGGTGTAACAAACTTGAGCAAGAAAGCCAAGTGCTGGAAAAAGTATCTGAATTTTCAGTAAATTATCAATATTACGAGCTGCAATAGCTCAACAAAATATTTCTAGGCACAAAGACGAGAATTACACATTGACAAGCTTTAATTTTCTGAGGTAGAGGGGTTTGCAGAAGTTAACAGAAATAGATTATCAAATTGCTTCAGTATAGCAACTCACAATGTCTGTGTATTTTTAAATTTAGCAGAACTACCAGTTTCCCATCTCTTGCACCATGTGATTCCAAGATCATACACTTTTCCTGTGGATCCTATGGTGCAGTCAGCAACAGATGAAACAGCTGTACAACTGAGCGAGCTCCTCTCTCTGCCCGTGCTGATGAAACGTTCTATTACTGCTCCACTGGTATCTCAGTGAGTACTTTTTGGAAACAGTGTAATTTGTATTATACCAATTAATGTAGTGTTCTTCATTAGTTCTGTTCCAAGACAAGAGTTGCACATAGATGCGTGCTTCTAAATTTTCCTTTTGCTTCCACAAGTGGTCTGGTGGCTGGGTTATTACAAATTAAGAATCATAGAATCACTCAGGTTGGAAAGGACCTCAAGGATCATCAAGTGCAACTGCAGCCTAACCATAGTACCCTAACTCTAACAACCCTCTGCTAAATCATATCTCTTGAGTACCACATCCAAACGGCTCTTAAACACATCCAGTGTTGGATGGTGACTCAACCACCTCCCCGGGGAGCCTATTCCAGTGCTTAACCACCCTTTCTGTAAAGAAGTGCTTCCTAACATCCAACCTAAACTTACCTTGGTGCAACTTGAGGCCATTTCCCCTCATCTTGTCACCTGTCACCAGTGAGAAGAGACCGACCCCACTCTCTCTGTAAGCACCTTTCAGGTACTGGAAGAGAGCAATAACGTCTCCCCTCAGCCTCCTCTTCCCCATACTAAACAGCCCCAGCTCCCTCAGCCTCTCCTCATAGGGCTGATTTTCCAAGCCCTTCACTAGCCTCGCTGCCCTTCTCTGGACCTGCTCCATGTCCTTCTTGTACTGAGGAGCCCAAAACTGAAAACAGTACTCGAGGTGAGGCCTCACCAATGCCGAGTACAGGGGCAGGATGACTTCTCTAGTCCTGCTCACCACACCATTTCTGATCCAAGCCAGGATGCCATTGGCCTTCTTGCCCACCTGGGCACGCTGCTGGCTCATATTCAGCTGACTGTCCAACAGTACACCAAGGTCCCTTTCCATCAGGCAGCTTTCCAGCCACACCTCAGTTCAGATTTACATTGTAAATAGTAATATACACATACGTTTCTATGTGTGTATTACAAAACTTGGAATACAGGGGCTTAGAGGGAAGAATTTGCTCTCACACTCCTGGATTTCACAACAGTGTATTTCACACCACTGGTTTCCTTGTTCTTTTGAACTCCATTGTCTTCAAGGCTGATTTGAAATTGACTGGAGTCTGTTCTTGTTGCTGTTAGAATATTAAGGGAACGCGCGTGTGTGGGGCTATTTTATGAGTATATCTAATGTTATGTTAAACAAAAGTGCGTTAATGTGTAAAAGTTCAGCTTCTGTCATGAAAACAGCTACTCACAGATAGGTTGAAATGCTTCCTATTTTAGAATCTTCTTGCAAAATTGGATACGCATCCCTGATACACAAGTTACATTATTTAAAGCTAGCTTTGATTACTTGCACTAAACCATGAACTGTACTGTAGACTTGCCTTCATTGCCTGGTATCAGTGCTTTACCGGTTAGGATATTTTCAGGGATGAAAGAGTCCTCCTTGATCTGTTTGTTTAGGTGACAGAAATAAGTCAGAAGACCTGTTGATAAAACATTGCTACAGGGTCAGCAGCCTGTTGTATGTGTAGCCAGCCTTAAAGTACTTCTGCAGTGCAGTTCAAAACCCAGTTCACTGAGGTGGTAGGTTTTAGTTGTGGCATATTCTGAGTGAAGGTTTTTGAGCATAAGCTTTATCTCATTTTCTTTTGCTTATGTGAATGTGTTCCTGAAGATCAAAGTACTGAAGCATTAACTTGATGTAGCCATAGCTGAATGTTAACATTAAGAAGGAGATCCTTGTAAGAATAATACCTTTTCTGTGTTTTTCTTTTAGTGTCTCTCTTGTGAACAAAGCAATAGTTGATTACTACTTTGTGGAACTGAATGTAGAGAAGCATTTTGAAGCACTGAGACACTTCCTGTTAATGGAAGATGGGGAGTTTGCTCAGTCGCTCAGTGACCTGTTGTTTGAGAAGGTATATGCTGCGTCTTCGTAGCCTTTGGTTTTTGGTTATCTGTTTTAGCTTGACTCCTGTGAATGAAATTGGGTGGAAATAAGGGAATGGTGTGAATCAGAATCCTAGCTTGTGCTGTTTTCCTCTCTGTGCCATGTCAAGAAGTGAGGAACTCTGTTAAGCTTGTAAGGACTGAGGCAAAAGAAGGTCTTTGCTCAGAAGGGATGCCCATGCCCAGGGAAATTCCAAGGAAGGGTGTAATATTTCTTACAGATAGTCTCAGAAATAGAGTACTTGGTACATGGAGAGTAGCAATTTCTAACTTTGACAGATCAGCAGTTAAGGAAGGGCATTTCACTCTTTCCTGTGACAACTGCTGCACTCTGTCTACCCCCATCTCCTGGCAGCAAAGCTGGAAGAGTCTGTGCCACTTCAGATCCAGCGCAAAGGCCTGTGTTGTAAAATAACAGCTCCTACCTCAAATGTCCTATAGAGCAGAAGGGGGGACATCTGAAGAGAGTGCTGCACTGTCTGATGAGACTGCATTCTTCTTGTCACGTCATGGGCCAATATAATAAAATACGAGATATTACTTTCAGAGCAGCTGTCGTGTATCTGATTATCAGTAGAGAAACATACTCGTAGGACAGTTAATGCATTTTTTCTGTCCCCTTAAGAATGCCTTTGGTGCAACAAGAAAAAGCACTTGACTCCTTGAATAGCTTGATTTGTATGCCTCTGAGGCTGCTGCACTGTGAGATGGACAGACTGGAGTCATGTAGCTAATGCCAGCCCTGTCCCTGGCTTTCTGCCCCTCTGAAGCCTGAAGGCCGTATTTCCTGCAACAGGGATGCTAAACAGCTCCTGAACCACAGCAAGCTCTGATCCCACATATCAAAAGAAATCAGTGCATGTGGGAGATTACCTTGATGCTGCGGACAACAAATTATTCAAAAGTTTCTTCATAACCTCTTTGTGCATCCCTACTGCAGAAGTAAAAACTTCTAGTCAGAATGGTGGGGCAAGGCAGGGTAGTCACCACTTTACCATTCTGCTTTAATTCACCAGTGTGCGAGAGCCAACTCTTTTAATTAATAATGTGTAATTAGAGTTTCCTTTTCCCGTAGCTTGGATCAGGACAGACGCCTGGTGAACTGCTGAATCCGCTGGTGCTTAACTCTATCCTAAACAAAGCATTACAGTACAGTCTTCATGGTGACACCCAGCTTGCTTCCAATCTTTCTTTTGCCCTCAAGTACCTTCCAGAAGTGTTCAAGCCCAACGCACCTGATGCTCTGAGCTGCTTAGAGCTAAGGTACAAGGTAAGGAAGTATGTCTGAAGGCAGTGGTACTGCAAGTGTAGCATGGTTCTTGTGTACTGTGGTAGACCAAACATCTTAATAATGGAATACCTTCAAGAATGGAGTGAAAAACCGTATAATTGAATTTACAGGATTTACATATTCTGGCCACTGCATTATATTATTAAAATACTTACATCAGTTTATATGTCTCTGAAATGCTTGTGTCTGAAATATTGTAATAATTTCTAACACAGAAATGCAGCATGATCAGTACTCGGTTATTTCTTCTAGGTTGACTGGCCTCTGAATATTGTCATAACGGAGAGCTGCATGAATAAATACAACAAGATCTTCTCCTTCTTGCTTCAGTTGAAGCACATGGTGTGGACTCTAAAGGATGTGTGGTTTCACTTAAAACGCACTGGTAAGTATAACAAGTGAGCTGGAGGGTATGCTGCTAAAAACGTGCTCAGCTCCTTGTGCTAGTCACAGAATCACAGGATTGTAGGGGCTGGAAGGGACCTCTACAGATCATTGAGTCCAACCCCCCTGCAAAGCAGGCTTCCTACAGCGGGCTGCACAGGTAGGTGTCCTGAAGGGTCTCTAATCCAGAGAAGGAATCGCCACAATCTCAGGTTGTCAGTTGGTTATAAACATGACTTAAGGCAGTCATGTCAAGCTTCAGAAGTCACAATAAAGAAATTTCCTTAGCATTTTAAACAGGTCTTACTAATATTCCTTTATAAATCCTGGTTTAGACAATCCCACTGGATTCCACTGATAATATATTTCTGTTTTTCCTTTCAGCATTAGTGAGTCATGCATCAAATTCTGTTCAGTTCCGACAGCTCCAGCTATATAAACATGAAATGCAGCATTTTGTGAAAGTTATTCAAGGTTACATTGCTAATCAGATTCTTCATGTTACGTGGTGTGAATTTGGAAACAAACTGTCTTCTGTGGGCAATTTGGAAGAAATTCACAGAACACACGCTGAGTACCTCAACAAAGCAATCTTCAGGCAAGCTAGCATGCTTATATGTATTTCAAATATTTAAGTTAATGGACCTGCCAGTCTACCCATCTGTTTGGCCCAGTGTATGTGTGCAGAACTGGCTTCTCCCTAACCATAAACACTGCTACGTCATTCTTATACATGAAAGTGCCTCGAGTCCAAGTGTTCTTATAAAGGGAAATAAACATAGTGGCACATAGCAAGGTCCATACTTTCCTCAGCTACCCATCTCCTTATTCCCCCTGATTCTTCCCTGCAGTTGCTTCCCACTCTGCCTCTGTGATCCTCAGATCCCCTTGAGCTGGGGAGCTCTAACCTGCAGACTAAGGGCACTCCTGCCACAATTGTTCTTCTTTCAGCCCATCCTTGTCGTAGCCTCTGTTAATGAGCGTTGTTTTCATTCTGTGTGAGTAGTGTTCACAAGCAGTCCTGGCTCAAGAATGTGAAATGCTTGTTCTGTACATTTTGTGTGCCCCTAATACAGTGTGGTGCCCAGGACTAGGCTGTGAGGGAACAAATGTGACGTGATGCCTCCATCCAGAATCACGAGCACAGCAAGAGACACATGTCTAATGGGAATCTTACAGCCTTTTGGTTACTTTCTATGGGGAGGGGTGGTGGTGAGAATAAGAGTAGAGCAACTAAAGTCTATTTGATTTCTTCTTAAAGCGTATACACAGGAATGACAGTGGGTAGACAGAAAAGAGATGGGAAGAACAGGAATTATAAAATCATCACAGTTGACTGCAGATGTGTAGATTTTTTTGTTGTTATCACTTAAAGCAACGAAAGACGAAACCTAAAGGACTGTCACCCCATTGTTGCGTTCTTCTTCCTACACACACAAATAATGTCAACTACATTTTTAACATTATTACTGTTCTATTAGGGGTCTGTTGACTGAGAAGGCTGCCCCAGTGATGAACATCATACACAGCATCTTCAGCCTCATCCTGAAGTTCCGCAGCCAGCTGATCTCACAGTCGTGGAGCTTTGATGCTGGGAAGCAAATGGCCGTTCATCCCAACTTTGGTTTGATGCAGCAGTCGTACAATACTTTCAAGTATTACTCTCACTTCTTATTCAAAGGTAAGAAATTGCGTACATTCCGGGACAGTGATAGAAGAAAGCATTCAACTGACAACTGAAAAAATAGTTAAGAGGTTTTGGAAGAACAGCAGGAAGATGTGTGTACTTACTGTGTGTTACAACATGGAGTTCTCAAATGAAAACTGCATCATCTTGTTCTGCAAGCATTAGATCATCTTAGTGGTTTCTTTCAACCTTAATGATTGAGTGATTCTAATTAAAGCATCCACATGAGAAGTCTTAACAGATATCCCTCCCCAGACTGAACATAAATCTTTCCTTAATTTCCAAAATAAAGATTTTGTATTTAGCTTTCCATATGTGCTTATATTTTTCTTTTCTCTGCAATTGACTTCTGGAACTTTTTATTGGCAGCAATGAGAGATAGTTATCTCTAAAATTGCCTCGAAGCTTTGTCTGTCTGAACTGGCTGGATGATACTATTGCTATGTGATTTGAAAATTCTAATTCCAGTGTTAGACTGAGGCTCAGTGAGACCTTCCTGGCACTGCCTGGAGCTTATAGCCAGTTTTCCAGGCATATATTTTTCAACTGCATGAATCATTTAACAGTTATATCCTTTAACATTATAAAATTTCTTCTTGCTATCAGCTTAGCATATAATGTCAAGAAATGGTTGAGCTATCTTTTTTTTCCATTTCTCCTTCAGGCCTTGCTTGTATTTGTAGCAGCAGGCACTTACCTTTCCCCTGAATACAAAGGTAGCTCATGGGTTTGGTTGTTTTTCGTTTGTTTCTCCAGAAACCCTTCAGTTCCTGAAGGAAGTGTAACTGTTCTCCTTAGATCTGTTTTTCTAGAACAGTTTCTAGTCAGATTATATTCTTTGGGAAATGAGTTGCCCTTTTTATTCTTTAAGGGTATCCAAAAATGGTGTCAGAGGACCAAAAACAGATATTTCAGGATGAGTTAGAATGGCTGCTTCCAAATTCTCCAGGAAGTCAGAACACCTCTGGGAACCACCTAAGCCCATACTACGAGATCTATGATTGCTTCATGGACAGAGATTAATAAACCATTCCGTAAGGAAATTTGCTGAGTGACCCAGTTCTTTCCACCGTCTTTATTAAGCACTACAAAACAAACCTGTGCTTGTTCATCTACACGTGTTCCTTCAGTCACTGTGTATTGTAGAAGACTCACAATGTGTTGATCCAGTATCCATTGAAAGCCAATACAAAGTAGTCTGGACTTCAATGGCTTTGGCGCAGGCCCTGACTTCTAACTGTCCACCTTCCCTTCCTCCCTGCATGTTGCTGCTGCTTGCTGATTCCCTTTCTCTAAGTGCATGGGACAGCTTAGGGAGTTTCTGTTGCCTTTTTTACTCTGTTAAATAAGGATATGAAGAATAAGTCAGTTGATTTGTGGAGCTTGAAGGGTTTGTCGTAGGAGTTTCTGTGATTTCCTCTCTCACGTGGACATAGCTCAAGAGAGCTTCAGCAGAGCTTCTTCCTTCAGAGATCACCAGCAGGCCTAACCATGTTTCCTGGTCAGGTGGCATTACGATAAGAACACGGCCTCTTGTTGTGAAAGCAGCCTGGGGAAAGCATAATACAGTTTCACTTGGAACTTGCATCTAATTTGCAGTTCCTTATAGTTCCAGAGAGAGAGCTCAGACCTTTCTCAAACAGAACTGCACATTTGTTTCCATTGTCCTCAGCTTTCTACAATAGGCTGGTTTTGTTGCTTCTTTTCCCCAGAATTAAAACGCAGATACTTACTGACGTTAGAATATTAATCTTGGTTGAAGCTTATTTTGCCTTTTGTTTTTCTTCCAGTGGTAACAAAGCTCGTAAATAGAGGATACCAGCCACATTTGGAGGACTTCCTACTGCGAATCAACTTTAATAACTACTACAAGGATAACTGAGCCCTGCAGCGTGAAGATCACTGATATAGCATGGTAAAGCAGATTCAGATAAGCATATATGCTTGGAATTTATAGGAGCTTATGCAAATGCCATGCAAGAGGCATTTTTGTCAGTGAAATAACCCACCCTCTGATAGCTTGAAGAATATATATAGCCACCACATAGTTTTTAAGATGCATCCCTCTCTCTATAACAGCTTCCTGTTGTTTCACCTACTGGGAATCAATGTTGTCATTATCACAAAGATAGAGGAGTGCCCCATCTTAACAGGGGAGAGAGTGCAAAAACTGTATATCTGTGGATGTGTAAATGTTGTATTTTCAGTGTTGTGAATTTCCTCCAATGTAAATACGTCCATGTGAAATAAATTAAAAGATGCTTTCTAAAGTTGAGTTGTTGAGTGTGAGGTGCAGCCGTTCAGACAGAACTTAGTTGGTATGTTTTATTTTCACACATAGAAATAGATAAATAAGATCAGTCTAAACATGACAGCTTCTTGAAGGCTGGTAGTTAGAGTGGAAGAGGAGGGCTTGATGGAACATGGCAGTGGTCGGCGAGAGAATAAGTATTGGACTATTGAAGCACTCAGCAACTGTCTGATCACTTATCACAGATCTACTTTCCTTACGCCTCATTTGGGCTTTACGTTACCACCACAAAATGAGATGTATGGGAGGTAGAAGAGAAATTCAGCACCACAGGAGTGAAACAGCTCCAACTGCTGCCTCCAACTGCAGGGTCACATTTTTCACTTCTTTGCTTTTTTTTTTTTTTTTTTTACCTCAACGTTACCAAAAGAAACCATGAAATATGAAATGTTGCAGAGGGGGATTCTGCTTTGCATTTTTCAGGTTTGAAGTATGTTGACTTTTGATATTAAGTCACATTTGCTTAAAACACAGATATATTCAGATTCTCATTTGGTGATCGTTGGTCTCTTAAGGGTTCAGGCATTGCCCACATATTCTCCATAGTATGGAACATTGGAGTCAGAATACATCAGCTGTAAAGCTGCCCTGGTCCCAGCTAAGTATAAAAGACCATATTACACACTTCTAACAAATCTACTCTGTTTTCTCTATCTGTGCTTAATTTTACTCCTTTCCTCCTGCAGAAGATATCCAAAGGGCAGGTGCCTTGCAGGTTGAGCTGCTTTGTTGCATGGGCAGGTAGAGAGCTGTTTGTCTACCTGATGTGCTTGTGCTGAAATCAGCTAAAACAAGCCTGCGTTGTTTGCCTCCCGCTGGGACTGCTGTCCCGACGCACAGCTATCGCCAGAGAGCAGCCAAACTGCTTCCACAGCTTTCAGAGCTCCTCAGCGCAGTGTAGCAGTCAGCAGTCAGGTGACTTCCAAAGGAGCACTGTGTGATGAAGGAGAACTTTAGGTGCAGTCTTACAACAAGAGAAAAAAAAAAGTACAGAAGTGATTGTGGGTTGAGCCCTGGCCTCCAGCTAAGCATCCCTACAGCTGCTCGCTCACCCCACTGTCACCATAGAACAGTTTGGGTTGGAAGGAACCCTAAAGACCACGCTGTGCCACCCATGCTGTGGGCAGGGCATCTCAGGCTGCCCAAAGCCCCTCCAGCCTGGCCTTGAGCACCTCCAGGGATGGGTGGGGCACACCACATGCAGGACGGCAGAAGAAAGGGGAAAAGCAGAAATGAGGGCCCAGGAAGAGGGAAACGCAGCAACAGCAGCCGCTCCTCACACACCACGAGCAGGGCAGAGCCCAGCCACTGTGAGCTATGGCTCCCTTGGAGGAACCTCCTCGTTTGTATGGCTGATAGGAGACACAGAGGAGCCCTCTGGGTACTTTGGAGAAGCTGTGTCATTCTCCCCCCCCTACCCCAACCCCTCCGCCCCTGTATGATGTAACACAGGTCTTAGTTATTTAGAATGCAATGCAGTTAAGGCTCCTAAACAGGATGTGGCAGTACAGAGAAACCCTCTGAATATTTCTACATCCACTGCCTGAAGTATCAGGCAGCTCTGGGCAGGGGAAGTGCAGGCTGTGATCGGTGTCTGGCTCCTGCTGACTGCTGACAGAGCTATTTTTATAATGCTTCTTCCCTTTTGACTCCAAGGCCTATTTCTTTGAGCAGAGTTTAAAACTGAAATCCTGTATCTGCTGACACCGGGCAGCAGGGTTCTGTGTTTCTCCCTCACCCCCCCTTTCCTTCTTAAATCTTTGGGATTAAAGAGGCATCGGCGTAGGTCTTACAGACAGGTAACTAAGAGGGGAGGGTCCTCACCTGCCCCCCACACACTGCTGGTGAGGCAGAAGGCTGCAGCCGTCATCATTCACTCCTCAGAAAACACTGCAAAAACATCAAGTGAGAGTGCCCTGATCCCATTTGGCCACCTGATGCTGACCCAGCACTACTGCTTCTGCACAGAGAAGGCTGCTGAATGGCACCGTTAACAGGAAAGGCCTCGCAGGAAACAACAGGCACAGACCAGGATATTAAAATTGCATTTCGGATGTATTTTTTCTTTTAATAAAAGAATTAAAGACAGTAGCAGCATTTGTCTGAAGAGAAACAAACAAACGTTCCAAAGAGAACACCGACAGTCAAACATGAGGCAATGATAGCTCTACAAGCTGAGGAAGCAGTGATGGTGAGATCTCAGTCACGAGAGGAGCCCCACTGCAGTGTGAGGCTGCTGGGCCCCTGGGAGCCACCTGCCTTCAGGCAATGGCGGGTCAGGTTGTATAGGCAGAGGACCAAAGTGCAACCGAAGGGCTTCCAAAGAACACCACTGGTGGTGTTGAAGAGTCACAAATTCATTCTGAACCTAAAAGTCTTTTTATATAAGCAGAGTTTCTGATCAGAAATAATTATTTTCAGGCCTAAGTACAGCACATATGAGCTCTAAAAAAAAACAAACAAGCAGTGATTTATGATTCAAATATTCAGACTCTCAAATGTTACAAGCTGCATTTCCTTCTCTCTGAAGAGCTGACCTAAAAGATGAAGTTCTTAGCTAGGCTAAGCTTAGTTGAACTGTCCTTAACAAGCTCCCACTTCCACACTGCTCTGGGAACAGAACGAAGTGACTATCGATGAGCTGAAACTCATTTGCCTTTTGGAATGAAGGCACTAGAAGAGCACGAGTATTCTATTGGGCTTCCAGTTGTCACTGTTACTCAAATACAGAGCATTATTGCATGCACTGAGAAACCAAGCAGTTCAACGCCAACAGCTCAGCCCTGGCAGAAACATGGAGAGCGTACTCACAGCTGGTGAGCACGGTGTAATTGTGACAAACACAGCCTTAAGTGGCACACCAACGCAGCCACACCATGAGCCTTCTCTAGTCATGATTTCAAGCTTTCCAGGCCTCTTGCACCTGATTCACACTTAAGAATGCATTCAGTTGGCAATGTACCCTACGTTTTCATTCTTCACTTTTACATTTGGCATCCCTTTTTAAGGATAAATTTGCTAGCTATTTCAAAGTATCTCCCTCTTTCTCTCTCCATGAGTTTGGTATCACAATGGCAAATTAATGTGCTGCTTTATATGGAAACTAATTCAGTAGTCACCATCTCCTGTGTCCAAATACAGTGCTATAATACCATTCTCCTCCATGCATTAACAAGATCTACTCATACCCCAAAATAAAGTAACATCAGAATGCCATTAAAAATACATAATCCCTGAGGTATGGTTTAAAATCACTACTTTAGACCACTTCCCTGGTGCAGTCCTTACCCAGCCCTGCCTCGCAGTAAGAGCTTCCATGAGGTGGTTTGGTGTCAGAAGTCCCCATGTTCAATGAAGGATAATGTCTGATAATGGTCACTTCAGCAGTCAAACTCCTCCAGAAATGGGTTGCTTCCAGGAGACAACCAGCTGCACCAGCAAGCATTACAGAATCACAGAACTGTACGGGCTGGAAGGGATCATCCACTCCAGCCCCCACATTACTGCTGCCTTCTTGAAGGCACATCCTCTTCCACATGCACCATTCTGCCCCAAGCTGGACAGACACTTCTTCACATTGATCCTTTTCAGTCAGGACTCTGAGATGTCACAGGAGGTGCCGTGTTTGTCAGATTCTCATTTGCCACAGACGTTACTTAGCATCAGCTTCTCTAAGTCAAACACAAGACAGAATGAATGTCTGCATTCAAAACATCACCTATTTACTGCGGCAGGAAGAACAAACTCATTATTAGCAGAACTGGACAGGCAGCAGCCCAGCTTTCTCCCTGTTTCTCCATAGCTCGTTATTTGAGGAAGACTTAAAAGAGCACATTTCAACCTGAGCTAATACCTGACCTGTACAGGGGCAAAGAGCTATTTAGTAGACTGCCCTTAAACTCACAGTGGAAGACAGTGGCCTCTTTAGAAAAGAGAAACCTTTGCACCACATCAGACTTGCACAAGGATATGTGAACCAGAGCCCTTCAGAAATAAGCTCAGAAAGCTCAGTCAAACCTTTAACTTGGGACCTTCTTTCATTTTTGCCGACATGGCAATAGAAGAAACAGATTTCCCCCTAAAATCTCAAATGAAACCAACTGAAATATTATCAATACATTTTCAAGCAAGTCAGCTCCCATCCTCCTCTAGAATCTTTTACACACTGCTCAAATAGCACATTCCTCAAGTAGTACGTTCCTCTCTTTACAGTGTAAAACTTCTCAAAAGCCACAGAAGCAAAGTAAGACACGCCGGACCACAGTGGGAATGGAAGCATCTCACTGCCCACTGTGAACAGGCATCCCAGCTGCGTGCTTCTCTCAAGGAGAACTGTGGCAGCAGTACAGAGATCAACACAAGGAACCCATATGTGAGTTCTGGGGTCACCCGTACAATTCGTGCTCAATTAGGCAACTGAATTTGCCTGAGTCAACTTACAGCTGGCTTACAAACTGCACCCATGGCTTTTGCAAATATTTACACACGTGTATACTGCACATAAACATTGTGAATCTGAACTGACTTCACCACCAAGGTTTTCAAGTGCAAATACAGAGTCTCCCTTAATTCTGCTCTTTAAGTATTATACATAATAGAACACAAAAAAGAACAAAACCCACCCGTTTGTTCGTTTCCCCCTCAGCCCCCTGCCTGCAGACTCTGTGAAAATAAAGATTAAATATCAACCTAAAGGTTCACAATAAATGAACTAATTAACTGAATCATGGCTTAAAACAAGCATCGCTGAATCTATTCCTCTGTTATAGAGGAGCAGAAATCCCTGCATAGAAAGAGCAGCGAATAGATGTTAGAAGTACTATTAGTTAAGACATCAGACAAAAACAGATCAGATTCCTGACTTGATACTTTTGTCTTCACGTAACAACTCCATTTGGATGTTCAAAAGTCAGCGGGTCTCAACAGAAAATACTGCAACGTGGTATGAATAAAGGGAAGGCTTTCAGTCTCAAAACACACAGAGAAACGATTTGTACAGACTGTCCAGCATTATCAGCTCGTTCCAAGGATCCGAGACTGCTCTAAATGAAGCACAGCTGAAGACTGTTGTAGGTGCATCCAAATGTAGGGTTGTTTCAATAACTTAATAGCACTTTGATTATTGCCTTGCTCAATTCTTCACTGCTGAAGGAGGATCAGAGTCTTCAGCTTACAGCAAAAAATAAAACAAGGCAGTTACGAAGATCATGTAACACAGAGCTCTGAAGCCCAGAGTGGAGGTTTACTGCAATACGACAGCCTGCTTCTGGTTGCTTGAGCACAAGCAGCTGCTGTAGCACTTGCTTCCTCCTCTTTTGTCTCCATCTCCGTGGAATCTTCTGTTTCTTGGAATGGATTTTCCAAGAGTTTCAATACATTTCTCACCTACAGAAGAAACGCAGTGTGGTTACTACAGTTTAGAAAGACAAAATGATGTGGAAAAGAACCTCAAACTAAGTGATGATTGAGTATGTTGTTTTTAATACGCAAACTCCAGGCAAGCCAAATAGGAAAGAGATGAACAATACCTACAGAAATGAGCAAAAAACTGCAAAGTAATACCTGGCTGAATTTGTATCTGCACGGAACTCAAGCTCAGATAACTTACAATGCAGGTCTTGTACGCAAATCCTTTTGTCATATTTCTCAGAACACATTACTCGACCCTTATTCTGAATGTAACAATCTGTATGCTGAACTCCACAGATGAAAGCCAGGAGTTTTTAATTACACCATATAGCACAGCAAGGACCAGGTGGAAGTTAATCCCCAACTGTTTCCTTTCACTGTCTTCAAGACGGTGAAGTGCCTTAAGATCAGGTAAAGTTCAGACTCAGATTTTCAGTTCCTCCATTTGTTCTGCAGTCATTAAAACCACCGCTCACTCAAAAACTGGACAAGCATTCCAAACAGAAAATTCCCAATCCCTTTACTGACGAAGCAGCCAGAATGAAGCTCACCTAGCATCGTGTTAAAGAGCAGCAAAACTACACATCCATGCAAACCTACACAGCTGTTAAGCAGCAATCTTACCTCTGAGAAATCCCCATTTTCAGCTGCTTCTATGGCATTCTGAGCAATGTAGTTTCTCAAGATGTATTTTGGATTGTTGGAATTCATAACCTTCACACGTTCAGTATTCCAGGCATCAACATCACTAATGCTTTCTAATTCTTTGTGTAAACGGACTCTGAAATTAAGCATGAAGCAAACTAGTTGTTTCTGCAAGATGTAAAAGTCGGTGTGATTCTTTGTCTGAAGGTCTGTAGTTGGTTGTCTGTGAAAACCTTCACATTCAGAACTTAGCTTTTAAATATTTCTGTGCTTGTTTATTGGTGGAATTGTTTCACATTCTGATAAAACGGATGCAATACAGCTGCAACTGTTTGGTCTGTCAGCAGGAATGCCTGCTAAAACTCTCAGACTCACTGTTAAACAAGATCCCAGCCAGCCAGGTGAGGAAAGAAGTCCTGACCTAAGCCACACAGCAGAAACAACTAACGTTCCACAGGCCATTTTTTGTACTGACAGCCTCCAGTTAACAGTGAGCTCTTACACACTGGTTAACACCTCAGGTGCCCGCACCCCACCTCCATCCCTCTGTCTGCATACTTTGAAACCCTGTTTTCTCATGACACATGCACACCATTCTCAAAGTGCGCAGCAAACATACTGCTATGGATACTGATAAACCTTACCTGTATTTCTCCAGCCATTCTGTCCAGTGCCTTTTATTTCTGCTGAGTAAATCAGCTGCTGTTAACTGCTGCAGTTTAGAGAATTGTTCGATGCGTTCTAATTCTTTATTTATATTAGCTTTTGTTCCAATGAGTGCAAACAGCTGAGGATTAGACTGAGCCAACATCAACATCATTGACAGTTGTCTGGGAATGGTGGGGAAAAAAGCACATAAGACATTTGAGTTGTAAGGCCTGTTGAGAATCATCTTTTTGCAACCAAGAAATAGATGTGAAAGCATTCACAATAACCTATATTCCACTGTAGGAATTAAATGCCAGTGTTTATAATTCACAAAACAAATAAATATATATATGTATATGACAGACTCAGTCCCAGCTGAGCATTTAAGTCACAAACCAAGCAAGAATTTCCACTGCTGCAGACTGTGATGCATCTGCTTAACAGTGAGATTTCCAACTGTGATACTACTAGCTTCGTAATACGTAGCAGGCTGAATTTATCATAGTAATGATGAAACTAAAAGCACTGGCCAAAGCATTTAAAGGAAACAACAGCATTACCTTGGATCCATCTGAGGTTTGAAAGCAACTCTCAGTTCTTCCACTGAAGCACACTGACTGATAAGCTTTTCTAAGAAATCTTCCAGTCTTGAAGGGTCAGTATCTACTGAGAATGAACTCAGCAAGTAAAAAATATTTGTGAAGTCTCCACCTGAAAAAATGAATTTTAGGGGTAATGGAACTAAGAAATCGGTAGGAAAACAGGTCCCACAGCCCCTTTCCAAACCTCCCACCCTCAAAGCAGCGTGGCACTCACTCGGTGAGAGTGCAATGCAACAAAGTGGGTGCCATATAAAAAAGCAACTACTGCCACACAGTTCACACAAATTCAGCTCTCCCTCAGTCTTCTGTTCTATCAGATGACAGTGTAGCTGTGCAAGGCTGCTTTCTTGTAAGGTGAAGATGAAAACGATGGCTTGGTGTAACTGTAAGGTGCTCATGGTCTACCTGTGTTCTTCACCAACCTGTGAGATGCATGGTTTCAAGCAGTTCAGACACCAGCTTACTATCTTCTTCTAATTCCAACTGAATTAGGCCTAGTTTCTTCCTCATCTTCTGCAAATAATGTTTTTCAAATTCTGCATCATATTCTTCTTCCAGGATGAGCTCACTTATTTCCAAGGGCAGCTCTGGGACTAAGGCTTCAGCAAGCTTCCCTAGATTCCACTTGCAAATCTCTGGCTGTTTGTTGTAAGCATAGCGCCCTGTGTTATCAGAGCCATTGCAGATGTGCTCAGGGTCATATCTACAGGAGAAGAAATAGCATTCTTTTTGTTATCTGCACACCAATACGATGTGAAGCTCTGTAGGAGTCTAAAACACAACAACTGGAAGGGAACAGTCCTCCTTGTTTTGATTCTCTTCCAAAAGCTGTCTGGTCAGGTGTTTTCCTGCCCTCCCAAGCACTGAGGAGCTCCACATGCTACATTTAGAGAAGTTACGAATACAGCTTTATATAAAAGCTGTACAGAGGAATTACATGACAACCAAGCCTAACTTAACCTACTTTGCTATAAAGAAGGTTTGTAAGTCTACCTGACAGCTAAGATATTAAAGCAATAGTGAACAACATCAGGATTGTTTTACACAGATAATACATATGCACATTTTGAATAATGCCCATAAGCCCCACTGACCTATCCATAAATCCAAAAGGGCCATAGTCAATAGTTAGTCCAACTATGCTCATGTTATCCGTATTCAGCACACCATGGCAAAAGCCAACACACTGCCACTCAGCAACCAATCTTGCCGTCCGCTTTGTTATCTAAAAGAGAAAATAATTTTGTTTTTCAACACAGTGTTTGGCAATCCATGCATTTCCAAGCATTTGTTAGGCTGAATGGATTTTTTCTACTGCTCTGATGGGAGCAGACTGTGGCAGCACGCCACATGTACAAGTATCTTGCAGACACCCGGCCTCTTTCCTCCTTTTATTAACTGCCCAGTTCCTATATTTCACGTCTGTTCGTTCTCCCTTTCTTCTTTCCATGCTCAAAAAATTAGTTGTACAGCTTCCAAACACGCTAAAGGCAGAACACTGAAATACAGTAAACCATCTGACATCAAGTCAATGCTCTTCTAGCCCATTCTTTTTCTCACTGCTTACTTTAAAGAACCATTAGCTACAGGCAGAAGAAAACAGCAAAGATCTGAGGAATAAAAGGAAGAACGATATGCAAAGAAACAAATATAAAGTCAGTCTTCTGGTTTACTTGGTGCATAGGAATGATTTACAAAAGGTAAGTGGGCTAGACAGAAATGATTCCTTGCTAACAAGCCTCAGCACTGATGAGCACTTACCTCAATCTGCCAGGAGCAGAAAAAGCCAAGAGTTCACCTTTTAGCTAAAAGATCTCCCAAGAATGGCAGCTTTATTTAAATCTCATGCTTCACTGAACACATGCTTCACCAGAGCTTTTCAGTTGTTTAACTGAGTGTTACCTTTGTGGGACCCTCACCTGTCATCACTGCGTGTGCCCCATCCGGCAGAGATAACAGCGTGTGATTTTACAGTAGGTCTAGTTACTTAATTTAGCCCATTCGTCAAATGCAACTAGATGTGCTCTACAAGATCTAAAAATTCAGGAAGCTAATCTGGCTTTTAAATAAATCTCTGTATTTCTAAATGCTTCACCGAATTGACATGAATTAATCGATGTAACCATTATCTAAAGCTTTTGAATCAAACTGTTTCCACAGTTAAAATCATTTATCTTCCCAAATAGCCAGCAATGCGCTGAAATTTAAAGTGACTGCCCTCTCCAGGATGTGGTGCATTCTATTAAGGTTTAAGAAATGATCTCATTAACAGAGGTAATGTTAGTTTCTTGTATTTGTCTTCATATTCTCTTCTACTTTTCTTTGCTAAAAATATGTAGTCAGTCAGATGAGGAAGAAAAAGTAGAGAATGCTTGTCCTGGGATATACTGTCAGGTAGAAAAAGCTGTAAATTAAAGCTGGAACAAAAGCTTTTGGCTTACTTTGAGATCCCAAGCTTCTACTCTTTCCAATATCCTCATTACTGTGTAATGTATAGAGTGTACTCTATACACTCTTCCTGAATTCTGCTTCACAGGGCAGTTGGAAGTCAGTGCTCCAAGTCGCTATGCATGCACAAAACTGATAACAAGCAAGAAAGGGAGACACACCCTGCAAGATGGTTCTGTGCCAGGAAGATGGGAAAAAATAAGGAAAAAAGAACAAACCTTTCAGCAGTAAAGCAATTCACAGCTGCTGGGTGTCTTTGTGTGAAGGTATCACACACTGCCAATGCCCTGGTAAAAAAATAAATCCAGCCAACAAGAATGCCTGAAAGCAATTAAAGCTTGGATGCACCTCAAAGATGGGTATATTGAGTAGAAAGACAGCTTTCTTTTTACTTCAGCCTTCAGTCTTTTTAACCAGATTTCTCTACTGCTAGCAGTACTAGAAAACAAGTGTGATATATACAAAAAAGAGCACTCTATTAAAAACATGCTCATGGAAGTTTAAAGAGCAACCACAATTTTTAAAGTTATTTAAGCAAATGTAGATAATTGTGTTTATTTTCTCATCAGTACTGTGAAATGCAATCACTTGTACCTTTTTCCTCCCTTTCCTCCACAGGGCAAGAAGATTAGCAAAGCACATTAGAGAATAGCTGAGAGCATTTCCCTCCTATTCAAATAGACAGAAGTGTTTGGTAAATGAGGCAGACTGGAGTGCTGTTCAGATGGAGATGGCTATGGTAAACTTCCACCAAGGAGACTAAACATGGAAGTACAATACTAGCAGAGATATGCAGCAAGGACACACCTGGACTGGAGAAGCACAACAAAAATGAGAGACACAGGGCAGTAAGGAACGCATGGCAGAACAGGGGGAAGAAATCAGTAGCAACTGTGTCAGGAAAAGAAGTCAAAGGCAGAAGGAGGCAGGAGTGGCTTTGTGGAGGCTGAGATGGGAGGGGAGTTAAGGGGAAAAAACAATCTTTGTTCACACACTCCTCTGTAAAGATTCTCAAGTTCCATAGTTTTTCTGCCACAAGAAAGTGAAGGTGCCATTGACTACAGAGCAGTACAGACCCACAGCTGGTGTCAATCTGCAGCCACTGCCAGCCATTAATTCACGTGAAAGGTCTGTTAGTGAAGTTAACCTCTTCAGCACCCAACAGCAAGCTGAACTAGCACTTGCTTTTCAAAAATGAATTATTCCAAGTATGCACAAACTCAGAACTCACAAGAGTTAGAGAACATCAGATGTTAAGCCTGCCTGATGTCTTCTTACTGCTCTGTGACTAACATGCATCATGCTGCAGTCACTTCACCACAAACAGGTCATTTCAGGAGATGTCAAAGCATCACAGCTGTTGTCACATAAGATCAGTCAAGTATATTAGACTGGTGTAACTACCCAGTAAGCAGAACTACTACAAGTATCAGCATCTAGTTTGAACATCAGGTGATTCAAATCAGAATCTTTATTACAGTTCTCTGGTAATTCCAAGCTGGATCCTTTCTGGAAGGGTAGCGCTACTGTACACAAAACTCCACATCACAAACAGAAGCATCTTACTCCCCTACCTCAAATTCTTTCTTTTGCTTGCTGAGATAAAGGAATGCAATGGAAATTTAGCATCAAGAATTACAGTATCAACAGTGCAGAAAAGGGTAACTGGGAAGTTTAGATACCAATTAATTAAGCAGCAGTTTACTTCAGAGAGATACACAGCAGTGCTACATTTACTGATGTTGTAATTCAGCTTTTATAATCCTCCTGCAGTAACCGTTGATGTCTGAACCTACACGGTAACTAAAAATAGTTCAAAACTGCCTCTGAGAAACCATCCAGCCCCTCCTCTGGGCCGCTACAGAATCACCTGTTACTACACCCACTCTGATAGGTTTATCTCATTTGATCTTACCATTCCCCAAGCTAGAGGTTTTACTACTTCCTTGGGAAAGCTGTCTCATTGCTTGGCTGCCTTTAAACACCTGAATTCTAAAGTCAAAGTGATTTGCAGTCAACGTTCCCATTTATAATGTGGAAAATAAGAGACAGGCAGCAACTTAGCTGTTCTCAATGTTTTGGAAGATGAAACCTTGCAAATGCTACCTCAGTACCATTTACCCACTGCTTGACAGACAGGGCCAGAATTCACCCTTGCATTCTAAAACACTTTCAGTAAAGTGAAAGAACAGTTTTGGGAAGCTTGCTGAGAGACAACAAATCATGCCTTGCTATTGAAAAGGTAAAATGACCAACTCCTTTCATTAGTTCGATCAGTATCAGCACTGCTTTTAGCAGTAGTACAGTTAGGTTGTGGTTGGACTTGATGATCTCGAAGGTCTTTTCCAACCTGAGCAATTCTATGATTTCATGAATAAGCAGCTCTGTTGAGAGCGTGTTCTCCAAAGAAAAGAGCAGCTGAAGCAATGAGATATTAAGTAAGTGACTGCAGTTCTTAAAGACAACTGGTATGAGTTTACAAAGAGAAACTGATCTTCCTTACCTCCTTGAAGAAAGCTGCATTCCTCTGAATGCTGTTGTCTGCATGCGCCTCCTGGATTTCTGGGTAGAAAGTGCCGATCACGTAATCCAGCATCTGTATCCGAATATCATTCCGGTTAACGCTGGGACCTTTGCGTCCTGTATACTCATCAGGGGGTTTGAAAATCTCAAAAGAACCAAATCTGTTTGAAAACAACAGAAACATGGCTTGGTATTACTTTTTCCTACAGTCTCATCGCATTAGCTTCCTCTAGTATTACACGTAGTAAAAGAACTTGTTGGTGCAATATCATCTTTTGAATTTAACACCAATCTGACTGTGAGCAAAAAACCTGTGTTGAAGCTGCTGAAACTCAGTGACTCAATGGAAGGAAGCACATGCATCCACACAAGACAGATAAATATTTAAAATACTGGACATGACATCGCATATAAGATATATTTTTCCATATGCACATTTACATATATTTTTTATGTCTCACATTTTCTTCTAAGGCAACATCATCTTCCCCAAAGTCCTGTTTCGCACTGGAGCAGGAACTTTGTGTGCTTTTCAGGCAAGGAAAGTACCACCCTCAGGCTTTTAGAGGGTACCCCCAAACCTCAAGAATATCTTTACAACAACTTTGGAACCAAGCGTAGAGCTATAATAGGCCAATTCTACTAACAAAAAACAAACAAACCCACACACAGGCATAAAAATGAAAAACCTATTTTGATATCTGCAGAACCTTCTATCATACTGGTACTCTGAGTTAGTGTCTGTTGGCCCATGTGCAAGATGCTGCCTCACCTCATCCCATGGCCTAACACAGCAGCTTCCCACAGCCTGGCAAATGAGTTCCAAGATTCCAGAACAAGAAACAAGCAAACGCTGCTGTTATCAAAATACACTTAAAATGGTATTTCTGTGCTCAGTTTTAAATAAAAAATAGTAAAAAAGAGAAGTGGGCTTTTTCCTACCTTATAAATGTAGAAGCTATCCTCAGAACAACTGTACACCTTTCTTTTTTTGGATTTCCATCATAAAATATGTCACGAACAACTTCTGAGTCAGATGTCACACAGGTTCCAGCCCTCGTTGTTGGAATTCCAAGGTGGAACATGGCCTCGCTGCACAGGAACTCCCGTATGCTTGACCGCAGGACCTTCCGACCATCGGCTTGCCTGCAGCAGAGACACAGGCAGGCCGTAAGCCTTCTGGCTGTAAGGGAAAGGAGTGCTATCTCCTCCTCAGCTGAGGGAAGCAAGGACTGAGAAGTGAAGTGCTCTGCTCAAAATCACAGGGCAATGCAGGGGCAGATCTGAGCTGACCAGACCTCCGGGCTTCTGGTGGAGTTCAGTCTGGGTGGACACAACGCATGTGCATTGAAGCTCACATACAATAGAAGACAAATCTAAAGGCCACGAATTCCAACTCTCTGCCATGGGCAGGCTGCCACCCACCAGCTCAGGCTGCCCAGAGCCCCATCCAACCTGGCCTTGAGCACCTCCAGGGATGGGGCACCACAGCTTCTGTGGGCAGCTGTGCCAAAGCCTGACCACCCTCTCAGTGAAGAATTTCTGCCTCACATCTAACTTAAATTTCTTCTTTTTTTAGTTTAAAGCCATTCCCTCTTACCCTGTGTAAAAAGTTGCTGCCCTTCCTGCTTGTATAAGCACCCTTTGAGTACCAGAAGGCCACAATGAAATCTCTTTTAACTCCAATAAGCTTTGAAAATTAATACTTCTGTAATATTTAACCAGTACAATACAAAGACTGCCCAGTCTTCCAGCTGCCCACAAACACAAGTGGGTTTGTAACTGTCCATGGTACAGCAAGAAGCACAGAACAGCACAGAAGGTAACCAAAATAACAACATATGCGGTAAGTCTATTTCATGGGTCATTCTGTACCAGAAAAACGGTTCTTAGGCCCCCTAAGAGCACTATCCTGACGGCCTCCCCCAGGTCTCAGCCTCACACACTGATAGTGCTGTGAAGTTTGGGCAGAGCGGAAACAGAACTCCCAGGAAACACAAGGGTGGAGTCACACAGGCGTTCGGACAGCACACCCTCCGAGACCTTCCCCATGCCCCAGGCTGGAGCTGGGGCAGCGCCAGCAGCTCTGTGAGCAGCACGGCCGACCCAGCACCGCTCAGTGCCGGCCGCGCAGCAGGCGGGCAGGCAGGGAGGAAGGGAGGCAGCGGGAAGGCAGGCAGGCAGGCAGTGCGCAGCGCTCCCCCCGCCCGTCCCCGTCCCGCCGCCCCGTACCGGGAGAAGGGGGTGATCCCGGCGCCCTTCAGCTGCAGCTCCCAGCGAGCGCCGCGCGGGCCGCGCACCTCGCCCAGGTAGATGGCGGCGCCGTCACCCAGCTGCCCCGCGAAGCTGCCGAACTGGTGCCCGCAGTAGCAGTGCGCCGCGGGCTCCGAGCCGGGCAGCAGTCGGTTCCCGCTGAAGTACAGGGCGGCCTCCGCCTCCCGCTCGGCTTCGGGGCCGCCGGCCTCCAGCCCCAGCAGCGCCAGCGCGGGCGCCGACATGGCCACGAGCCGCGGGTTGCGCAGCGGGGTGGGCCGCACCCGGGCGAAGCAGGCGCCGGGCACGGCTCGCGGAGCGCAGTCCTCGGAAGGGTCGACCGGCAGCGAGCGCAGCGCCAGGTTGTCGAAGCGCAGCGCGCTCAGCCAGCCCCCCCCGTCCGCCCGCTCGGGGCTGCCCGGCCGCGACGGAGGACCCGCCGGGCGCTGCATGGCGGTGCAGAAGACGCGCAGCGACAGCACCGAGCGGCGGCGGCGCAGCGCCGCGGCCATCCGCCCGCCCCCGGAGAGGCCCCGCCCGCCGCTCCGCACAGCCGCAGGGAACGGAACTTCGCGGGCAGCTGACAGTGGTGCGCGTCGGTCCGGCAGCGGCGAGCTGGGGCCAATGGGCGGCTGCAGAGCGAGGGCGGGCCGGCCGGCGGCACTGTGGTGGCCCCGGGGGGATAAAAGCTGGGTCCCGCCACGACAAGGCTTGCCGGGTCGGGAGACTGCGCCGGGGGAAGGAGGAGTGCTGGGGGCGGTGTGTGGTGAGTGCGTGCGCGGCGCTGCCGCTCGGTGAGCGCGGGTTCCTGGCGGGGTTTCAGTCAGGGCTCCTCGAGAGATCGTTCCGCTCCTGCCGCCACAGCGCCGAGCGGCCGCGGCGCGATGTCGTGGCTGACGCGGGCGGGGAAGTCTAAGGAGAAAGAGGAGCCGGGGGGTTCCGTGGGGCGGGAGGAGAGGGGGCTGCTGGTACAGGCTATGCTGGAGCACGGTGGGGACCCCTGGGATTACAAGGCTGTCGGCCAGGACCCCACCCTGAAAGCCGCCGAGAGGCACTGGGTGAACTACATCTCCACGTATCATCCTAAGGGAGAGAAGAAGTGCTCGGCCCTGCAGTGGCTGCTCTTTGACCTGGCCAGTATCCTCCAGGCTGCGGTGGAGGAGAAGGAGCAGTGCGTGAAGAACCTGCAGAACAGCTTGCAGGTGGCCCACAACGAGATCCTGGCGCTGCGCTGTGACAACGCGCTGCTGGGCGAGCGGGGCGAGCAGCTCCGGAGGGCCAAGGAGGAGCTCAGGGCTGAGAGCGCAGAGAACGCCCGGCTGAGAAGGAAGGTGCAGTGCCTGAGCAGGCTGCTGGGGAAGGGGCTGGATCAGAGGAAAGCCGCGGCTCTGAGCGAGGGAGACGGGGGCCCGGAGGTGCGGGACGGGGATATCTGGGATGCGGAGATCCAGGAGAGCTCCGCTGTGCAAGGTGGGGGGGCTGCGGGTGCCAGGAAAACGAAACTGGCAGAGCGAGAGGGGAGCGTGGGAATGGGGGATAGGGATGTGTCAAAAAAAGAGAAAGTCTGGAAGAAAAACAAGGAGGGGTGGCCCGTGTGGGTAAACCGCATTTGGAGCTTAGAACAGCACACTCCCTTCACGCACGAGGCGGCGAAGCGGGTGGTCACGGCCATAGGGCTGCCGTGGCCGAAGGTGGGGGCCATTGTCAGAGCTTTGCCACCCGATGAGGCCTTGGGAGGAGAAATCTTAAGGCTGGTGATTAGAAATCTAGGGGAGTATGAGCCCCTCAAGGATAACATGGAAGGGGCGCCCTGGAGAGATATCCAGGAGGCAGCAGCATACATGTGTGGGAATGTGGTGCTCCGGGCACTAAAGCAGCAGGAGAAACCGGTGAGCTCTGACTTTGACATCCTGGGCATGAATGTGGAGCAGGGAGATGTCGGGGTGCTGGCCTGCCGCGCTCCCGAGGCACACAGGGGGTTCTTCATCAGCCTGGGCTCCACGCTGATTGGCCGTCCCCTCCGAGAGTGCATGGCCACCCTGGAGAACCTGGGGACCCTGGTAGGGACGGAGGGGAAAGAGAAGGCAAAGAAGGAAGCGGCGAGGGTGAGAACGTACATCCCTAGAGGAATAATTTGGAGATACTTGATAAATCAGGGAGTAAACGAAGGAGAGCTTGATAGTCAGCCCACAGGAGTTCTCCTTGCCAAAATGAAGAAAATCCTTCAGGAAAAAGGGATGAAACAAGAGGAGATTTGGGAAAAACTAAAGCAGATGAAGCCATCACCTCCTCCTCCTACCCCAAAGAGAAAACAATATCCATTACAGAAGGACCTGAAAGATTAGGGGTCCCAGCCCTGGTGTCAGTGGGATTAACCTCTAGCACACTTCATTGGTATCAAAGAAGGGACTGTCTGGAAGCGCAGTGTCTGCTGAATGGCAGTGGGAAGTTACGCATACATTCTTAGTTGATACGGGCTTAGAAGCAACATTATTAGATTATGGGGGGGTCCTCCACTCTGGGATAAATCAGTACTGGGAGTAGTAGGGGGGAAAAGAAGTTGAAGCACACATGTGAATGGGGGAAGATGAATTGTATAGGTAGATAATGCTGGTGAAAGGGGTGAGGGGAGCAAATATTTTAGGAAGGAATTTCCTGTCTCAGTTCAGGGTAGATCTGTCCATGGGAAAGCTACATTTGTTGTTGCTTCAAAAAATGAAAAGATGAGGGGAGTCTCCAAGTCAGTGAAATGCTGGTGTAAAAGTGAAGCAAAAGCAAAGTGTCCTGGTTTCAGCAAGACAGAGCTGATTTTCTTCAGGGTGTGTGGTGTGATGCTATGTTTTGGCTTTAGGAGAAAAACAGTGTTGATAGCACACTGATGTTTTTGCTGTTGCTCAGTGGTGCTGCACAGAGCCAAGGACATTTCAGCTTCTGGTACTGTCCTGCTAGCAAGGGGGCTGGGGATCACAAGGAGCGGGGAGGAGACACAGCTGGAACAGCTGACCTACACTGCTCAAAGGGATAACCCATACCATGTGGTATGTTGGACAACAAAGCTGGGAAGAGTTGACCAGGGGAGCAGCTGCTGCTCAGGGATGGGTTGGGCATTAGTCAGTGGATGGTAAGCAATTACCTTATCACTTGTTGTGTGTATGTATGTATATATCATTTTTGTTCCTACTTATTTCTTTTTTTTAGTGAATAGCTTTTATCTCAACCCAGGAGTTCTGCTTTATTTTTTTCCCCAGTTCTCTCCCTCATCCCACAGTGAGCAAACAGCTGCCTGCTAGATTAAACCACAACACAGAGATAGTAAAGAAAGACTGTGAGGTAATTCCATCTGGAGACCCCATCTCCCAGACCCTGCACTGCTACAGTGCACAGAAAGGTCATGAAGAGGCTCAGGGTACAAGAAAGGCTTAAAAGAATGGGACTTAAAACTCCTACATTCATGATTCCTGGCAAAATCCAGGAATGTGTGGACTGGATTGATGGTGGAAATTTCTTGCAGTGAGCAATCTGCTTTGGGTTATGCCTTTCATCCCTGAGAACAGACACTATTTGAGCAGTGATAAATTGATTATACGGGCCCTTTAAAGAGATTGAAGGATATCAGTTTCATAGAATCATAGAATGGTTTGGGTTGGAAGGAACCTTTAATGTCATCTGGTTCCAACTTCCCTGCTATAGGCAGGGACACCTCCCTCTACACAAGGTTGCTCAAAGCCCCATCCAGCCTGGCCTTGAATGCTTCCAGGGAGGGGGTAACCCTCTCTGGGCAACCTGTTCCAGTATCTCACCACTGTCACAGTAAAGAATTTCTTCCTGATACCTAGTCCAAATCTATCCTCTTCCAGTTTAAAGCCATTTTCCCCTCTTTCTGTTGCTACATGCCCTTGTAAGAAGTCCCTCCCCAGCTTTCCCATAGGCCCCCTTCAGGTACTGTAAGGCCAGATCCTTCTCTTGATGCAACCCAGGATACAGTTGGTTTTCTGTGCTGCAAGTGGACATTGCCAGCTCTCGTCAAATCTTCCATAAGCTGACACCCTCAAATCCTTCTCAGGGCTCCTCTCAAGCCATTCTCTGCCAAAGCTGTATTTGTGCATGGGATTGCCTTGATGCAGGTGCAGAGCCTTGCACTTGTTTGTTGCCATTCACAGAAGAAAACAAGTAGAGGCAGAAGCAGTCAGTCTGTGAGGCTACTGCTAATACCACAGTTTAATGTCCGCATGAAATATTGAACAGATTTGACTTTTTCTTCTTAATTGATTCAGATAAAGGAAGGTAGTTGACAGATGGACCAGTACAGAAATTTCTTAAAGGCATGGAGCAACATTGATTAACTCTTATTTCCTACTGTTCACAGTCCTTCAGGATGGTGGGGAAAGCTGATAGCTGCATCAGGGTGAGACTGAAGGTAACTGACAAAGGAAGAGGACTGACCTGGGATGAAGCAATCCTGGTTTTGTGTTGGACTGTGTGAATGAAGAGCATATGAGGTACCAGTGATAGCTACTGAGAGCTGGTATGTGACCATGGCCAGAAAACGGTCTGAGATAATGTTGGTAAACAGTCATGTGCTTCAAACACTGTAGAGCTGGCTCCTCCAAGTTCATGTCAGAGAACATGAGTTTAGGCAGCTCTACAGAGTTGCACACAGCTCAATAACAGATGTCAATATAATACAACATAGAAATCAACCCCCACTGGGAAGTGTGGTTATGTGTACCTACAGAAAATTCAGGGGCAACTGTGGCTCACTGCAGGGGGAAAACGGTACTGAATTGTTGTGGTTTAACCCAGAAGGCAGCTAAATGCCACGCAACTGTTCATTCACTTCCCCCTTCCTCCATCCTCAGTGGGATGTGTCTCACTCCAATTTATCTGAGGGAGAGAAGGTTCTTTGATGCCCTTTGCCTCCCCACCCACCTCCTGCTCACCTGGGGGGGGGGGCAAAGGCATCTGCTTTCCTTGAGCTTCTTGAGTTTTTGTTCTGGCCACCAGTTAACCAGTTCCTCTAACCTGACTGTGGGTCAAGTCTTGTGGAACACCCTTTTGCCAGCCCAGTATTCAGAGACAGTTACGTTTATGATCAATATTTCGCCTACCTGTTTTTACTGGCAGTGATACCCTTCCAGTCTCACTGAGCTTTGGGCTAGGTGGCCTGGGGCAAGGCTGACTGCTGCAAGCCTCACGCCCGTTGGCTCAAATTTACTGGAGGAAGAAACCACTGGTCCATATATTCTCCCATAGTTAATTAACTCTTGGGCAACCTCCCTCCCCGTCCATACTTTGTATCCCAACTGCAGAGGGATTAGGGGTTACAGTTCCTTCTAATACTGCCTGGGTTCTTTCTCCCTGAGATATAGCCTGTATCTTTCCTTGCAGTTGTATGCCTATAGGTTTTAACGACTCTGGAAGCCCCCTAATTAAAGGGGTCATCCTCTCAGGATCAACAGGCATCATCATAGGTGATTCATGGTATGGATGCAGCTTTCTGTCATACATCATTTGGAGGCAGGCAGCCTTTTGAACATTCTCTACTAAGTGATCAGCTGTTTCAGTAATGGCAAGAGACCACTTGCCCAAAAGGCAGCTCTCTGTGTTAATGACCAGGGAGCACGATTGTTGCCAGTAGTTAAAAATACTCCTGGTCCCCAATATTTTTCAGCTTCTTTTTCGGTTAACAGAATTTGGTCTCTACCAGTGAGAGTAACCATCCATACATACTCTGTCTCAGATTCCTTTGGAGAGTGGCTAAAATCTCTTTTCAGTTTTGCTAGTTCGGTGGCTGAGAAGGGAATTTCTTTAACATTCAGTTGAGGATGTAGGTCCTCACTGTTATCGAATGTATATTCGGTTTTTATCAAAGGACGCAATGGGGCTATTGGGGTTTCTAATTTATCTAGCCTTTCCTTCATTCCTTCTAGTTCCTCCTGAGGGTAAGTTTTTTCTTGAGGTGCACTATGGATAACAGTTCCTTAAAAGCCATTTGCAACAAAGCTGAATTATGTTTCTCTCTTTCTAATTGTTCCTCAAGGTTCACTGTTTGATTCTGCAGAGTTTTTACCAATTCTTTTTTCACTATAACTGATTCCTGCAATGCTTGTATAGTTTGGGTTTCTGCCAAATGCTTTTCATCTCGGAACTTCACGGCTGCTTTCAAAGCAGCACCAAGTACTGCACAAATAACCAATTTTCCTTTTCCAGCTCGGGTACGAGCCTTATTTTGTAGAACCCTTATACGTTCTGAAACACTTTGCAAGTTATGCCAGTTTTGTCGTGCCCAATCCACCCCTGATAAAGAGGGCCGAGCACCATGTTTTTCTAAAAGGTCAAAAAACACATCTTCACTTTTCATAGTGACAATACTGTTGCTCATTTCTCAATATACAGAAAGATCTACACTGAGGGAGGAGGAGATACACCTATTCAAAAGCTCAAATAACTCCTTACCCCCCCCTCTAGGGAGGTATGCACACCTCTCAGACAAATGGAAATGTTCCAATCACTCCTCCCTTCCCTGCGATGCTACACAGAAAAACCTCACAAACACCGCACCTAAGTTAGAAGACACCCTTCAGGTTCAAAATGTGCAGTTAAGTTTCAATATATAAAATTATCTTCCTGGAGAGATGCTCACGTCTGAGTTTTCAAAATTATTACTCCTTGTAACTCCAGGAGGTGCACACAGAAAAGGTTTAAATTTCACACTTAAGTTACAAGATACTTAAATCACAAGATGCAGAGTGGTCTTCCTGAGGAGTCACGTGCATATTCAAAATTAATTCATATGTCCCCAAAAGGTATACACATAAACAGTGAAGTTTCAGAATATGGAGAGATTATCCTGGAGAGATACTCACGTCTAAGTTTTCAAAAATTTTGCTCCTTGCACCTCCAGGAGGTACACACAGAAAAGTTTCAGACTATATCTGGAGGGACAACACTCTCACAGGGGGTATCCTGCCGACTATGCCCCTAAATAAATGTCTTGCTCCAATTTATAGGAGGGAGAGGAGGTTCTTTGATATATGTATACCTGGCATGAGATTAAGACACAACGGTTCAAATGTTGGTCTGGCCAGTTTATTACAAATCCTAGTCGTTCAGGGAGAAGAGAAAAAGGGCAATAGAAAAGATAGGAAATAGAAGCAAGGAGTCTTTGTAGGAAGCAAGAGGGAGATAGTCACCACCATGGGTCCAACGTGGTTTGTAGTTCAGTCATCGATCTTCAGTAGTGGTGGGTTGTCAGGCATTGTTGTCCTGTTAACGACGATGACGGTGACCACAGCGACAATTTCCAATGGCAGTACAAACTTATAAGTCCAAAGTGGTTGAGTCAGCTCTCCTTGGAGTGGCAGCTTCTGGCTCTGGGATCTCAGCAGAAACTCCTTTGTTCCCATCTTCTGGGCCTTGCCAGCAGATAAGAGGGAGCAGGGATGCCCACCTGCATCCTGTTTTTCACAGGACACTATGGTGTCATTCCCCAGTTTTCCCATACCAAGCTGGGGCTATTTAGTCACAGGCTAGATCTTCCACCAGTAAACACTCCTGAGCACTCTATTCTGGAGGTGAACAGCTCTGGAGGAAAGTGCTTTCAAATGTAAAATTGTCCACACAGTGACGTTCATTGCCCCATGGCAACACCTACCTCTCATCTAAGTCAGTATTGCAAGAAATGTCTCAGAAAGCAAGCTTTGAGCCAAAAAACAAAGAAGGATTCATATAGGGTGGAGAAGAGAATCAGGGTGAGGGGAGAAAACAAACAAACAAACAAAAATTTTAAGCCATTTGTTATTAAAGGAAGAAAAAAAAAAAGATAATTATCATTGCTATGTATAGCCACGATGCAATTGCTCAGCTAGTCATTGGGAGCTGATGCCCAGCCAGTCCCTGAGCAGTGGCTGCCTCCCCCGATGAGCTTCCCACAGTTTTATACTTCTTCATGTGATATGTGGGGGCAAAGCATCTGGGCACTGGGGGGCTCTGCTGAAACTGCTGATCCTCCCATGGTACTGCTCACCAATGCAATGCCCATGTCTCGTTTTGCAGGTTCTAGGGGGTAAAGGTAGAAACCAAAGTACAGTGTGGGTCACTCGCTCTGCTCTGCTCTGCTCTCTGCTCTGTTGTGCATGCTCTGCCTTGCCTCTTGATCTGGATGGTTTTTTTTTCTAGCTCTTAACCCCAGGCAAGCAGACAGAAGACACTGGATTGAATTATTCTCCATTACTTTTTGGTCTGATTTTTGGGTGGTGCTGTGTGGAGCCAAGAGTTGGACTTAACGATCCTTATGGGATCCTTCCAACCTGGGATATTCTGTGATCACATTGTACTGAATATCCTGTTGATCAGTTTAGATCAACTGTCATAGAAGCTTTGAGACTGGAAAAGACCACTAGGATCATCTAGTCCAACCATCAACCCATCACCACCACGCCCACTAAACCATGTCCCTCAGTGACATATTGTAGAGAAAGGCAATAGCAGATATAGCTGCTTTAAATCTGACTTCCAAAAATTTCGCCAACAGGTCCAGGTCCTTGGATCTTTTGTGGATTGGCAGCCCACCCTTTTTCTTGTAGGTATTTTGATAGGGAACCTACTGCTTTTTCAAGTGTTTCCAAAGAGACCGAAGTCAGAATTAAGTCATCAATATAATGATACAATTTGACTATCTGGTTTTTCCCACCCTACCAAATCACAGGCTACCAAATTATGGCAGTAAATTGGTGAATGTGTATATTCTCGTGGTAGGACCTGAAAGGTCCACTGCCTACCTTCCCATGTGAATGCAAATTGGTCTTGCAATTTTTCAGTGATGGGGATACTAAAGAATGCATATGCTAAGTCTAGGACACAATGGTAGGTTTCTAACTCCCTCTCTCAACTCTATCATCACTGGCATTAATTTCCAGACATTCACATTTTTCCTTAACGTAAAGGGCCGCACCACTGCCTTTCCTGCCTTGTCCATCTCTTTTGAAAAGTTGGTAGCCATCAATCGCAGCATTCCAGCTGTGTGAGTCACAGAATCTTAGAATGGTCTAGGTTGAAAAGGACCACAATAATAATAGAGTTTCAACCCCCCTGCTATGCTCAGGGTTGCCAACCACTAGACCAGGCTTGCCCAGAGCCACATCCAGCCTGGCCTTGAATGCTTCCAGGGATGGGACATCCACAGCCTCCTTGAGCAACCTGTTCCAGTGCATCACCATCCTCTGAATGAAAAACTTCCTCCTAATATCTAACCTAAACCTCCCCTGTCTCAGTTTAAAACTGTTCCCCTTTGTCCTGTCACTATCTACCCTCATAAACAGTCATTCCCCCTCCTGTTTATGTGGTCCCTTCAAATATTGGAAGGCCACACCTTCTCCAAGCTAAACAAGTCTGGTTCCGTCAACCTTTCCTCATAGGAAAGGTGCTCCAGCCCTCTGATCATCTTAGTGGCCCTCCTCTGGACCCGCTCCAAGAGCTCTGCATCTTTGTTGTGCTGGGGGCCCCAGACCTGGACACAGTACTCCAGATGGGGCCTCACAAGAGCCGAGTACAGGGCGACAATCACCTCCCCCTCCCTGCTGGCCACCCTTTTTTTAATGCAGCCCAGAACACAGTTGGCCTTCCGGGCTGCAAGCGCACACTGCTGGCTCATGTCCAGCTTCTCATCCACCAGGACCCCCAAGTCCTTCTCTGCAGGGCTGCTCTCAAGGGGTTCTTCCCCCAGTCTGTATAATTATCTGGGATTGTCCTGACCCAAGTGCAGCACCCTGCACTTGGCCTTGTTGAACATTACTAGGTTCACATAGGCCCACTTGTCCAACCTGTCCAGGTCCTTCTGGATGGCTTCCCTTCCCACTTTCCCTGACTCTTGCAAGAGGGCATCATGCTCCCTTGTGGGTGTTGGCGAAAGAGGTGCGGAGCTGGTGCAGAACAAAGACCTTTATTGTAGGTGCTTAGAGCCTTTTATACCCACACAACACAACAGTTTTCTCTTGCAACCAAGGCTGGTTACATGTACAGGCTAGGTGCCTTGTGGGAGTTTATGTCTGTCTCAAGTTACTGTTGAGCTTTACCATTCATTAGCGATACAACGACCTTCTTTATCCCATATCTCCCCCTTTTCTATTAATAGAATAAGAAGCGCGGTTCAGAAAGAATTCTAAAGTAGCTAAAGTAAAATTAACACGCTGAATAAACAATGGGTTCTTCAGAATACAAACAATATTCCATGTTAACCAGTTCCCAATGATTCCAATTCTTATGATTTCTTGGTGAAGCAGCTTGACAAACAAGATGTGACTTGATTGTGAGTGTCCAAACCACTGCTGGAAGTGCAGTGATCACATGGCTAGTGCTGGGATGGCTGGCCGCACCCATCATGCTGGTACCCATCTGTTGGAAATATCCAAATAATTTTGTCAGGACGGTATCTCTGATAAAGCAGATTTTATTCGCAATTGCAATGGCGGGCATCCCACAAGCAGGAGAGCGCACTTATGGGCACGGATATGACAGCTTTTGTACCTTGTTTCCCCCCTCCCCCTCCCTTTGCCTCCCCTGTTTCCCCACTGGCTGGGTACTCCAGGTTCACAATCTTATCAAAAGGTTTACATTTGTTAATTACTTGTTAATTTGTGTGTTATCTGGTGTCAGTCAGTAGCAGTCCTGTTGTCTCCAAGATGTCTCAGTACCCTTCTCATTCATATTGATATGGTGATCTTCTTCAGAGTCTTTGTTAGACAAAGAGTACGGAGGGGGTGCCAGATCTTCCTCAATACATTCTTCAAGCACTCCCTAAGGCATGTCACGAGTTGTCCTTTTAATTTGTGCAGGATATTCTTGCAATGTGTGTTGACATATATTTTTTTTCATGCTGGCTATACATAAGTTGTTACTAGCTTATATATGTATGCTGTTAATTGTTTAACTTCTCTTCCTTTAATTCTCTGTTACTCAGGTCCTGTCTATCCAGCACCAAAAGCTAGTAGTTTTCCAACATCAAGGGGTTTCTGATTTGTAAAGATATCTATTACGTCTAACTTGCCTTTAACTGAAGGCCCAGAAGTTTTTAAGATGGCTGGACAGACAGGAGCTTCAGTCTTTGTGCTTATAACTTACTCCATCTACATAATCTCTATGGATATATCTATATCTATATGTATGTATATATTATTTTACTTATATACTGAGTATGCATTGTTGGGGAAGGTTTATCTTCAGGATGAGCAATGAAAACTACCAGAGAACCCTGATAAAGTAGAAAGACCTCTGAAAAGAGCTATTAATTGTAATAAAGGACCCAAATGGTAGCAGAGGTCATGAAATTAGCAAAATTCTTATCTTGTTCTGATGCAGAAACAACATTCAATTCCCACAAAAGGAACACCGAATTCCCAGGACAAGAGCTATAACCAATGTCCCCAGCAACAATAGCACTTATATTATTGTCATGGTTTTGTAATTCTCTCACCCGTGCTCATAGTACAGGAGTAGCTTGGTCATGCCACTTCCTCATGTCTTCTCCATGGTCACAGAGGTAACGTCACAAGGCAATACATGATGCAGTCCTATTGTTGTTCCTTGCTTGAGCAGGAAAGCGTTTGCCTTTAATAGCTGAGATTTTTGATGATACAGGTGAGGAGGAGGGTACATCACCTTTAATTAATTGGATTTTCATTAGTTTGATGAGTTCCTTCATTAGACCCCTTTGCTTTATCCTGATCTTCATCAAACGTTTCTGATACTACTACAGGATCGTCACGATTAATCAGTAGAGACACTTGCTCTTCCACTTCATCCAGTCTGTTTGCTACTTGTGAGACGGCTGAAATGGAAGTGTGAGTTGGGGGTAGATGTTGTTCATAGTTTTGAAGTGTAAGAATTAATTCCAAAACTAGTGGTCTTCTCTGTTGGTCCTCGTATCTGTCAAATGTTGCTGCTAGTGTTGGGGTGTATCTTTCTGGTGCTGTTCTTGTGAGTTTCTGCCCTGTATCAGGATAGACCATACTTTCTGGCCAAATGTCTGCGGCTGCATGACTATATCAGGCACCAATGGGGGTGTCCTGATCTGCCATAGGGACACGATGGGGGTCCCTTTAGCAGTGAAGGTTGGAGTGTTGACCACAATATCCGTAGGCCATGTACCTATTACCAGAGGGACTACTGAACCTCCCACTTCCAATAATCGCCCCCAAGGTGCAAGTAGGCCACACCACTTAGGTCCTACCTGCACCTTCCAAGGCCATTTTATTTTATGGGTACCTGGATCTAGATTCTCAGGGGCAGGGAGCAGGAGATTGTTTTCATTGCTGATCTGGGGTTTCACCTGACTATCAGTGTCTGTAATTTGGATCCTAAGCGGGGAGGCCCATTTCATTTGGAGGATCTTCAGGACGCTGGGTCTGCCATCTTGAGGTCTTTTGTTCAGGTCTCGCAGGGTTTCATACAGCCTCTTTGTCCACCCCTGCAGAGACTGGGAGTCTGTCTTCAGGGCAGTCTTGAGAATACCATTATAACATTCTATGAGGCCTGCCCCCGTCGGACTATATGGCAGGTGGAATTGCCATTCAATGTTATTTTCTTCTGCGCAGCGCTGTATTATTGCACCAGTAAAATGGGTCCCTTGATTGCTTTCGATGACTTGGGGTGTCCCATAGGCAGACATCAGTTTAGTAAGTGCCTTGATGGTGTATAACTGGTTTGCTTTTGGCACTGGATAGGCCTGCAGTAGCCTGCTTGCAGTATCGACACAGGTCAGGGCATATCTCACTCCCTCAGACCGAGGGAGGAGCCCGATATAATCGACCTGCCATTGCTGGAGAGGATTGTATCCTCTAGCAAGATGGGCTGTTGTTTCGGGCAACGGTCTCGGTTTCATCTTCGAGCAAGCGTCGCAATCTCAGCATGCCTGGGCTACATCAGATAACTGTATGGGCAGCCCCCATGCTTTAGCAGCTGCCCACATCGTCTTTTGTCCAGCGTGCCGCAGTTTCTGATGTAACCAACAGGCAATGTTCTCAGATGGTGTCTCGCTCCAATTTATAGGAGGGAGAGGAGGTTCTTTGAAATATGTATGCCCGGCGTGAGATTAAGAAACAACGGTTCAAATGTTGGTCCGACCAGTTTATTACAAATGTTAATAAGGGAGATGAAGAAAGGGGAGGATGGACACTGTTACGGATTGGGGTGATGGGGAAGGGAAGGCGAGCAATAGAAAAGATAGGAAGAAGCAAGAATTGCGTGAAGCGGGGATAGTCACCACCAGGATCCGGCAGTAGTCCCGCTGCACGATGTTCCGATGGTCCGAGGCTGAAGGGCAGGAGCAGCGGGGCTGGTCTTGGGCAACGAGAAGGTGCAGGTACCGGGTGGGTCCAGGAAGAAGCCGCAGAGTAAGTCTGGGAGGAAGCAGCAGGTCTCAGGTAGCAGACTCAGGGAAGTCCGTCAGCATACAGTCCGTAGTGAAGGATCTGATGGCAGAAACCTCGAGTCCGTCGTGGTGAGGGATCTGATGGCAGAAATCCTCTCGAGTCCGTCGTGGTGAGAGATCAGATGGCAGAAAACCCTCTAGTCCGCCGTGGTTGTTGGACCCTCTTTTATCCTCCATTTTCTCCTGCCTACCTGACATCCCTGGGTGCTTGAGCAAGAGTCATTTGCATACCTCCTGAGATGGCCATCTTCCTCGAGATAAGTCCATACAAAAAGACCGTTTCCCGGCCATTATCAGCAGCTTATCTCTCTCTCGTTGCCCCTGGCCTTGTCCATCTGTGCTCCTTAGAGGATTTCGCAATCCTTAGCCAGGACCTGTCCATCAGTGTCCTCAAGACAAAAGATTTCTCTACCTTTGCCCAGGACTTGCCTGGACTTGTTCCTTAGCAAACTTTGAGTCAATGATATAAAAGAATAATCTCTTACAGATGGTGAATTCTCAATCCATCGCACTTGAGCCAGTGTGTCTGCTTCATCGTTTCCCCGTGATTGCAAAGGCTGATGACCAGAAACGTGGTAGACATGTACAGTCCTGTGTTTAACTGTATTCCATATGTCTAGCCACATATCTTTGCCCCAGATTGGTCAGACGTGGATTCCTGGGTGGCCCACTGTGCAATCCAAAAGGTGAGGCCCCAGTACACAGCCCAACTATCTGTGCAGATGTTCAAGATGCCGTTACCACGTTCCTTGGTTATGACCATCCACACGGCTCACAGTTCTGCCCATTGGCTGCTCTGACCATCCCCCTCATCAAACCAGATTGTCTCGGTGGAAGGATGGTATGCTATTTCTCTCCACCTGCTCAGGTTGCCCTTGCTGAACCCATCTGTGTACCAGGCGTTCTCAGGAATAGGATATCTTCCCTCCTGAATGGGACTCTTCTCCGGTGGAGCGACCAATGTTTCTTTTGGTGCATCGCTATGATACGTCACTGGGCCTAGAATCTTTTGAAGTTCTTCTTTTAACGGTGATGAAGACAGACTGCTCCTCTGGCTGAGATAGGTGACCCATTGTGCCACCGTTTGTGCTTGGGCCACCCCCGTCTTAGGAAAGTGGGGCAGATCTTTTACCCACCTCTGAATCAGCAGAGTAGTCTTTAACTATGACTTCAGCTGATTGAGTTATCGGCTCTATCGCTTGTAATGCGGAGTAGGCAGCCAATAACTGCTTTTCAATCATACTATATCTTTCTTCTGCCCTGTGCCAGACCTGAGACCAAAATCCAATGGGGGTCCGAACAGGATTATGGCATTGCCACAGACCCCTGCCAAAACCATCCTGAGTGACATGGACATCCAATTCAGCCAGGAGGGTAGGATCGAATATACCCAATGCCTGGGCTTGTTTAACTGCCAGCTTCGCCTGTTGGAAAGCATCCTGTTCCGTTCTCCCCCAGTCCCATAGCTGCCCCTTTTTTGTAAGTCTGTATAGCAACCTCAGCAGCTGTGCTAAATGAGGTATAAAAGAGCGCCAGTACCCCAGTATACCTAGAAATCCCTGCAGCTGCTTTGGTGTCGTAGGGACTGGGAACGCCTGAACCTTATCTATTACGGCATTGGGTAGTACTTTGGTCTTTCCTGACCAAACTACCCCCAGGAATTTTACAGACAGACCTAGACCTTGCACTTCCTGAGGATGTATAGCCCATCCCCTTTCCTGCAGATAGGTGGTAAATGAGTCCACCACTCGTCCTACCGCCTCCAATGAGTCGGATGTCAACATGAGATCATCAGTATAATGATACAAGTTAACATTATCGGGTTTCCCCAATTAGCCAGGTCAGGTGCCACTAGATTATGACAGTATGTTGGCGAATGGATGTACCCTTGTGGCAGGACCTGAAAGGTCCACTGCCTGCCTCCCCACGTAAATGCGAATTGATCTTGCGATTCTTCAGCGATTGGAATACTGAAGAACACATTTGCCAAATCTAGAACGCAATGGTAAGTTTTTATCTCTCTACTCAACGTGTCCATTAAGGAGGCAATATTGGGTTTGGCCGCATGAATAGGCGGTGTGACCTTATATAATTCTCTATAATCTATTGTTATTTTCCATGTTCCATGTGACTTCCTTACTGGCCATATGGGGGAATTATATGGGCTATGTGCAGGTCTTATAATGCCCACTTTATCTAATTCCTGTACCGTTCTTGATATTTCATCTTGCTCACCTGGGAGTCTATACTGTCTAACGTTAGTGATCCGGCGTGGTTTTGGCAGGCAAATAGGTTCTTGCTTCGCATGGCCCCTTAATATTGCCTGCACCGCCCAGACACTAATACACCTTTGTCGAAGTCTGAATTCTCCCACAGTCGTTTGGAGAGCCAGACCCCACAAAATGTCTATGCCCAGGATGTATTCCTGAACTGGGGCAATAGATACCTTATACTCCCGGGGTGGGAGACATCCAATGCCCAGTTTTAACCATGTCTGGGTGACCGGAATGGTTTGTCCCCCAAAACCTCCGATCATCACTCTATCACCATCAAATTTGGTTGGATCTCTGTAGATTATCGATGTCTCCATCCCTGTATCCACTAGCGCTATAACTCTCTGAATGTTCTTCCGGGACCAGAAAATTGTCATCTCCACATAGGGCCTCCAGTCCCTTCTGGGGGCCCTAGGGGAACTAACATCCCTCAACACTCCATGAACCACACTATGGATAAATCTTTTGCTTCTGGTGGCTCAGACATTGTAGCCCGAGACACTTGAGGGGCTTCCTTTTCCTGTTGGGGACTATGAAGACCTCTAAATTCCATGTTGTGGTTGGTTATCTATAATTCTTACCCTCGGTTTTTTAGGGTAATTTTGAAATTTCTCATCCTCCTTCAGTTGTTTCCAGAGTTGAAGGAGGATATGACTGGGCTGGCAATCAATTTTTGCGAATTGAACCCCAGCCTGGATAAGATCATTAAACATTTGTTTTTGTGAGACCTTTGTGGGTCCCGATCGAGTGTTTCATGTAACTGGCTTCTTGGTTACTGGAAGGACCTCTGCTTCTTCTACTGCTTGGATATTGTGCCTGGTCCGCAAGCGTTGTCTCCCCCAGGTCAGCCACTAATTGGGCAGCTTGCTGGACTACTGCCTCTGAGGCCACCAGGGGTTTTAATATTAAGACTAAGGTCCCATATAGATGGGGAGGGGCCTGTTGTAGGATTAAGTCTCTCATACCTGCAGAAAACTTAACCATATCTGGACTTTCAAATGAGTCCTTGTATATTGCTTCTCTTATACCAAGTTCTCAAATGTAATTTTGGAGGTCCTCCATGGTAGACCATAATCCTGTGTTTAATGGTATGTCTGATTTATTTGGCCATACCATGCAGCATGCTGCCATTAGCCAATTGATTATGGAACGGTTTTCTTCAGTGAATTGGACACCCGCATATAATCTTTGTCTAAGGGCAGGGTGTACTGTCAAGGTAGCCAATTTAGATATTTCTGGCCCTTTACCATGACGCTTTCTACCCCAAGTCCCATAGTCTCAGCAGCCAAGTTGGTACGCTTTCTTTTGCTTTTGCCAGAATTATTGTACCAAATCCATTAGTTCTGTAGGCGTATATGGCTTGGCTGTCACATGAAAATGTGCTTGGACAGGGGGCCATTGGTCGGGGGGTACCCCTGGTGGTCTATCTTGCACTTTCTTAGTTTTTTGAGTTATGATAGGATGGAGTTCTAGAGAGTCTGTCATAGGTGGAGCCTCTAAATCCGATTTAGAATTTATATTTCCTTGTTCGACCAGGTCCGTTGTTTCAAAACCCTGTTCATTACCTATTGAAATATTATGGACCTGGCCAATTGGAAGATGCGAGGTTGGTTTTTTTCCTGTTAATATACTAAGTTCTTGTTCCAGTTTCTCAATGCAATCTTCTAATAGCTGATTCCTGTTTTCCAGCGCATCAGCTCTTTTTTCAGTCTGGTTCAGAGCATTCAGTAGAGACCATGCTACTGTGGAGGCAGCTAACTGCCGCTCCTTTGTAATTAATACATCCTTCTCTAAACCTTGGAAATATTCTGCCGTGTGAAATAGGGAAATATTCCTCCTAACTCGCAGAGGGCCCCATTTTTCAATGATGGTCGCTAATTCATAGTAGGGAGATTCCAGAAATCCTGGAATCTCCCCAGGAATCATTTTATCTAGGGGGGGTAGCATTCCCCTCCTGATCCATTTGTAAAGACCCCACAAGAGAGACATTATGGGTTTTTTAGTATATATATATTACGGCTCCTGCCTGGCTTGCCAAGTGTAAGGTAAATAGGTATACACATCAGAGAAATTATTGCATTCAAAATGAATAGAGAGCTTGCCCGTATCCTAGGTTTGCTGAAAGGTCTCCAAGAGGAGTGATCTCCAGAGAGGGAGATCCTTCCTCAGTGGAAGTCAGCCCTTAAATAGGATCTGGAAGAGGTAGAGCCTGGCTCCACCCCTTCCATTCACACAGGTGGAGTTGCCTCCACCTGTGCTCTCGCAGCTGACTCAGTGCTCGCCTCAGGTGGTCAATCAGAGGTTCAGGCCGTGATTCAACAGTTCCCATACACCCACTTTTTCACCACAGGCTTCAGACTGTCTTTGAAGGGATGCCTTTTCCTCACAGCTACCAACATTTGTTCCCAGAGGGTGGCAGCTCCATCCAAACATCTACTAATCCCTCTGTCAGTAGGTGAGTCTTTGGCAATGCCTCCTAGTTGGCGGGCTTCATTACCATCTAGAGAAGGGTTTCATTCAGGCGCTGTGTGAACTTCTTCCTTGAGCCTTGGATTTCAGTCATCTTCAGAGGTTGACGAACAGTAATAGAGACTTCCTCTTCATCACTCTCCTCTCCATGTCTCTTGTTTTTTTCTTTTGCCTTTTTTGGTTCTGAGGAGGCCCCCTCACCTGGATGTTCCTCTGCCTCCTCTTCCACTTATTTTTTCCATTCTAGACGTGAGAATACCTGCTTCCATTTCTTGCCTTCCACAGGGGCTACTGACACTGTTTCTGGTGTCTCCTGTGACTGATCAGATTTGACTTGGAGATTTCCCCCTTTGGCTTGCACCTCAGCTCGGAAACTCTCTCTCTCCAGAATAGTATTATATAGAGCACGGTAAGCACAAGCCAAGCCCCAAATAAGTCATACCTCCTTAGATCTAAGCCACACCATCTCTGACTCAAATATTGGCTTAGTTTCTTGGGATCCCACAGGTGTTCAAGAGTGAAATCTCATGACATTGCAGGTCCCCACGCTTCTAAGATTTTTCCTAAACCTCTCCATATTCCTTGCCAGTCAGCTTTCTCTGGTTTTGGAGGAGACTTCTTACACATAGCATGAATGGAGAAGAATACATTCAGGGAGATTGATAACATGCATATGAGTATGAGCACTAGCTCGGCATTCAAAAATCATGTGACAAACTGAGAAGAAAGCCTGGAAACTGGTTTGAACACCGTGGTGTTTGTAAAGTTAACTATTCCATCTGGGATGTAAGTGTCAAAATTCAAATTATTCCACACTGCATAAAAGTACCAGGCAGGTGGCTCCATCAGTGCCCTTATTTGGTTATATATGAACACAATTCCACAACAAGAAATCATGATGTTAACCGTAGGCCAATAATTTCCCAAGATCATGATTGCTTTTAATCCCTTATACATTGCTCCTACAATAAAGAGCAGACTCATAGCTAGTAGCTTCTAAAAGGGTGGGAAAAAAAGCAACCAAAAAACCCACTCAGTACAGTGTCCAGAGTTTGGCAGACTGCTCAGACTATAATCTAATCTATGAAGGTCACACTAGCAATGCCTTGCAGTCTCGCAGTCTCCAACTTAAAGAAATCCTTTATTTTCTCTGCTAAGGTTAAAAGCTCTTTCCCTGCCCTGCAGAGGATGTGTCAGCCTGGGGAGTCTTCTCTGAAAAAAATTGTTTTTGGGGCACGCTGGAAGCGTCCCCTGGTCCGACCAGCACTGTGGTGCAGCATAGAGGTCTCCTGGCTGGCTTACCAAAACTGACTTGCGGAACAAACTCTATAACCACGAAGTAGTTATAGAGCAGGTATGTTTTATTCGGCCGGCCAGGTGCAGGGGGGATAACTCCATCCTAGCCTGCACACTGAAAGCAGGTAAACATCCCCATTTATAGAGGGAATACATGCATATTTATGGTACAAGGAGTGGTTATTACAATTGATTCCAATATAATATTCCACACCTATTCTTCACCCCAAACCGCACCCCTAACTAATGGCTCCCTGTTGTTCCCATTGTTCGTTCTCAACTACTCTTAACAACATAACAGATTAGCCTTTTATTCAGTATATATCCTTACACTTAAATATTTCCCTAGTACAGCATCACACATAGCTTGTACTCCCCAGTGACTCCCTTGATGCAAGACGGTTTAAATTTCCCCTGACATTGCTTTGTTTAACAATTCTCTCTTGTCTGGGAAGGTCCATCTCCCTTCAGATTCTATGGCCCCCAAATCCCTAAAGGCTTCTTTTTCACTGAATATCTGTCTTGGAGGAGAAGGAGGTACTTTGGGCACAAGATAGTTCACAATAACTTCTGACTGTAACGCAGCCTCACAGGCTGTTTTATCTGCTACTTGGTTTCCCTGGGCAATAATCGAATTCTCCTTCTGATGTCCTTTTACATGTACTACTGCAATTTAAGTGGGTAATAGTAAGCTTCCCAAAACTTGTCTGGTCAGTTCTTCATGAACCAATCCCTTTCCTTTACTATTGATAAATCTTTGTTCATCCAAATTTTTTCCAAAGGTATGTACCGCTCCATATGCATACCTTGAATCAGTAAATATTGTTACTTCCCCCCCTTTAAGGAGGTCAAGTGCTTGATTCAAGGCATACAATTCACATCTGAGCTGACCAATTATTAGGCAGCTGGCCCATCTGTCTTACCTGCCCCTCTACCCCAACCATTACAGCATACCCAATACATCTTTTTCCGTGTACTGCCCTTGAGAACCTGTTGATAAACAAAAGCTTTCCCTCTCCAAGAGGGGTATCTTGCAGGTCAGACCTTACTGTAGTCTGATGTTCAATTAAATCCAGGCAATTATGTTCTATATTTTCTCCTTTCTTCTCCCCCTTCCACAAGAAAGTGGCTGGATTTAGACAAAATTTGGTGGTTAACACTAAATCATCCTTCTCAATCAAGATTGCTTCATACTTCAGAATTCTAGAGTCAGTTAACCATCTCTAAGCTTTTTGAGTTAAAATGGTTTTCATCCGATGTTGGGTAGCGATGACCAAACAGCTCCCAGAAGTCAATTTTTTGCTCTCTTCCACCAGAAGAGCAGTCATTGCTACAGCTTGGATGCACTCTGGCCATCCCTGAGATACTGGGTCCAGCAGCTTAGATAGGTATGCTACTGGCTGACACCTATCCTTCCATTCCTGGGTCAGCACTCCCAGAGCTGCCCCCGATCTGCAGTAACAAAGAGCTGGAAGGGTTTATTTAATGCCAGAAGAGCTAGGACTAGGGCTGTAATTAGGCTTTGTTTTAATTCTATTAATTCCTTCTCTTCGGCAATCCACTGAGGGACATTGGGTTCTTCATCTAATAATTTAAGGTATAATCCTTTGGTTTTCTGAGCATATGCCTCTATCCAGAATCTGCAATATCCTACTACCCTTAAGAATTTCCTCAATTCTCTCTCTCTTCTCAGCAAGGGTAACTCAGTAATTCTCTCCAGGGTTATTCTATGTTTTCCCTCAGAGATCAGGTGTCCCAAATACTTCTTTTTCAACGTACTGTAGCTTATTCTTTGATACTCTCAGTCCTGGTTTCCCTAGGAAGTTTAGCAGTTTGTTTTCGGCTCTTAACTTCCAGTTTTTCTGGCCCTGGCAACAAGAGATCATCTACATATTGTAGGAGTAATACTCCCTCTGCTGGCTAAAAATGTTCTAATATTTATTCCAAAATTTGCCCAAACAGATTCAGTGATTCTGTAACCCCTGGGGTAGAACCGTCCACTGATACTGCTGTTTCTGCCTGCTCTTAGGATTCATTCTGAAGCAAATATGTCTCTGCTTTCAGGATCCAGCAGACAAGACCAAAAGGCATCCTTTAAATCTATCACACTAAGCACCTGTTTCCATTTGGGATTTTACTCATCAAGGTATATATGGGTTTGGGCACTGAGTCTGCCACCTCTAGGCCTTTTGTTCAGATCCCACATAGTTTCATAGTGTCTCTTTGTCCATCCCTGCAGGAACCTAGTCTGTCTTCAGGGCAGCCTTAAGAATATAATTATAATGTTCAATAAGGCCTGCCCCCATCAGATCATATAGCAGATGGAATTGCCACTCAATGTTGTTTTCTCCTGCCCAGCGTTGTGTCATTGTACCAGTAAAATGAGTTCCTTGGTCACTCTCAATGACTTGAGGCGTCCCGTAGGCAGACATCAACTTGGTGAGTGCCTTGATGGTACATGCCTGGTTTGCTCTTAGTACTGGATAGGCCTGCATTAACCTACTGGTTGTGTCAGAGCAGGTCAGAGCATACCTCGCTCCCTCAGACTGAGGGAAGGGCCCAGTGTAATCAACCTGCCATCACTGGAGAGGACTGTGTCCCCTATCAAAATTTTTTTCTGGCAATGGTCTCAGTCTCATCCTGGAGCAAGCGTCACAGTCTCAGCACGCCTGGATGATATCAGCTAGCTCTATGGGCAGCCCCCATGCTTTAGCAGCTACCCACATTGTCTTTTGTTCAGCATGCCGCAGCTTCCGATGTAACCAGTGGGTGATGTTCTCGGATGGTGTGTCCTCAATCCATCAAACTTGGGCCAGGTGTTGGCTTCATCGTTTCCTGTTGCTGTTCTAATTTTTTCAACGAGATCACATGGTAATTGATTTTTGCTCTCTAAGGTGTTACTTGAGAGTTACGCTCAATTTAACGCATTCAATAATGGCCACGCCACAGTGGCACAGCTAGCTGTTGCTCCTTTGTGATCAAGATGTCTTTATCTAGTTCATGGAAATAGTCTGCCATGTGGGATGGGGAAGAAATATTCCCACTATCCCATAAGGGAAGCCATTTTTTAAACTATGGCTGCTAGTTAACGTAGAATCATAGAGTGGCCTGGATTGAAAAAGACCACAGTGATCACCTAGTTTCAACCCCCCTGCCACAGACAGGGTTGCCAACCACTAGACCAGGCTGCCCAGAGCCACAGACAGCCTGGCCTTGAATGCATCCAGGGATGGGGCATCCACAACCTCCGTGGGCAACCTGTTCCAGTGCTTCACCATCCTCTGAATGAAAAACTTCCTCCTAATATCTAACCTAAACCTCCCATGTCTCAGTTTAAAACTATTCCCCCTTGTCCTATCACTATCCACCTTGGTAAACAGCTGTTCCTCCTTCTGTTTATACGCTCCCTTCAAATATTGGAAGGCCACAAAGTTTTCCCGGAGCTTTCTCCAAGCTTCAATTCAATTTCAACAATCCCAGTTCCCTCAACCTTTCCTCATAGGAGAGGTGCTCCAGTCCTCTTATCATTTTAGTGGCTCTCCTCTGGACTCATTCCAAGAGCTCTGCATCTTTCTTGTGCTGGGAACCCCAGGCCTGGACGTAGTACTCCAGATGGGGCCTCACAAGAGCTGAGTAGAGGGGGACAGTCACCTCCCTCTCCCTGCTGGCCACCCCTTTTTTAATACAGCCCAGAACACAGTTGGCCTTCTGGGCTGCAAGCGCACACTGCTGGCTCATGTCCAGCTTCTCGTCCACAAGGACCTCCCCCCCCCCCCAACGTCCTTCTCCACAGGGCTGCTCTCAAGGGGTTCTTCTCCCAGTCTGTATAAACACCTGGGACTGCCCCAACCCAAGTGCAGCACCCTGCACTTGGCCTTGTTGAACCTCATTAGGTTCTCTTGGGCCCACTTCTCCAACCTGTCCAGATCCCTCTGTAGGACCTCGTTACCCCCAGTTAGATCGACGCTTACAGCCAACATGGTGTCATCTGCAAACTTACTGAGGGTGCACTCAATGCCCTCATCCAGGTCATCAATAAAGATATTAAAGAGGACAGACCCCAGCACTGCCCCCTGGGGAACACCACTCGTGACCGGTCGCCAGCTGGATTTAACTCCATTCACCACCACTCTCTGGGCCTGGCCCTCCAGCCAGTTCCTTACCCAGCCAGGAATATATCTGTCCCAGCCATGGACTGCCAGCTTCCGCAGGAGAATACTGTGGGAGACAGTGTCAAAGGCTTTGCTGAAGTCTAAGTAGACTACATCAAAGCCTTTCCCTCATCCACCAGATGGGTCACTAGATCATAGAAGGAGATCGGGTTGGTCAAGCAGGACCTGCCCTTCGTGAACCCATGCTGGCTAGGCCTGATCCCCCAGTTGTCCCACACGTGCCGCGTGATCTCCCTCAAGACAATCTGCTCCATAAACTTCCGTGGCACCGAGGTCAGGCTAACACACCTGTAGTTCCCTGGATCCTCCCTGCAGCCCTTCTTGTAGATGGGAGTCACACTGGCAAGCCTCCAGTCTTCTGGGACCTCACCAGTCAACAAGGAGTGCTGATAGATGATGGAAAGCAGCTCGGCTATCACCTCCGCCAGTTCCCTCAGCACTCTCAGGTGAATCTCATCTGGCCCCATGGACTTGTGGCAGTCCAGTTGGAGTGGCAGGTCTCTGACTGTTTCCTCCTGAACTGTGGGGGGTTTAGTCTGCTCCCCAGCTGAGACTGCCAGGTCAGAGAGTGGAGAAACCTGAGGATAACTGGTCTTACTTTTAAAGACAGCTGTAAAGAAGGCATTCAGAATCTCTGCCTTTTCCTTATTCTCAGTGGTCACATTCCCAGCCTCATCTAGTAAAGAGTGGAGATTCTCCCTGGTCCTCCTCTTACTGCTGATATATTTGTAAAAGATTTTCTTGTTCCTTTTTACCCCAGTGGCCAGGTTGAGTTCAAGCTGGGCTTTTGCCTGTCTGATTTTCTCTCTGCACATCTTAACAACTTCTTTGTATTCTTTCTGAGTTGCCTGTCCCTTCTTCCACAGGAGGTAGATTCTCTTTTTCTCTATGAGCCTCAAGAATAGTTCCCTATTCATCCATGCCGGTCTTCTTCCGCACCGGCTCATTTTGTGACTCAGGGGGACAGCCTGCTCCTGCGCCTTTAAGACTTCCTTCTTGAAGAGCAACCAGCCATCTTGGACCCCTTTACTCTCTAAGACTGAATCCCAGGGGATTCCCCCTACTAGTTTTCTGAACAATTCAAAGTCTGCCCTCAGGAAGTCCAAGGTTGCAGTTTTGCTGTTCCCCCACCGACTCCACCAAGGATCGAGAACTCTACCATTTCATGGTCGCTCTGTCCAAGGCAGACCCCGACCTCCACGTCTCCCACCAGACCTTCTCTGTTTGTGAACAGCAGGACTAACGGGGCAGCTCCTCTTGTAGCTTCTCTTATCATCTGCATCAAGAAGTTGTCCTCCATACATTCCAGAAACCTCCTAGACTGCTTCTTCTGTGCTAAATTGTATTCCCAGCATATGTCGAGAAAGTTGAAGTCCCCCATGAGGACAAGGGCCGGGGATCGCGCAGCTTCCGCCAGCTGCTCATAGAACAACTCATCTGTCTCTTCATCCTGGTTTGGCGGTCTATAACAGACGCCCACCAGGATGTCTGCCTTGTCGGCTCTTCCCCTGATCTTAACCCATAAGGATTCAACCTTATTTTCCCCAGTCATAAGTTCAGTAACCTCAATGCACTCTTTAACATAGAGAGCCACTCTACCACCCCTTCTTCCCTGCCTATCCTTCCTGAAGAGTTTGTAGCCATCCATTGCAGCACTCCAGTCATGGGAGTGGTCCCACCATGTTTCTGTAATGGCAATTAGGTCATAGTTTGCCTGCTGCACAATGGCTTCTAACTCTTCTTGTTTGTTGCCCATGCTGCGTGCACTGGTATAGACACACTTTAGCTGGGCCTCTCTCCTCACCCCTAATCCCATTATCGCTCCCCCAGGCTCACCTCTAGCAGGCCTGGTGTTATCCCTTTCCCCCCTCATATCTAGTTTAAAGACCTCTCTACTAGTCCTGCCAGCTCCTGGGCAAGGATCCGTTTCCCCCTTTGAGACAGGTGATACCCATCTGCAGACCTCAGGCCAGGTGCCGAGTAGACCGCCCCATGATCAAAGAACCCGAGATTCTTGCGCTTGCACCAGCCTCTCAGCCATGTGTTTATGCAATGGATTTTCCTGGTTATTGCATTGTCTTTCCCTGCCACTGTGCAAATACTACTTGTATGCCTGCATTGTCAACTATCCTCCCCAGCCCCCTAAAATCATTTTTTATAGCCCTCAGGCTTCTGCCAGCAATCTCATCGCTGCCAGCCTGAACTGTCAATAACGGACAGTAATCAGAGGGGTGGATCAGACCAGGAAGTTTCCTGGAAATATCCCTGACCCGGGCCCCAGGGAGGCAGCACACCTCCCTGCGGGTAGGGTCAGGCCAACATATCGGGCCCTCTGTTCCTCTTAGAAGGGAGTCACCTACGACTATCACCCTCCTTTCTTTTCTGGAGGAGGCAGTCTTTAAGCGTGGAGCTGACCTCCTCACCTTAGACAAGCTTGAAGGCAGTCCTCCCACCTCATCCTCACTCACCTCTCCCTCTGGTTTCAGGGCATCAAACCTATTGTGTAGGGACACCTGAGGAACCATGGTAGGTCGGGGTGGGGGTCGCCTGCATTTTCAAGCTGGGACCTGCTGCCATCCCTCCTCTCCTCTCGAATCGGCTCTCTGTGCTCGACTACAGCAAGGGAGAGGGTCCACTACGGTTTGGGGGGTGGGATCTCTACATCTTTCTCTCAGAGAGTCACTCCACCAGTCAGTCTCCCGCTCGCACTCTCTGATGGTTCTTAATCTCTCTACCTCCTCCCTGAGCTCTACCACAAGGCTGAGCAGCTCATCTACTTGCTCGCACCTCACACAGGTGGCATCCTTCCCAACCTCCCTCTGCAGCAGCAGGCTCTGGCACTCCCTGGTAGATGATGGAAAGCAGCTCAGCTGTCACCTCCGCCAGTTCCCTCAGCACTCTCGGGTGAATCTCATCTGGCCCCATGGACTTGTGGCAGTCCAGTTGGAGTGGCAGGTCTCTGACTGTTTCCTCCTGAACTGTGGGGGGTTTAGTCTGCTCCCCAGCTGAGACTGCCAGGTCAGAGAGTGGAGAAACCTGAGGATAACTGGTCTGACTTTTAAAGACAGCTGTAAAGAAGGCATTCAGAATCTCTGCCTTTTCCTTATTCTCAGTGGTCACATTCCCAGCCTCATCTAGTAAAGAGTGGAGATTCTCCCTCGTCCTCCTCTTACTGTTGATATATTTGTAAAAGATTTTCTTGTTCCTTTTTACCCCAACGGCCAGGTTGAGTTCAAGCTGGGCTTTTGCCTGTCTGATTTTCTCTCTGCACATCTTAACAACTTCTTTGTATTCTTTCTGAGTTGCCTGTCCCTTCTTCCACAGGAGGTAGATTCTCTTTTCTCTAGTTTTCTCTATGAGCCAGCTGCTCATACAACACCTCATCTGTCTCTTCATCCTGGTTTGGAGGTCTATAACAGCTGCCCACCGGGATGTCTGCCTTGTCAGCTCTTCCCCTGATCTTTACCCATAGGGATTCAACCTTATCATCCCCAGCCATAAGCTCAGTAACATCAAAGCACTCTCTAACATAGAGAGCCACACAGCCACCCCTCCTTCCTTGCCTATCCTTCCTGAAGAGTTTGTAGCCATCCATTGCAGCACTCCAGTCATGGGAGCAGTGCCACCGTGTTTCCGTAATGGCAACAAGGTCATAGCTTGCCTGCCACACAATGGCTTCCAACTCTTCTTGTTTGTTGCCCATGCTGTGTGCATTGGTGTAGACGCACTTCAGCTGAGCCCCTCACCTCACCCCTAATCCCATTACTGCTCCCCCAGGCTCATCTCTAGCAGGCCTGGTTTTATCCCCTTCCCATCTAGTTTAAAGCCCTGTTGACATGTCCTGCCAGTTCCTGGGCAAGGACCCATTTCCCCCTTTGAAACAGGTGATACTCATCTGCAGACCTCAGGCCAGGTGCCAAGTAGACCACCCCATGATCAAAGAACCCAAAATTCTTGTGTTTGCACCAGCCTCTCAGCCATGTGTTTATGAGATGTGTTTTCCTGGTCATTGCAGTGTCCTTCCCTGTCACTGCAGGAATACAGGCAAATACTACTTGTATGCCTACTCCATCAACTAACCTCCCCAGTCCCCTAAAATCATTTTTTATAGTCCCCAGGTTTCTGTCAGCAACCTCATCACTGCTGGCCTGAACTATCAATAAAGGATAATAATCAGAGGGATGGATCAGGCTGGGAAGTTTTCTAGAAATATCCCTGACCCGGATCCCAGGGAGACAGCACACCTCCCTGCGGGTAGGGTCAGGCTGACACATTGGGCCCTCTGTTCCTCTTAGAAGGGAGTCACCTACGACTATCACCCTCCTTTCTTTTCTGGAGGAGGCAGTCTTCAAGCATGGGGCTGACCTCCTCACCTTAGACAAGCTTGAAGGCAGTCCTCCCACCTCATCCTCACTCACCTCTCACTCCGGTTTCAGGGCTTCAAACCTATTGCATAGAGGCACCTGGGGAACTGAGGTAGGTTGGGATGGGGGTTGCCTGCGTTGCCGAGCTGGGACCTGCTGCCATTCCTCCTCTCCTCTCAAATTGGCTCTCTATTCTCAACTATGGCAGGGGAGAGCGTCCACTGCAGTTGGGGGAGTGCAGTCTCTGTGTCCTTCTCGCAGAGAGTCATTCCACCAGTCGATCTCCCACTCTCACTCTCATCTCCTAGTCCCTGTCTAAAGGAGGGAGAGAAAGAAGGGGAGAAGGAAAGAGAAAAACAACAACAACAACAACAAAAAAACCCAAAACAACAACAAGAACCAAACCTCTCAGTGCCTACCCCACAATATTTCGGCAGTCAGATCCCATCCTCACCACCAGTTGTGTTTCAGGGTACGTTTGGATCTGAGAGGCAGGATGTCTCAGGAGCAGAGACAAGCAAACTATGCACTCAGAGCAGCACAGAGGGTTATGGGTTTTATTCAACATACACACACAGGCATCCATTTTAGATAGTCCCCATAAGAGGGAAGCGGAAACTCCCTAAGCGCACTATTACTTACCGAGCCTTGAGAGACAGCAAGCCACCAAAAGCAGAGAGCAGGAACATGCTGGCAGTGGATTTGATAGGCAGTGCCAGCAGGGCATCCCCTGCTTCAAAGTGCACTTTTTGTCTCTCCCCCAGCACAGCCTCTCTCCTGCTTTGATTCTCTGCAGGGGCTGCAGGGTTTTTTCCCCTTGCACACTCTGCCTGTGCAGCCACTGCGTGATACGGAGCCCAAGTGGAAGACCTGCTTGCAAAACAAGCCTTTGCAAAAACAAGATGAACTACCGAGGTCAGCTTTCTCCGCAAAACCTACAACCACAAATATCAGTTCCTTTAAAACTGTCAGAATACTTCGTTCCATCCCAGGATCATTCTTTGGTCAGGGGCCTTTAGGTCCCCAACACAACCCCTTCTGGTCACCTGGGGAGCACGGGTGCAAACAATCTGCCTGTGCTCCCTGGGGCAGCCACAGCCCTTCACCAGGTGCTCAGTCACCAGTTCAAGCCCTGACCTAACGGTTTCCCTGCAGTGGGTCAGTCAGAGACGTTGGGTGGGATGCAAGGAGTACCTTTTTAATACTAATGGGTGCAGTTATATCGCCTGATGTGCTCTTAATTGTTCAGATGGTGCAGATTTGGTTTTGGAAACTGAGCATATCCAAAACTAAAATCAACACTGTAAACAGCCACAAATGTTGATTTGGGAAGATAAGCAGAAATGGACGAAAATAAATATTAATTAATCCTGTAACACAGGGAAAGAAATAGGGAACTGACATGAGAGACGTAAACCATCGTAGAATACATCCAGAGTGTAACCCATATGTATGTGGGCTATGCTTCTTGTTGTTACGGAGCCTCCATGCTTGGAAACGTTCAGAAGCTGTCTGGACATGGTCCTGGATAACAGGCCCTGCTTTACCAGGGGTGTTGAATGGGATGACCTCTGGAGGACCCTTCCAACCTCAACCATTCTGTGGTTCAGCATATGAAAGTGCGTATGGGAACTGTTGAGTCACGGCCTGAACCTCTGGTTGATCACCTGAGGCAAAGACTGGGTCAGCTGTGGGAAAACAGGTGAAGGCAATTCAGCTCTGTGACTGGATGGGGCGGAGCCTGGCTGCACCTCTCCTGGGCCCCATTTAAGGGCTGACTGCCCCTGGGGAAGGGTCTCTCTATAGAGATCCCCCTGTGGAGTTTTCTACTGCAAGCCTGGATCCTTGGCTATGGGTAAGCATTTCTTTTTTGATTGTTTCTTTTTCACTATGGTAATCTTTTCAACTACAACTGTGTTACTTTTCCAACTGTACATGTGTTGACTGTACAAAGTTGCAGGAGCCTTTGAATGATGTACAAGGCAAACTGTATGCAAGATTCTTTGTCTGGAGAAGAGAAGACTCTGCGGAGACCTCATTGCAACCTTCTAGTATCTAAAGGGGGCTTTTAGGCCAGAATAAGAGACCTAACACTAACTGTTCAACGATGCTGAGTCTGTAATGAACTTCAGACCAAGACCATTGTCCAATGCAACAGGAGTGGTAATTCCCTGGGACAGCCAAATGTGGCACGTGGTAAAAGCAACTACTGAGTTAGAAAACAACACAGAAACCCAACTAACTCTGATGGCTTAACTGGAATGTATCTCTGTCCATTTGTTGTGCTCAAGCTATTGAAACAGATTGGTGGCATGATGCTTTTTTAGTATTTTGACTCCTTTCTCAAGTAGGGGTACCAGGGGTCCTGTATTACACCAGAATTTTCATCAACTGCTGCTGGGGAACATGTAATTAAATGAAATGCATGCAGTACTTGTGTACAATCTGCTGTGGGCCACAAAGAGTGTTGTTGCACACCAGTGGAGCAAGTCAGCAGGGGAACCCCAGCTGTAACAGGAGTGCAGCTGGTGTATGTGCTGCCTCACCTCTAGCAGGAGAGTGGGAGGATGGCATAGTGCTATTAGTCTTGACAGAAGTAGGAGTGGTCTTATCCTTCCGTGAATGCTTTGCTTGTTTCAAAAGGAAAGAGTATGCTTACATACCCAGCTGAATGTCTCACATGTGCTGCTGTGCTGACAGTTGAGGTGGTTTCCAGCCGGAAGGGAATGAGCTGATGAGCCTCCATAGTGGTCTGCTTGTCCTTGGAGAAGGTCAGTCAGACCAGAGGGTGGCTGTGAGCAAGAAGTCCCGCTGGAGCACATGGCCCTATGCAGCCAAGGCCTCAAGGCAGCCTGCAGCAGTGTATAGCAGAGCTGTGGGAAAGAGGCATCTCTGCTGAGACTCTCTGGTATGAAAGCTACTGAGAAGGAGTCATACAGTCATATGAGTTGAAAGGGACCTTTAGAGGTCATCTCGTCCAACTCCCCTGCAATGAAGAGGGACACCTACAGCTAAATCAGGTTGCTCAGAGACCTGCCCAGCCTGGCCTTTAATGTCTCTAGGGACAAGGATTGAAGCACCTGTCTGGGCAGCTTGTTCCAGTGCCACACCACTCCAATTTTAAAAAGTTTCTTCCTTATATCCAATCTAAATCTTCCCTCCTTGAGTTTGAAACCATTTCCCCTTGTCCTATCACAACAGACCCTGCTAAAGAGTCCATCTGCTTCTTTATTATACCCCCCTTTAGTTACTGAAAGGCTGCTCTCAGATCTCCCCAGAGCCTTCTCCAGGCTGAACAGCCCCAGCTCTCTCAGCCTGTCCTCAGAGGAGAGGTGTTCCATTGCTTGGATTAGTTCTGAGGCCCTCCTGTGGACACACTCCAACAGGTCCATGTCTCTCCTGTATTGAGGACTCCACATCTGGACACAGTACTCCAGGTGAGGCCTCAGCAGCCCCAAGGGGCGGGATCACCTCCCTTGCCTTGCTAGCCACACTTTTGATGTGGCCCAGGATACGGGGCATTTTCTGGGCTGTGAGGGCTGAGTGAAGTCCTATTTGTGCTTTGCCTGAGCTCACAGAAAGATCAAGGCTGAGGTGGAGTAGTTGGGTCTAATAATCAGATGAGGATAACCCAATGGGAAAACAACATGGTGAGGTGGGGAGCCAGGCTGCCTGCAGCGGTGTCCCTGCCTGTAGCACTGTGTAAAGCTGTCATTACATCATTAGTGGTGTCAGAAAAAACACAGGTATGTCTGTAGCAAAGCTGGGACCGGGATACTGAAGAACAAAGGATGGGATGTAAGACCCACCAAAGACGAGCAGAGGATGAGTCTGCCAGCAGCAGGAGTGCCAGCACCTACAGCTGGTAGTAGTGTTGACCCATGCACAAGGACACTTGGAGGACATCTGGTGTCACTGACTGGGCTCCCTATTGGGTTGTGTGGGGGAACAGGCCTGTGCCTCAGCATGAACAGAACTGCAGCTCGGTGTAGTGGTGCAGCCTCAGAGCACTGCCATCTCAGCAAATGCCGCTACTGTGCTTTCACCTTTGTTCAAGTGCAGAGTTGGGCTCCTCATCATGACCTGATCTGATTGGTACCAGAACTGAACAGCAGCAGGCTGTGGTCCTCTGCCTTCCCCTGAGCTGGGGCACCACTCAGGGTACGCTTCTTATGACTCACTGCTGACTGACATCAAAGAAGAGGAGCCCTTGTGAGACAGTTGGCCTCACCTGCTGAGAGCTGATGAATGGGGAGCAGGTAATTCACCAGCAGAAAGGTCCTTGTACACAACTGACTTCAGAATTCTCCTCTTGGATACCACGTGTGTGAGCTTCAAGTCAACCTCACTGTTCTCAAATCTTCAACTAAACATCTGTATTTGGTTGTAGTATGTTCTATGGGATCTTTGTGTCAAGTTGGCTAATTATTTGATTCTTAGTGATTTATCTTAAAGGTATTATTAGTTCATAAATTGCTGCTAAGTCAGAGTTCTGTAAAAACCTATTCCCAGCAGTTGGTGCTGGAGGTGTGTGTGACTGCATGGATCCGAGATCTGCTCACAACTTCCTGCTGTGCATAGTGCTCTGTGTAATTATGGCATGGGGTTACTGGTGTGTTACTTAAGATTATTGGTTACTTTTCTGTTTTCCCACTTTCTTTGTAGTGTGTTCATCAGCCAATAAACAGTTTGCCTCAAGTACATTGTGAGTAATTGCTCTGGTAAGGGAGAGCCAAAGCTTGGCACAGTTGCAGGCTGTGAGTGTGGCCATCCAGGCTCCTATGGGTCCCCAGAGCACTCCTATTCTGTCTTATGTTAGAGGGGCAGCAGGAGCCTGGCAGCATGTGGCTTTTGGTGAGAAAGAGTCTCCAGCTGCGCTTAAGAGAGCAGCAGTCCCACAGCACTACTGATAATAGCTTTATAGAGAACAGCAGCTTCAAGGAGAGCAAGCGAAGAGCTGGGGCTTCTTTGGAGGTTGGGTCTTACCCGAGGGGCAAACTAAGCCCATTCCTAAGACACCGTAAGTGAAGCAATGCGCCATGTGCAGCCGGTAGATGGCACTGAACTATTACTTGTTCTCTTGTTACTCGCTGGCTGCAGAGATGCAGTGTGTTAACAACCAGAACACTCATGAAAGTGGCACCCTTCATTCCTTTGCCCTGTTTGCAAAATCATCTTTGAAGTCAAAAGCAGGGATGCATTACCAGAATAGTGCTTTGGAAGGGGATGCATCCTAAGTAAACTGAAATAATGCTACAAACAAAGCTGTTTGTTTGTTTGTTTTGTTTTTAATTCCTTCATGTCATGCACCAGTCCTGATGCATGAACACCACATATCTTGGATGCCACACATGAAAGTGGAAGCATGCACCTTTCCCCTCTGACCAACCTCATTAGAGCTGCCTGGGGGCAGTACTGAAAAGGATGGCCAAAACCTTGAGCATCCCCTGGGGGAGCTGCACAGCAGTCCCTGGCTCAGAGCCACCTGAAAAGCCAGAGCAGAGCCTGAGGGGGAGGTCTTACCCTGGCAAAGAGCCTCCCCCCTCCCCAGCTGCCACCCCTCTCCCTGCTGAGGAGTATTTATAAGGGCAGCCCCCTCTTTATCATCATCCTCTCCCCAGAACTCCCCCTGGGTAAGACTGCAGCAGCAGCCAAAGGGATAATTAGAGGAACCCATCTGCATCTCCAAGGATGCTGTAGAGCTGCTTCATCTGTCCCCCATCCCACAGCCCGACACCACTGCTGGTGGATGGGAATATAAATAAAACTGTGGTTGCCTTTTTCCACCTGAGCAGGCACCAGACTGCTGTCAGCTGTTCTGAGCTCACTGTGGTATGTGGTTGACTTTCTCAGTGCACATTTCAACACACGCTGCAAAGCTTCGACCCACACTGCAAAGCATTCAGCATCGCACTGAGTTCGGTCCATCACTGACAGCTGGAAAAGTGACCCCGCCCCTACAAATACTAAAGAATAAAGCTCTCGTCTCACAGTGAAGTCACTCTCAGAACACTCATGTCTGAAAATGAAAGTTTATCGAAGTCTTGGAAACGGGAAAATGTGTACACGAGACCTCCAAGTTTCACAGGTGTCAGTATTTCTTTCCATGTGTAGCTCCCACTACTGCGTGGCACCCGGGGATAACTGGAGATGTTTCCCAGCCAGAGCTTCTTAGGTGTTTCTCAAAGCACAGAAACAGGAGCAGCACAAAACCAGGGTCTTTATAGTAACAGTTCCCCCTCCCCCTCTTAAAGAAATGGTCATACCTGGCTCAATTGCAGAAGATTAAACTCTTAAAGAGAAGCAATGAGACTAGCAAGAAAAAAAAAAAAAACACACCATACCTAATGGACTCTCCCTTTAGATGCTTCTTCCATCGGGAAGTCATTCACCCCGTGTTCAGTAGGAGAGGGAAATGCATCCTTTTCTCCAATGGAAATGTGCAGGAGGCAGAAAAACTGGTTTTCTTACTTCATCATGGAAGCCAGCTGCCCCTCGGTGGGAGGTGTTTGCTCCAACTGCAGCTCTTGCTCAGAAGAACGTGCTGGATGGTCAAACTGCTGTGTACCACACCTACCTAACCAGTGTTTGTTCTCAAAAACACCAATCGACGTGGAAAATAAATGCCTTCAACAGAAACGGTGGCTAAAATATTTTATTTTTTATATCATAGAACATACTGCTGTTTGCTTTAAATCACTTTAGAGTAAAGGCACACATTGTTAAAAATACTTGAAATTACATTACATGTACAAACGCATGAAACAGATGTACATGTCACCAAAAAAATACAGTATGGCTTCGTAAGGCTGAGGCAGGGCTGGGACAGAGCAACAGAGTTCAGTTTTACAGGATGCTCCAACACTGAGAGGTCTGACTAGAACAGAAAAAGGATGGACCTAAAACACTGATTGTTACACAGACGGTACAACACATGGGATACACAACACTGAGCAGTCGTGTTTGGATTCACAGGACCGATAGTTCTGCAAATTCATCGGGCTTTCGAGTGCCACTGAGCAAACAGCGCTTACATACGGCCTCTGTCAGTCTGCAACAGTGGGAAGAAACTGCAAGTTCTGTCCCCAGACGGCCGCCTTCCTATCTGCTGACGATACGTTTAAAAAGAAAGAAGAAAAAGTGAAAACAAAGACTCAAGATGGTAACTGCTGATGATGACCGAGTTACAAACGGACAGCTTACACTTCTGGCCAAAAAAGCATACGATGGCAAGTCTGCAGAATGCTCCATGGCAACTGCCGAGCATCAGTCCCACCCGAGTTTAAGGCTCGTGTCTAAAATTTACCTTAGATTTGTTTTCCTTTGTGTAAAATTACCTGAGCACAGATATCAAAGATCTACAGAGCTTTCGCAATATCTGCAGATACCTTAAAAATCTGCAGGTATCTTAAAGCAAGACATCCAGAATTGATACATGTTGAACTACAACAGCTGAAAAGACCTCAAAATCAAAATAATCCAAACAAAAGCAAATTCACAACAAAACAAAAAAACCAACAAAACAGCAACAACCTTTTGGTATGTCAGGAGAGCCAGGAGAAGGAGCTCAAGCTTTTTGCTTTCATCTCTTAATAATGAATGTAACACGGAATAGAATTATTCACATAGGACCGCTTAACTGTAAACAATTCATTAAACCGTCACCAAAACAGTCAGGAGGCAAAATGGAGGCAGTCACTCCAGTCTTCTATCAAGTTCATCAGTGCGGCCTTCAGCCTCGCTAGAGATGGCTGGGGGTTCCTCAAGCACACACCGGTGGAAAACGGGAAGGACCTGACTCCATCCTGCTCTGTGTCACAGCACACTTCACAAAGCGCGAATCGCTGCCGTTCTCATTTGCTCAGGTTTATTCCCTGCACAGCTCTAAGGCCCAGACCCAGAAACACACCACGCGTTGCCTTAAGTGCTCTGCAGGACTGGGTTCTATTTCATAGGCTTAAAGATGAACGCGTACTTCAGTGCTGCAGAGGGACACACAACATCTTTGCAGAGCATCGGGCTGCACGGACAGACCAGCTCCCAGCAAAGTCACTGCCATCACAGAGCAGGGCCCGGAAGGCCCACATGCTTCCAGCCACCAACAGGCTGTGTGGGACGACCCCCAGCACAAGGCTCTGCACATTCACCCTGCTGAGAGCGGTCCGTTGATTTTACTGAACCAACTGAGAGCAGCAAGGAAACACAAAGCACAACGTGATGTTTTCCTCCTCTTGCCTCACACACTGGTTCTCATCTTTCAGTCCCAAAAGAAATCAGTAGAAACAAAAACCCCACTTTAATCAACGAGTATATGAGCCTGAGGAGCAAATGGGACTCTTCTATTCAAATACATGAGGTTCAAACTCTGATATGCCAATCAAAGCTGTCTGCACTGCGGAGCTGGGAGCAGCTGATTGCAGAGGGCACTTTACAATCATCGAAAATCCCATACAAAGGGTACCAAAACCTCCTATTACATATCAGCCTAAACGATAAAAGAGATGGGTGACAGATGGCTGTTCTGGAAAAATCTTAAAAATCACAGCAGTCTGCAGTACCCATTATTCTACGTATAAATAGCAGGTAACCCAAATAAAATGCTATCGCTAGTTTGAAAAACTAAGCTGAACATTGCTTTTCTATTAAATAGATTAAAATATTCATCCACTGAGAAATTACATTGATAAATATTTTCATGTATCAAAAATGAGGAGCAGGTACGATCCAATTCCCGACTTCTTGTCCCGATAACGAAAGGTCCGAGAAACAAAACCTGTACAGTAGTTCTAGTCTCAAATTTACAATACTGAATCCAGCAGGATTTGGCTAAACAATACAGTTTAAATTACCTAATCTAAAGGAACAGAGTGTCCTGTAAACATGTGACACCAAATGCATTCTGATGGCGTGGCTCTACCTTCTCTATGCAGAAGACAATTCAACCGGTGGTGGTAAGGAGGGATGCAATCTAAAGGCAGCGTTTCCTTTCTTCAGTAAGGCTTGTAAAAGGTCCGAGCGGTGAACATACGGCAGCCTGTACGGTTCTGACATTTTTGGAAAGCTTTCAAGTCTTTAAAAAGCCTAAATGTTTGTAAGTATAAAACACACATTGAGAAGACGCCCTTCTGAATTACGTGTAAAAGTGCCTGGCACCAGAAATGACCGCTAGGTATTATTATACCCGAGGAAAGAAACTAAATCACTCCAGCAGGTGTCCCTGAATTTCGCAGCAGACGCAGCCAATTTGGTTACTTGGTGTTCTGTTCTTCTGGAAAAAAAGTCACAAGCATACACTCTTTAAGCTGTCTGTACTACATCATCATTAATATATATTATATATACACATGCCGTACAGATATATATATAATATATATTTATGTACGTGTTACATTGGCCTCAATCTGGAATCACGTGGTTTCATGCAACGCACCAGGAATCAAACTTACTCATCAGATCATAGCTGGTGTAAGTTCAGTATCAAATCTTTTATTATACAGCAACTCAGCTTTGCTCCGCACCCATCGCCTCTGAGTAGAATCCTCATTTCCTTCTTCTTTCAGTCCGGTTCACCTTTGTTGCCTCCATCGCCCTTTTCAGCCACTTTCTTCACGTTGTGCCTCCACTCACGTTCAATGCTGAGACCTTATTTCTGTCAGCTTCTGAAGATAGCTCTGTGCTGCTGGCATCGAGAGAATAAACTGAACCGTCCTTTGACCTATTCGGTAGCAGCCATAGCCCATCAGTCCAAAAACTGTTGCTTTTATGACAAATTTGAAAATCTTACTTGAAGCTGATGGAGGAGGCACACTGCAGCAAAAAGAGACATAAAACAGTGGTGAATATCTGCAGAGCTGGAACAGACGGGCAGCTTCTGGCCAAAACAAGGACTGCTCCTCCTCTCGGCCTTTTAGGGCAGGAGACTTTCAGGGAACAGATGTGTCATGAATGAGCAGGGAACGTTTTCATGTTTAAGCACTACATACAGATTATTTGCTACCTTTATGAGTAATAATATTATTAAAAGCCATTCCCACCTATCTAAGATGCTCCTTCTAATAGCTGTGGACCTTCATTTGCCCATCACTATAAAAACAGACAAGAATTCTTAAGAATACCAGAAGCCAATACTGGAGAACTGTTTATAAGGCTACTGTGCATTTCCCTGCAGGGCCAAAGATGAGAAGATGCACAGGACACTGGTACAAGCCCAACACCCATACAGGCAGCTTGCTGTCATTCAGGCTAATGGAGGAAATTGGTTGGGCACCTGACCAGAAGGCCGGAAGACAACAGGCACATCGGCACCAACCCTGCCTTCAGTCCCCCTTATTAACTCGATGCGTTGAGCAAACAGTTAATATTACGGCTTTGAAAACACACATACAGAACCAGAGGCTCTGTGGTTCCTCAGCTGGGCCTGCCCCTATAGCCAGTTTGCTACTCAAACCATGCTGCCAGTGACAGGGCTCTGCTGTTTCAAACCAGCCCCACACTTTTCTTTGTTTATATCAATAAAATGTTTCTACAAGAAAACAATCAGCAGAAACAATCAGCAGTGCAAAAACATGATGGGCACGCTAAGCATGTTCGATGTGCTAACATTAGGATACAGCTGAACTGAGTTCACATCCCTTTGCTTAAATCAGGGCAAAGTTACTAGTGGTAAGATATTGCATATTAAGAGAATATATAGTCAAGTTCAGTGAAAGAACCCCACAATTGGGCATCTAAGAAATGTGCATGTTTTGATTCAGATGACTCCCAAGGTCATTTTGCAACACATAAAATCTAACATGTAGAAATGTTAAGAACTCCGCCCTTTTGGTAGATGGCAGTCACTAACAGAAAGATGTAACTGCTCTGCGACTGCAGCACAGCAGAACGAATGGAAAAAGATTTCAACGAGAAGAATCTTAGCACAGTAATCCTTCACATGTAATTTGCTTCATATTGTTTTAAAAAGTGAAGTCATCGCAGTGCTCAGCTCTTCAGAAAGATACTGGAAACTCTTCCACTTAGTTGTCCTAAAGCACTGCAGGCCCCACCCATACTACCAGGTCACGCTGTAATCCCTCATGTATTTCTTAAATTCCCAGCCTCTGTGGCTTTACAGGATACAGTCTGAACAGTTTCTTCTTTTATAAAGCACGCACACCTATTTTAGCAGTTACACTGGTGTGAAAATCTGTGGCTTGAATCAGCCCACACTGAAGCAGGCTAGGCCGGAAGCCCGTTTTTGTCACCTTCTACAGACCACATTTGAATTTTCACTTGAAGAGCCTTTGGTATGGATTGACAACGGCATTTTCTCACCTCACCTTCCCTCACTATACCACCACTTATTGTTTTCAACAATAGAGACAAACAAGCTGCTATGGCAAGACAGGGGGAAGGACGGCTTACCTCATTATTTCCTGAATGTTTAAGTCCGAGTTCCAGTTCTTTTCAATTCCAGGTACGTGACCCATCCCAACCACACCAACTACAACAGCAGGGATGTATCTCTGAGGTTCAGCTAGGGAAGAAGTGGAAACAAAGGAACACATTTGTAGAAGAACCAGTTTCAAGCTATAAATGAATAAGTAACGTGCAAGATTACAAGACAGCATTTTCTAAGAAGCAGAGACTTATTACTACACATCAAAAATTGCATGTATTCCAAGTCTCACCCACTGCCTCGTGTTGTTTTTAATTCATTGTTTTTCTTCCTCTTTTTATTTCCCCCCTCAAACTTTAGCATAACTTCTTATTGTCAGGAAATGTTTGTTCCAGTAAACAGAACAGGCAAGCTCTGCTGAGCCTCTAAATCCATCTCCTCCCTACCCTGTGTGGGTCATGTTTCTGTGCTGTTTATGGGGAACAGCCCTGGTCTTTGCTCTCTCCCAAGCAGAGCTTTGCTCACAGCTTTGGACAGCAGGCTCAAATCCCATTAATGGGAAGGCACAGGCTGGCAGGCATGGACAGCCAGAGAACAGGGCCTGAGATCAGACCGGACCCTGTTAAGCTCGCTGTTACAGACCTGGCCGCAGCAAGTAACAGCAAAACCTGTGCTGTTAGTGTGCAGCAGCCACATAGCTGGTCACCACTCTGCCACAGCACAGGGCAGCTCTCACCCTCACCTCCCATCTACCAGCCAGCCTTCTCAACACTCCGGAAAAACTGATGCATATATCCCAAAACTTTTTGGATTACACCTCTCCCCCGCTGGAAAAATTGGTAATGTGTCATGAGAATAACACGAGAAGAATGTCCAAGTAATAATGATAGTGACATGCAGCTTAACGAAACCACCTCTGGCACTGTCTCATTTACTAAAATACTGCAGCAGAGGACTGTCAGTCAGGTGATGCATTCCAATTCTTGTTATTTGCAGTCCCATCTTTTATTTTAAATCCTCTGCATGTAAAATCCTTCCAGTTTCCCAGGCATCCAATGAACCTGTGATTCACAAACTCTGCTCTTAAGGTAGATTTAAGGAAAGGAAAAAACAACAACAACAACAACAACCAGAGGACTCGCTACACAATTCTTTGTGGTTTATGATCCAGCAAAGAATAACAACGAAACTTACTTTATAGTCTGCTCCTTTCAGTGAATGACTGCATGCATGGACAGTTGGACTAGATGATCTTAGAGGTCTTTTCCAACCTTAATGATTCTATGCCTCCTTTGATCACGTTACCTGCACTAACAATATGTTTATGGTGAAGCTTCACCAAGTCAACACTGACGTAATACTAGGCAATGGAAATGCAAGAAGTGCAATTCCTTCACTATTGTTACAATCAGGAGTCAGTGTCAGGTCTGCACTGAAGCAGTTATAAACAAGACAGCAAAAAAAAGTAACCCCTGCTTCAGTATGCCTGTGTACATATATATACACACACATTTCTTTACATGAACAAAGGGGATGCAGATTGCACACGGCAGTAAAATACTTCTGAAGGCTGGAGAAATATTCTGCATGCTTATGCCTTGCTTAAATACACAGAGTTCATACTTGTTGCTTATCACCAGGGTTCCCAGGAGCCCAATTTATAATAAGCAAAGTGAGATGAATACTGAAAATTAGAAGTAATTAGTTCAGCAGGAAATCTGTGCCTGAGCAGCTCTGGGTGACAATGAATTTGGTGTGATAGTGAGACAGGCAACACACGTCTAGACTGTCCCATGCTGTGCTGTAACGCCAGATGCCTGCCTTTTGAAGAAGCTGTCAGACTAATCAGTATTTTGCAGGTTTAAATAGCACAGTGAGAAAAGAATCATAATTAGTAGTCTATTGCTCTGTGAGGTTTCTTCTATAGGAGGTTGCAGTAGGGGAGTCATATGCTCTGTAACTTTTCAAGCACTGTAATCTTGTGTGATATGCAGCATCTGTCTTGGATAAACACACAGAACACCAGTTTTCCCACAAAGAACTGAGAATTGTAATAGCACGCAAAGAACACACTGGTTAAGGTATCTGCTTTAAAGTAATTACTTTCTGAAGCCCGAGGTAGTTCTATCTGCTTTGCTGCTTGCTTCAGCATGTAGGTCAAGTAAATATCTCGTTCCGAGACGATTGTCCGATGAAGATCAGGAAATTCTCCAATCATCTCTGCCATCATCTGCTCCAGTAAATCCTTCTGTTTGCATTTTTCCACGTCATCTTTACTGAAAGAAAGGTCACGTTTTCTCAGTATCTATGTTACACTTCTAAAGTCCAGTGCTGACAAACCAATGAATAAAAACAATCAAGCGCTATACACGTTATTCACATAAACCCACAGACAGCTCTCAAGAGGAAAAATCTGCATAAGCCTGAAAAACTGCCTTCTTAACAATGTCTCTACAGTGAGAGAAAGGCAAAGCAGAGGTCACTTGCCTTTAGGCAGCTCAACCAGAGATTCACCTTTCCCTGTTTAAAGGCTGACAACTGCAGAAAAGCACCAGGGCTTTAAAGGAAAGAGTTATCACAGTGCCCCACTTTTACTGTATATTCAGCCTAAAAAAGGCAACAGAGAGCTCCTGAGGAGCGGATCTGATCACTGAACGCATGAAGGCTCTATTTAAGGAGCAAAATAGCACACTGCCAGGCACAGCCTGCAAGGGTGGAAAGGATTCTGCAGTGCTTGTGTCAATCACAGGTCTTCAGCAGGGCAGTGAGTTATTCATCAGTTCCCCAAATGGAAGAACAGAAATGGGCAGGAAATAAATAAGAACTGCAGGAGCAAATTTAATGAGTTTTTGTATTACTGTTTATTTTTTTTTTTTTAAATAGGTGCTGTCAACCTTCTGTTTGCAGCCACAGCAGTGGTATAGTCACAGTCTGGCAACAAAATCATCTAGCTTTGCATCCCTGCCTGCTGGAGAACGATGCCAAAATTTATTTACTTTTTGAAGTTTGACATCAAAAGGATGCTTCAAAAGGCAGACAAGCAAAGAAAGGCATTGGTAGCTTTCAACAGATCATGGAAACAGACTGGCAAACCTGATTTTGAGTTATTACCCCATTTGCAGTAGAATCTCACACTGATAAGTAAGTGAGCTCATCTTTGCAGCACCCGCCTCAACAGCTTCTTAATTACATCCACCTTTCCTTTTCAATTCCTACCCATATTATTTTTAAAACATCGATGTGGCACATCAATCAATTGTAAGACAATACGTAGAATGTTACTGTGTTAATGAAGATAATTTATTTTTAAGTATAATTATCTTAATATTTCAGTTGAAAACCAAAAACATCACATAGAATTAATGTGAGAATTTGCTGAGAAACACACACTCCAGCACCCCCAGAAACTGGAAACAGTTTTGTATTGGTATGAAGATTCATAAGTAACAAAACTTTGCATGTGAACTGTAGTTAAGGGATTGAAAGCAGGACCAACATTTTACAGACGAAGTAGTAAGTGTTTACAGGTAACAACGATTTAGTAAATGCTAAAACTGAGTAACGAGGCTTGGCTGTTCCTAGCAGCTCCAGCCCTGGCCCAATTTCAAGTGCCTGAAAGAACTGACATCAATCACTTCAATGAGGTGTGCAGAGTTCTGGTTACAGAGTATGAGAGGCACAGAGATTCAGGGTCCACATGCGCTGCAAACCTGCTTCTGGCAAGCCTCCCACCATGGCAAGTCTGATAGGAGCAGATGGAACTCAGGATGACAGCTGGGCATGCTGTCACCCAGTTCAAGCAAGTACTCACACCCACTGGTGTCCAGAAGCAAAGAGGAAGCAAACTTGGCACAGTGGTTTCTTTAAAGAGCACAGGAAACCACACTGAGCAAGGGAATAGTGTGAGAAGTATTAGTGTAAGTCAGTAACCTAACAGCATCCCCTCGTAAAGGCCATGGTCATTAAGAGTTTGACACACTGTCGAGATATCAAATGTTTTTTTCTTGTTCCCAACATCTGCTCAGACAGCAGACGATGTAGATTCAGTTCTCAGGCTGCTCTGATGTACACATGACTTAGTCAGCAGGCCCAAGTCCTTCAGAAATCTGAATGGAATCATCATGAGGCTCTACTCTCTCATTTATAATGTTCACACAGCAGTACTGAGAAAGATTTCATTTTCAGCATAAAATCATTTACTTCTAAGTAAAATATAGATTAACATACATGTTTTCTTTTTAAAAACATTAATTATTCAAAGATAGTTTGTATATTTCTCTCTCACTAATGTGAGGTTTCACCACATCAGGCTGGGTCTGAGAACTTCAGGCTCCCACCACACAGAAGAGATGAACAGTTCACTGCTAAACATATGGGATGTTTATTCATACCTGATTGGGTCAGATAAGAAGCAAAGGCCCCAGGCAAGCTTGACTTTTTGCCAGAAAGAAAGTGCAGCAATCGCCCTCTTAAATGTAACAGGGATGGGCCTGTCTCCAAGATGAAATTTACAGAAAGGTACTTTACTAGCCTGGAAGAGAAGATACAAATTACTAGTCAACACATACTGTAACACAGTACAGCACTATTAAGGTAATGTTTGTTCATTACGTGATCTAAGTTATTTTAACAAACAAACAAAAAAGAGCAAGTATGTCACAGTTAAGACAGCAAGAAATATTTTGGCCATGCAGTAAACAAAATTTTCAGTACATGACTTCCTACGGGAGTACAGAATATTGTGTCATAATGCCACCTTTAATTTTATTTTACCTAGATAGAAAGCTCCTGCTTAGAACTGCTTAAGATGAACAGATGTGGCTCAGTATCTTCCCAGGTCTGAATAAAATCCAAGGGAAAATGACTATGGTTGCTTTGCTTTTAACCAGGATTTTGTCAGGATCACAAACCTACTGGTCTGTCATGATAAAATGCATTCCAGAAGGAGCTCATGAAACAAAAACTGATGCAAGATACCAGAAGGCAATGCCAGGTGAGACTTTGCTGTAACTGAGGCTGACACGTTTTAGTACAGAACAGTAGAACAAAATTATCTAGAAATTCTAAAGATTATCTGTTTAACAATCTCAAACAGCAACTTCAGAAGAGGAGACAGAGCTAACCAACTCTAATTCATCCTGACAGATTTGTTTCCATTGGCTGAAATCCTGACACCACCACCAATCTGACCAGGATCCATATCCAAAATTCAAAAACAGTTATTCAAACAGGAACAAAATAAACTGAAACAAATACCATCAAAAATACCACTTACTTAAAGCCTTTTTGCAGTTGCTTTCATGTAATTTAGGACTATGAAGCTTCGTATTTTTGAAGCCAAAGGTGGTTTTTACCGCTTTATAGGCTTCAACAAAAACATGACCAGAGTGCCCCTTTCTAACAAATGCCTTTATTTACTGACACTGGAAGCAGAAGGCCAGTAATTTGACCTCAGAAAAACTATTTCATGATCGCACCTCTTTGAAAGCCTCTCTGAATTCCCCTCCTGGGGCCATTCCCAGCTGTTCTGTGATGTGAGCAGACACTTTCAGAAGCAGCATTTGCATCAGTCCGGACATGACTCCATTCTGGTGGAAAAGGAGAAAAATGTTAAAAAGAAATACCAACATACTGTGTGGATTCCTCAGAAGAACGCACCGTTCACCATCATGAAAAGACATTAAATATCTTAGTGAAGAAGGGATACTGAAGATACTTTTTGGAGCTAATTCCCTGATGAACGCAGCTCTTTTGTTTCAGCTTCTATTATTTGCAAAGAGGCTTTTTCAGTGGCGTGCAGTCTCTGTCCTCCCTTTCAACAACAACAACAAAGGATGACAGGAAAAAAATGTGACAGGGGAGTAGCCAGATTTATTTCTGCCTCTACTTATTTTACCTGTCTGATGATGTATGAGATGTTCTACTATACATACTATACTTTTATTTCTTGATTTGGTTACAAAAAAAAAAAGGGGGGAATGTAAAAGTACATTTGATTGAATTTACAATCATGTTTATAGAGCTGCTTAAAAGAAATAGCTAGTGATTTAGTCATAAATACTGCCACAATCCCAGTGAAGCACTGGGCTGGGCACCAGTTAGGCTAACAGCTGCAGGAACAGAGAATTCAAGGTTGTGCAAGAATTTGATGTGCATGACTTCAGCACATGAGACCTTAGAAGGAAAACCTTGGGTCTGACTCACTCCCACTTACAAGCATACTGAAGGCGCCTCCTTGCACAAAGAATCTTATTACTTCTTCAAACAGACACTTAACAGTGCAGACTTCTTTACTGAAGAAGAGAACAATCTCCTACGTACATCTAAGCAAAATTTGCCTTCCCAGCTCTTCAAACAGAGATGAAAACATCACTGCAAACCCATCCAGAGCTCTCCCATCCAGCTCTGGCTGTCCTGCACCACTTCTTCTTATGACAAAGACCCAGTGACTGAGTGCTACCTGTCTCCAAGAGTAGTCTGTCACCTAGTTATGCATCTCCCTCAATCTGGCATCATCCCATATTGCTACCAAAAGGGACATTCCCCTCTACCTCACCAAAGGTTAGCTTTCCCACTATATCAGCAGCTTCACATGACTAAAGGTGAGGTTACATGGGACAGAATTGATAGGACTGCTCAAAGTTACTGAGGAAATCCTGGTCTCCCTTCCTTGCTCCCATGGACACACTCAAGCAACCCATTCAGTGCCAGCTTTGATGCCCGTGCAACCTCTCCCAAGGCCATAGGCAGCTTCTGCAGGTAAGCAGATCAGAGTCACTAAGGACTGGCAGAAGAGAAGAGAGCAGCTACTGTCAAAGCTAGTTGTGTATCTGCTTCATCAAGCTACAAACCAGCAAGGCATTTTACAGGAACAACCAACTGACATACAGCTGTCATCATATGAATATGCCAAGCAGAAAGACAGGACACCGGGCTGCTGGGGAGAGACAAGCAAGAAAAAGGGCAGTGAAAAGGAGTCAGCATCTGAGACTGAGTTCAACAGCCACAGAGACAAGGGTTTCCAGAAGTTCAGAGAAGATAACCCACAAAGAAAATTAAGATAATGCAAACTTGGGTCATCTGTGGGCTCACCCACCCTTTAGAACTGGATTTATATTTTTGAAGTCTACATTTTTACACAGAGATGGAAAGATTCGCCCTGCTGGATAACAAAGGGATGCACCTCTGAAGTGTCTGTCATTTTTGCTCATAACGTGCATGGAACTCAGTGCCTGCCATATCTGCTCAGCATCACAGAGGTGCTTGTCACACAAAAGGTGACTAGCAGCAGTGTGTAGCACCAACCAGTAGCAACTGGCCAGCCAGAAGGTGTGGGGATAAAGAGCAAAACGCAGGAATAACGATAAGAACAAAACACTGAGAGAGTTTCTTAGCAATACCAGATTATTCCATGTCAGATAAGGGAAAGATGACCACAACAGAGCACTAAATCCTGAGGGACTGACACCCACTTCACAGCTATAAACACAGAGTGAAGCATGTCTGCAAAGAAATTCAACTGCTCAGACAGAGGGATGTGGAGCTACTAGCACATAGGACAGGGAATGTGAAGCAGCAATTTTGTAAGCCCAGTGCTTCACAGTAAACAGAATGCAAATAAAAGGAGAAGGATTGTCAGGAAAGGAATGGAACAGAAACACATGCTACTGTGTTGTCTTTAGTGGATGAGAGCTGTGAAGACAAAATACTTGAAGGTGTCCACAGAAATACCAAACACATGAGTACGTAGTGTGCTTAATCTCTTCTCATGAGGCTTGGGAATGGATGAGTGATCACAGAATAGGCTTAGGTTGGAGGGGACCTTAAAGATACACCCTAGTTCCAATCCCCATGCTGTGGGCAGGCTGCCACCCACCAGCTCAGGCTCCCCAGGGCTCCATCCAGCCTGGCCTTGAACGCCTCCAGGGATGGGGCATCCACAGCTTCTCTGGGCAGCTGTGCCAGTGCCTCACTGCCCTCTGAGTAAAGAATTCCTTCCTAGCACCTATCTAAATCTCCCCTCTTTTAATTTAAAGCCACTCTCCCCCCCCTCACCTATCACTATCAGATCATGTAAAAAGTAGGACCCCCTCCTGCTCATAAGCTCTCTTCAAATACTGAAAGGCCTCTGTGAGGTCTCTCCCCAGAGTTTTCTCTTCTCCAAGCTTAATAAGCCCAGCTCTCTCAATCTTTCTTCACAGGAGAGATGCTTCAGCCCTTTAATCATCTTAGTGGCCCTCCTCTGGACCCACTTAAACATTTCCACATCCCTCCTGTACTGGGGGCCCCAGGCTTAACACAATACTCCAGATGGGGCCTCACAAGAGCACTGCAATGGCAGACAGTCACCTCCCTTTCCCTGCAGGCCACCTCTATTGATGCAACCCTGGATCCTGTTGGATGGCCTTCTGGGTTGCACACGCACACTGCTGGCTCCTGTCCAGCTTTCTGTGATGAAGGTAAGGCTATAGGTAATACCAAGGCTAGCATGGAGACAGCAAACAGGATGGCAGAAGAGATGAATGCCCAGGCAAAGTCTGACTACAGGTTCCCATGCTCTTCTCCAGGCATCTACTGTTGGCAACCGCCAATGGTTTTCTGGAGTAGACAACTCTTCCTTCAGACAGCACAGCCATGCTTATGGTATGTATGGGAATGCAGCCTAAGGAGCACAGCTGGCAGCTTCTCTGACTGTCAGAAGTTACAGATCCAACACCCTAACTACAGAACTGCAGGCAGAAACAAGCAGCATGTATTTTAGCCCTGGGTTTCTTCAAGAAAAAACAACAACAAACAAATTGACACTAAATGCCATGGATGTAACCCTGTACAAACACAGCCAGGCCAGCAGAGATTGAAACTGGTTTTACTACTGCTGCGTGTGCACTGGAGGCTAGTCTTCAAGGCACCAAAGCATGCAGCCTGTGCAAATCCATACATATGGTACCCTTCACCTACCAATTCACAGTGCATCTATTATTTAACAGAAAATCCCATAGGCTAACTAAGCACGAAGGGTTGTTTTGCACAGCTTAATAGCAGCTTTTTCATTGGCCAGAAGCATGATAGAAATCATTACAGTGTACTCCTGCACAGGTACATTCATCTCAGAAGAGTAAGTTAAAACAAGCCTCCTTCAGCTTTTGCTGCCACCAGCTCACTTCTTCCTTCTTTGTGTCAGAACTAGCAAAAATAGAGCAACACAGAGACATAACACAGCTGAAAAGCACACCGTCCCTATTCAGGCAGCTGCACAGCCATGTGAACTCTGGTAGGGACAGAGAAGGGATAGCAGAAACATTAAGCTGAGGAGAAGAGATGACCAAACCAGTCTTACCAGTTTGGTTTAAGCCAACTGTTCAGGTAACACACATTTGAGCCAAATTTCAGTCTGCACTTAATGGAAAGCAAACAGTCAGTTCTCTGTGAACCACTGTAAGAGTTTTGAAATTCAAGGTGGAGCTGGAGGAAGTGTTTTTTAAGCCCCCAGCACATGCTTGATAAGCTGTGAATACCAGGGATCCATTGCAAATGTGCTACAGTTTCACATTAACACTCTGCTCAGCTTCCAACTCCAGTGATTAAGCATGAAATCCATTTTCACTGCTTTAGAGCCACTACAGAAAGATGTGGCATTATTTTTCTAATGCGATACTCCAGGATCAAGCAGTTTTAACTTTTGCTGTAACTTTTTGGACCAGTTGCCAGTTCCATCACTGTGAAATGGGGGGTGACAAGTGAACCAGGTGGAGCAATTTACTGCCTCATTGTTTTTCCCCTACTATGAAACCAAAGACACTAACTTAGCACAAGACAGTTGGGCTATTTCCTAGTGTTCCCTATATAACTCACGCTGCAGCAGAATCAAAAAAGGGAGGTATTTTTCTTTGTGGTTGAGCTCATACTTGGAAAAATACATTCTTTAAAGGCACAATGTCTAAATACTATTATTTGCATCACTTCTCATGAGAAAAGAGGCTGAGCTGTCACAGTAGTGATCCTTGCGTTACTCTCTGATTTTGGAAGCAATACGGCCTGAACAGAGGATCACTTTCAGGTCTGATAGGAACTGCTGATAACAAAGCTGCCAACACAAATTGACATCAAAGGATTTTTTTCTCTGTACGCTATTTATTTTGCTATGTGAGGCATTTTATTTTCATTGTCCTTTTCCAATGTCCTCTTAAAAGAGAAAAACTTAACACATAGCTGCATTTAGCTTTGATATAAAACAATTTTTTAATTTATTTTTATAAAACAAAGGCAGCTTCTGTGCTTGTTTGCCAGGTCAGAGGATCCTCAGCTACGCTGCTCTGTTGTAAAGATGCATTATTTTGGTTACATGCATCCAAACAATCCACCTTGCCTAAAATAGATGGATGGATGCAATAACTCATACAATATACAGTTGTTTTGTAATCTTCTATCCTCTGATAGGACATAAATAAAGAAAACAGGAAAGGTACATTATTGCCTAACTGCACGAGTCAGAAAGACCACAATGAAACACTGTGTGTGATCACAAAGACACCATAGATTTGCCCTTAGCCACTCACACGCTTTACATGGATGCACTTTATATTCCTGTGAAGGATGCAATCCTGGAAATTCCCCAATTATATCAGTAAAATCATTCCAATATATAACTACAAGGTGTGTGCACCATGCAACCAAAGCCTGTGAATTTGTTCACCTAGCTGGATGCTGGAAAAGCCTTTGACTTTGCCAAAAATTACTATTCTACTCAAATATCCCATGATCACTTCAAAATCGACTCTGTGCTGTTTCACTGGGCTTAGCTTACAATTACAAGCTAATAAGGAGAAAGTGAAAACTAAAGGACAACACTTGTTATGTACCTACACATCCAAAACAGCAGCAAGCTGCCAGACTAGCAGTAATTCAAATAGTAATCTACTGTTATCTGCCCAGCTTTTTCAGTCAATAAGCAGCTACTCTGAAGACAAGTGGAATGGAAATAATCAAAAACAAACAAACTAAACTACCACCCTACCAAAAAGGAGGAATGCAACTCAGTAGACTACTACAGACAGTAGCAAAAGTAAGCACTCCTTCAGTAGCTGTAATACAGATGCAGACTGTAGGGATAGTAACTGTATCTAAATGGATTAGTGAAACACTACAATTAAGTACTTGTGTCCTGGAAGTGGAACAACTGTTAGACAGGAAGAGCTCTGCTGAGGTCAACACCTGCCCATACAATTCAGCAGTGCAACTGAAGCCCAAATACCACAACTTACTACCACCATGGCATCCTCACCTAGGAAAACACCATTAAGTTCCCAGTTAGCAGGAATACCCTTTTTTTAGTTGTAATTTGTATCAAGAGTAATTTGTCCAGCCTTTAACTCTCACTGTGGGAATCATACCTGCTTTATAGCTTGTTGAAGTTTTTCCAGATTTATTTCTTTGGCTTCTTTTAATAAAGTCTTTTCATCCATCTTTAACATGGAAACTCTGTACTGGCATAGTTCCACCACAACCACATCTGGCTGCACTTCTTGTATTGTCTGAAAGAGAAGAATGATGAATATTTTTTACACCAGCTTAGGAATGATTGAACACAATTACAGCCAATGTTGATAATTCCACAAGAAAAGGGTATTAAAAGCACATTCCAGCAATCATTTTCAAATAAAATGAGAAAGCAAGACTACCCAAAGTAGCTATTTATTGAGAAAAATGAAGCAAATGACAGTGAAATGCTCCAGCTACTGGGTGTTTTGGGACAGGAAGAAGGACAACAAAAGAAAATCATGATGTTCAGCTTTTTTCTTTCATATTAGCAAAGTCCCTTTACCCACTGCCTGTGACCACTTGCAATTTGATTTAAAAAAAGCTTTATTAAGAGCCAGAGTTGATGATTCTGGTACAAGATTCCTTCCCTCCTGTGATCCAGAGAATAAAGCCACTCTGAATTGCAGGCTTTGCATAAAATCCAGTATGAAATAGCTCCTACTTCCACTAGTGTTTCTGACCTATCTGTATTTTGGACAACATTCTCAAGTTATGGGCAGTGTGGTTTTACAGCTCAGTATTACACATCCCATGCACAAAGAAACCAAGAACTGCAGTTCCTGTTCTAAGGCTTTGCATCCTCTCATCATATCTTCATCACAGTAAGAGTACAGTAACACCAAGACTAAGACTGTCTGCATTTGTTCTTTAGAGGACAAATAAATATTTGAGATTGGAGAGCAAAGTATTCCATAAAAAAAAATTACTAAGACAATATGGCTGCCTCTTTGCTCATCCCACTGTGCTGTCAACAGCTCATTTGAAAGACAGGATCTAGAGGCTGCAGCAAAGAATAGAGTCAGACTTCATTCTGCTTTGTGACATTTTTAATAAGTTAACATCAGTAACACAGTGCTGAAAGGTTTCCAATTCAAAACTACCTTCACTACATCCTTTTTGCTGCTGTCACTGAAGTGGGCTGTTCCAACCACATACACTTTAGAACCGTCCTCAGTGTTGAGCTCAGTCACAGTGCTTGGTAAGGCAGGTTTTTTCTGCCTCTTCTTCATCTTCATCTCCAGAAGAATTTTAAATGCATCTGCATCAGCTGCAATTGTAAAGAAAAAAGAAAAGCACTGATGATTATGAAATGCAGGTAAGAAAGACAGAAAACAAAAATGTCGCCACTGAACAGCAGAGTAGAGCTAAAAGGCCATTGATTTACCACTGTAATCTTACATTCAATTCTGAGGCTACATCATTGAGAGTGCCACCACTGGAGAGGCTGCCTCCAAGCATGGGTCTCAGTCCAGGTTTCCTACCCTGTGGACACTGGGACAGGTTGTCCACGCAGTTCAGTAAGGGAAAGAGAAGCTGTGTGGCAGGTGAGGCGGACAGAGAAGCAAAGAATACTTAGAAAAGGTATATACTAAATCAGGAGAAAAAAAAAGCATTTTTTCATTTCTAGAGCAAAAACGTTCCCTTTTGGAATCTTATCTGTATAAATGATAGAAACATATGTATAGTGCTACAAGTATGCTGGTAAAGTAACTGGTACATGTTGGAGCATGTAGATTACCTACCAATATAAATGTTAGCCTTCTGTGTGACTAACACACCAGAAATCTCTGTACAATTGAAAATTAAAACTAAATAGGCATTTGGGTCAGGAAATCAACAATTCTCCCACGGTTTCAACAACAAACTAGGACCATACTGGTATAAAATGAAATCAGCCCATCTGTATCAAGCTTGCCACAGAGAACTGAAAAGATCTATCAGTTCCACCACCGTTGCTTGTGGAATGCCAAAAAGCCTCATCAACTGAGACAGAGGAGCTTCAACATCTCTACCAACCAACCAACAGGAAATACAGTAACTTTGCAGGAGTTTTCTTTAAGCTGTAGCAGATCTTATAACAAACAAACAAACAAGCCATCAAGGAGAAAACAGATTTTTGTTTCCATGGCAAGCTGTTGCACAAGTCAGCAGAGACTTAAAGTGGTCCAAAAGCCAGGAATCTCGAAAGAAAAAGGTCAGCATGCACTTTACAAGTGGGATATCACACACACACACACACACACACAAAATACAGTCTCCTACCACACATTCTCTATCTTTTCATGACTCTGTTTTACTCGTGCTGCCCCAGATCTGCTCTATAAACATTTCTCTGAAAGGACTGCATGTCAAAACCAGAACAGAACCAAAGCCACCCTCCAGCATCCTTCTTAGTTAGCATTTTAGCAGCCCACTACTACATTGTTCATACTCAAGAACATGGCATGCTGTAATCAGTATGGTCTGATCTGCCGCCAAAGCAGGTGGTGATGCTAAGGAGGCAGTGAGGAAGACACGACTGTAAAAACAAGAAGGGATAAGGCCACTGCATTTGTAGTGCTCTCAGCGCCATCAAAGTGGCCATTTAGATCAACCAGAATCTACCTAATTTCTTCTTTAGGCTTTTGCCATAGCTTTACTTCGTGCTCGGTTTGCTCCCATGATTGTTTCTTCTCAAAGCTGTGGTTATTCAGCAACTTTAGCATTAGAGTCAGGTTGCACTCAATCTGCCCTAAGGTGGTTCTTAGCCTATTATTTGCCAGAAAGCAGAACTTGAATGTCCCCATTGTTCAAAAAGGAAGATTGCATATACTAACGTCACAACAATGTATCAATAAACAGAAAGCAAATCCTAAGCAGCATTTGTTCTTCTCCTCCTTAGAGAGGAATGACTGTCATCACCTGATCCTCCCCACTGAAAGGTAAAGGCTGATACTTCTCCCAGTCTTCACAGGACAGTTTTGGCTGAAATATTTCTATCCCCATATCCTGTAGGGGTGGCCTTCCTACCAAAAAATTACATTATGATGGAGTGGGCAAGGTGTTCCATCTGTTACAACTGACTCAACGTTGTAACGCTACATGTCAAAACAAGGAATCAAATATCTATCTCAGACACACCAAACTTAAAACAGTAGATGAGTGCATCTGTTACATAAAACAATTTACACTCTTCTGAAAGCAGCAAAATGACCACCATTGCTCTTTTCAAATGTGCTTTATGCAGTTGGGCCTTTCTACAAATCATCAACAGATTAAGCCAACATGATCTCATTCGCATTGCCCTTCTGCACAGAGCCCCATCCTAATTAGGTAAGGAAAAGGCATGGACATTTGTGTTAACATGTGACACACCCTCCCCAGCCAAACCAGAAACATACAGATACTCTGCGATACACTTGAGGTTTCCTTTGGGCCATCTTCTGGTACATCAGAGGAGGACATTGGATCTGCAGCAGCCTGCGTGAAACAAATTCAAAAGGAAGCTGGAAATTATAATGAAATGCTTTAATGCATCTTTCCTCTTGTGGGTTAGCTCGATTTGAGCCTACATACAATATTCAAGCAGCTAAATAATTTAAGCAGTGTCAACAGTGCAAAACATCTGAGCTTTACAACTGTTTTTCTCCTAGCTGTTCACGAGAGACAGTACTTACATCTGACATGAAGTATAAAAATGTCTGACTCTGGAATAAACCACACAGATTTACAGTAACTCTAATGGTGATATAGAGATTTGTGTTGGAAACCAAAACATGCACTGATTATAACACCATTCCACTTTTCAGATAGGATATTTCATTTAACTACCAAGTATTCAGCATTAATTTTGTCATTCTTGACAGACTAATAGCTCTCAAGTATACACAGGTCCATTTGTGAAGAGTCTGCCCAGGTATTGCATACTGTTAAAGTAAATATACAACAGGCAGACTCAGCCTTACAAAATCCGGGCATCTATTGACTTTCACATGCAGCAGACATCAGAGTTGGAAGGATGTGAAATTAAGTGTTTCCATGTTTTTGCCCACTAAAGGACAAGAAGGGGTGGAGATTTCCAAAGACTGACTTTAAAATATTATCACTCCGAAGACATATTATGTCTTTGACTTGAAAAAGCATTCTTATTAGCAACTAGCATGCAGTTTTTAAAATCCTTTCCTAAAATTCAAACGATTCAGTCTGGGCCATCCAAGCTGGAAAAACAGCTGGTGCAGATGAAGACTTAAGGGCTCAGAACACTCAACCATAAGCTACCTTTAGGCAACTACATGAATTGTAGGCTCAGTCAGGATGATCACTGGCAGAATTTGAAGGTATTTAACACCACTAAGCCAAAAAGTTACAAAGGATGTGTCTCCATAATCATTCAAGTACTTTCCAAACAAAAGGTTGTATTAAAGAGTCAGCAAGCAGGTGGCCAAACTCTCCTGAAGGATGGCAGCTTTTTAGCTAGTGACCAGTGTCATTAAAACTCCCACTTAACCTGGCAAGCTTTAAAACAGGACTGTACAAAGCACACACCATTGCTAAGAGCTTTCAACAAGAGTACTTTCTTCTCACACTCCACTGTTTCAGACAGCAGTTTTTAAGATAATAAATCTTACGTGTATTACTGTGGCCCCACTGAAGGTAAGGCAAAATTTACTACTGTATTTCCTGGAGTAAGACCAAGAAGTACAATGGCTCTACAGTACTAAGCTGAAAGCATTAGCAGCAACATACCACCCTTTCACTACAAAGCAATGCCTGTTCATGGACAACAGCAAACTGGAATTACACTGTAAATTGCAATTACACTCTCAGATTTAATTAAACATCAGCTCAGCTTTTGATCACAACATATGGCCTGACTGTACTGTTTGCATACCTAAATCTAGTCACAGAAACATTCTGAAAGATACTTCAATATAACACAGAGAATCAGTTCTGTCACTTACGCTGGCGTTGTTATTGCAATGAGTCTGCTTTCTGCCCTCTCCTCCCCCTCCCCTTTTTTTCCTGTTTTTTAATAAGTTAGCAGGACACAGGAACACATGAAACAACGCTCATACTTCCTAGCAAAAAATTAAACTGAACTTCCCTTATCGCACTGGAAAAATATACAAAAGAATAAAAGGAATGGAACAAAGAACAAAAAAGCACCTGAGCTTAATTTGGCAAGGTACATAAACTATGTACAGTGGAAATCATTCATATATGAAGGCTGCTCCAAAAGTAATGCCTCCTATTTTATGATGTTGGCCCACGACATCACGGGTGGATATCAGTGCTACGGCAGTAGAGGTTGAACCTTCCTGCCAAAATTCTGTTGCCAGAATAATTTTGTTGCCACAGACAGCAGCAGTCAGACAAATGGCACCTGACATGGAAGTGCGTGTGAAGGAAAGGCGTGACAATGAATTCCTCCATGCAGAAGAATAGCAGCCACTGACATTCATCGATGCTTGCTGAGCTATAGACCAAACAGTGGATGTGAGCTCAGTGAGGTGGTGGGCGGTGCATTCCAGCAGTGGTGACAGTGGGTCACCTGCACTGGTGCAGGTTTCCACAAGCATGGCATGCAGGCTCTTGTTTATCACTGGCTAAAAGGCACAGCAAATGGTGGTGACTGTGTTGAAAAGTAGTGTTTTTTAGCTGAGAATTTGCTCTATCAAATGGTGTTATCGTGCTCTTTGTATCTGTTGTAGTTTCTATAGAAATAGATAGGAGGCATTACATTCAGAGTGACCTGCATACAATCAAGCCGTGTAATTTAACACAAAAAGACACTTTTTCTCCAAAAACTTTAACAGATTAGTCTATTTTGTGCAATTCTTCACTTACAAGTCAGTTACTACAGAAGTCCTGTTTAAGCTCTTGCAGCTGTAGGAAAGAGGACCCTGAAAAGAATGTAGATGTGGCAAAGCAATAGCAATGAGCCCTTCACTCATCTGTTTTTAAAGGGGTGTCACACTGGTACCCTGATCCCTGACTCTGCAGACCTTCCCTAAGGATGAACAGGGCTAACTTAGAATCTCAACCTTTCCTTCAATTATACTGAGAAGAAAACCTTCAACTCCAATTCCTACCTCAGGCTGTTGCTCCTCTTGCATTCCTGGAATGTAGGCTTATTTTCACCAATCTCACAAGAACTGCAAGAAGTAAAAAGAATAGATGAGAATCAAAAACTGATTACAAGACCCATAATATTCATTTATGAATCAGGAGAAGGGCCGGAAGCAGAGGCAGCTCTACGAACTCTTTGACAGAAGCTGTAGAAATAAGAGCAACAAACTTAATATGTACAAACGTCACCTTTTCAACTCTGCTGGAAATAAAAGCCACCACGTCAGCAAGGCAAAGCTGCCTTGTCTCGTTAATCCAATTTTTGAGTTGGCTCTAAAACCAGAACATAGCCTTTGTTTTCCACACATACTGAGAATATGTGAAACAAGAACAAATTTCATGGGATCTCTGAACTTTTTTTCTTAGATTCTGCAAAATTGCCCTTTTCTTCCAGTTCATTCATAAGCAGTCTAAAATACAGCAGCTGTCAAAAAGGTTTCAGCAATAGCAAAAATCTTGTTCAACTAGGTTAGTAGCTCTATTTCATCCAAACGAGGTATGATTTTAAGACAATTTAATGCAATTTTTGGAATTGTCTATATTTCATCACAGCAACAGACAGAAAAGCTGTCTCAGTCTTAATAATCAACTAGGGAACCACACACATTATCACCTGGTCTAGGTCATATTATCACATACAAGTTTACAAATATGTCAGGGCCAGGACATCAGAAAAGGCACATTTATGTGAAAAACCTGGGAAATGGGTTTATAGATCTTTAGTGAATTGTTTCCATCCTGCTTTTTTTGTTTTGTTTTAAGACTCATTCTCCTGCACGTATACTCCCAAGTTCAGAAGTTATCCCTGAAGCCAGCAAAGCTCTACGACTTGACTGATGGCACCCTCAGGGGATTGCACAAGATGCTGAACTTGTGATTCTTTCTGCTTATTCTCACTAGGATTCCACTAAACAGCAAAGCACTCACAGAAGAAAAAAACAACTAAGGTATTTTGGGTTACCTCCCTCTGACCCATTCTGTACATGCCAACAGTGTTCTGTTACACCACAAAGAAATGTTACTGCTTGTGCTGGGCAGCTCTGCACACACTGGTGACACCTTGCTAGGTTTTATCAGATTTCCCCCTTCTCTCATATCTCTGCCTGAAAAGGCAACAAGCAATGCCTCCCAAGACATCTTGTTCTTCTCCCTACACATGCATCTCGGAGACTGTCAAGCAGAGAGCAGTTGTGATCCCTTATCTGCCCAACACATCTCAAGCCCCGCTGCCAGGGGACATGTTTGGTTCCTGCCTCATTCCAGGAGGAAAGCTGCTGGGGCCTAGGGGATGCTTCCCAGCACACAGCCGTGGTGGAAAAGACTCCCCTTTGCCAAATGCAACAGTTTCCTGAGTCTGACCAGCGCTCTGCCCTGGTTTCCAGTGAGTTTTTGAAGTGAGTTGTACTGCTTTCTAGCTTTGCTTAAAAGACATTTCTATAAAAAGAGCACTTGGCTGGGCAGCAAGCAGCATGCACGTGTAATTCGGGCAGCTGGCACCTCTCCCTCAGCGTGGTATGGAGCGGCTCCAGCAATTCACGCCTTGGCACTACCCTTACTCGTGGCCCAGCAAACAGGAAAGCACAGCTGTGGAGCAGGTAAAAGAAACTCCAAGCAACCAAGAGCCTGGATTCTGCTGCTCTTTGGAGCGAAAGCCCCATGGAAAGTAAAACTGCAACCTTGCCTCTTCCTTTCCAAGGGGTCAAGTGCAGGAAAGCCAAGTGTCAGAGCAAGCTGGAAGGTAGGTGAAGCCAAGTAGCTCTTCTGTGCTGCAGAGTTTTCACAACCCCTGTGCAAGCCCAGCCAAGTGGCTCTGGGCACACACACAGCCCAGCGACAGTCCAGCCAGGGCCCCTGGTGGCATGGCATGCTGTCCTCACACTGTCCTGCCTCAGCTGGACCAGGCCAGGCTGGAGATACCCCACTTCCCCTTCGCGTGGCCTTCCAAGCTCAGGTGAACAAATACCTGCACGAACAGCTGAAGCAGCAAAGCTGAAGGGACTGTATGGAGTGGGTATATGAAGTCAAAACTGTTCTCTTAAAGAAAAAAAACAATGAAACACACCACACAACGTGCCCAGCTACATCACTTCAGGGTGCACTTTGAAACTCAGCTCCAAAGTTTAAATAGAAAAAGTATGTTTTTCTGCCAGCAGACCTTAAACACAAACTGCAGTTCTAGGCTGGCTCAGTTGAAGGTCTGCCTGGGTTTGAAAACATGTCTCTTATCGACAGGAGTGCTGTTAAAAATAGTAATCTGAAAGTTTCAGTTGAAGAGCAAAGTTCTAGACAGAAGCACCCAGTGATTTTCCATCCAGTAAGTGACATTTCAGAAAGCTTTACCCCCTTCTCACCACTGGGTAAATGATGCGTACAATACTGGAGAGAACGCATCTCTGAAGTTTGCTTCTGATAATAAGCACTCTGCATCTCTAATCTGAGACATGCAATCTTCAGAGGAATCAAAGGTGGTCAGCACAGCTCCCAATTCCAGCAAAGCAGGGCTCCAGTCTCTGCAAGGAACCCGTGGCACAGCAACATGAGCATGAGACAATCTGCTGCTGCTTTCTTCTTTCTTCAGTGCTTAGGTCTGCTCTTTCACTAGAAGTACAACTTTCCATGAGGACCTATTTCTGAATCTCCCACACACACTTAGGACATGCTTAGGAGTTCAGATTATTTGATCTTATTAAGAAAATCCTTACAACTGGCTGGCAAGAGCAAACAAACTGAACAACTGCCATGAAAATTTGAATGCATTCAAGCTCCTGCTTAGTGCAAGCAAGAAGAGGCGCAAAACACTTCAATACCAGGGGAACAGCTGGCCAGTGTCCTGCACAACACAGGAGGGATGATGTATGTTCCAGGAACTGCTCAGGTATCTTGCAATCCAGGCTGACCTCGCTCATCCATGCAGAAAATTCATCACCTCTGCATATCTACGTACATCTTCAAAGATATCTGCATCCAACAATACTTGAAATGTTAATCTTGAAACCTCTGAGAAAGGACTACTTGTTCATTGCTGTTACAGAGATAAGGAACTGAAGCATGTGAATCTGCAAGCACTTCCTCCCACTGTGTCCAATGGCAAGACAAAGGGTGCTGATTCAGATCAAAGCCTAGCTAACACGGGTAACAAAGCTGTAAGGCTGTCAAATCAAGCTCTGCACTTGGCTAACCTGTAGGTGAACGTTAAACAAACCTGGCAGGGTGGTTGGAGTTTTGCTCATTAGGAGGGATATCTGCACAGCATTGCCTCTCTGTGAAAAAAGGACCACTGAAGATGAGGGGGCAGAGGGTGGAAGGGTTGTAGAAGAGGATGTGGGCAGAACCTGCCAGGGAACAGAGGGAAATTCAACCACAGGATGTAAAGCCATAGGCAAAATAAGCTGTTTGAACAAATCTTTACCATGGTCTGTAATATGTACACTGCGAGATCTCGTTACCTCAAGTTCCTCTGCTTACCACGGGATTTGGCAGAAACATGCAAAGCTGACCAAATTCTTCTCTGCCAGCTACTTCATAGGCCATTATGAGGTCCTCACAGTTCAAGTTACGTACTGAAAATGTGAACCAAGATAGTGCACTTCTTTCAGACAAAATGGGACATGTAGCAAGTAGTTCTGTTCTCTTATCTACCAGAGACTCCCTCACCCCGGGACACAGCCCTCCTGCTGGCAGCTGCTGGAGCCAGAAGAAACAAGACAGAGCCTGACCTGGTGCTTTTCAACCAGCAAGCCTGGGTTTTGCCTCCGCTGTTTTCCTGATGGTCTACTTGACAACTGAATACCTGATTCAATCTATCTTTTTTTTTTTTTAAACCCTAGGGGCCCTCCATTCGCCAGGTAATTAAACTGTTCTTCATGTGTATCCCTATGAGCAAACAAAGCCCTTCACTCAAGTCTGAAGATGCCTAGGCAACAACACAGTAATTTTTGAGAACACCTCATGAACTGCAAGCTTGAAATCACCACTTTGGCAGGCACCGATTCCCACTGAGGCCTTCTTGTTGCAGCGCACATAGGGTGGCCATTCACACTGACAGCAGCACCAGGGACCAGGGTTGATGCCACTCCCCTACGCCTTGGAGATGATTCTTTTCCTCCTTCCCACTCCAACTTGGGAAAGGTGCACAACATTCCCCAGCAGTGCTGCTACTCCTCCTGCACGGTGCTGACAGAGGCAGAGCGAGGAAGTGCTCCCTGCCACGCCATTTCACAGTCAACCCTCCAGCTCTCATTGGGTAAAGCAGCTCCAGCAGAGCTTTGGGAAACCCGCTGATGAACTATTGGCTCAGTGCTCACATCGAGCAGCCTCGGCTGACCAAAGCACTTCGGTTCTAGCTGCCAATTTCGGCACGTGGAACCCTTAGCTCTCAGCTTCAAAGAGATACAGGGTACACTCACGAACCAGGGGTGCTATCACGACAATTTACAGGCTCTAGAACACAGGCTGCCACTGAAGAACAACTGCCCTCTCTCATTTTATTTCAACTTCTTGCCCCAGTGAGAAAACTCAGACACAGTACAGGGCAGAAAGTTGGTCTTTTGGGTACCCTCCTGCTGAATGTCTCATCTACGTTTGCCTCCTTCAGGAAATGATTCAAGTGAATCAATAAAAAAGCTTTTTAAAAAACTCTCATGTACCTCTATACAACCAGCTCGTCAGCTACTCTTTAAAAAGACTTCTATTGAATATTTTGTTCCTTCTGAGACAGACAGAATCAGAAACAGCATTTGTTTTCCTCAACTTGTTGACACTGCAAAAGGGAAGAAGTTCCTCACAGCCTTATATAGTTGTTCCATATTGTCTGTGTTGCACAGAGATTGTCAGAATAAGAACAGTGAGAGCCACAGAACTTCTACAATTGGTTTCACATTTTACTGAAAGAGAAAGGCAACTCTCGTGTTTGGTTTTTCCTCCCCTTGAACAGATCTGTTTGTATCACTGCTTTAAATGCTTCCAGTATTCAGTAGCATTGAGGAGGGCGGGTATCCACCCCTCTCAGTGTAGGGAATGTTAATCCTACAACCTATGACATGGTATTATTACACGTGCTTCTTTGTTTTACATACCCAGAACAGAGACATATGAATACTTAAGTACACCTATAGATCATACCTGTGATAGATAAGGTTCAGAGCCTACTGAAGCTTTCCAAGCCTTTCAGATTTGCAGTGTGGATTTTCCCTTGTTTCTACATCACTGGTGCTTCTAAAGAAAGCTGTCCTCCCTCGCAGCCCTGGGGCAGCACCTCTCACAACACCCTACAGCACAACTCACCCCTGCTCAGAGGCATTGCGGGAAGTGCAAGGCTTGGGCTAAGGGCTGAACCTGCTGCAAGAGCCAGCTGCCAAGTGACAGTGAATCAGTACACCTCGTAGCTGCTGTAACCAAGCAGAGCCAGCCTGTGCGGGACTCCAACCACACGCATAGGCTCCTGACCAGACCTGCAACACAACATCCCTCACCAGAAAGCCTTTCTGTTCCTCAAACAGCAGCACAAACATACTGACATCTAAATACTCGAAGTGTGCTGCTTTCCTTTCACAGCCTAAAGCTGCGGTTCCTCTAGCAATGGGATCTGGCCTGGCTGGTATAGCCAGCATGCTCGATTCATGGCATGCGTTGCATGGGTATATCCCATTTGAATGCCACAACCCAGTAACAGGACAACTACATGTAAACAGCAAAGTTTGTTCAACATTTCAGAAGGTACAGATACAACCTCTCTCCCACTGACACACCACTGCACCCCTTACTATCTGGATCACCTACAAAGCACCTTCCACATCTCACATTTATCCCTTCACAAAGGCTGAATCGATCCATAGATACACACTTGTTTCAGTAGCATCTGCTTCCATTGCAGCAGATGAAGTGTTTAAGATTGATGAGACACTTCCCATACTTATGGGCAGGAATCTCAGTAGTGTTTACAAACAAACAAACGCTGGCTCCAAATGGTGTCTCTTTTCTCTATTGATAGACTGCTCATCCTCAGAAGGACGCATCAGCAGAAATCTGACAGGCAAATAATGCAACAGCCACAAATTCAGGAATTGGGACTTATTTCAAAACCATCACCAAGGTGACCTGCTTGACATATTGCACATATTTCTTTGACACAACCCACGCCTTTGAAACTCAACTGAGCAACCGGTTGTGTGATCACAGATGGTTGGAGATCGCGGGTCTGCTTTCTCGTGACTCAGAAGTTTATAAATTTCAAAATACAGATTCTACCCTTTGAGCATGAATGAGAAGTTCCTGCAAAATCATCCACCTAGACGCAGGCACTTGCACATCAGAACCACTGTCTATTTGCATTCTTTAGAACTAAAATAAATGACTTATTTGAAAGGAGGTACAGGAACATGAGCATATCTGGACTGGGACATCGATACATTGGACAAACTTTTACCTGGTGTGCTGAGAACACAATCTATCATTCTTTGTCCCTGAAAGAGAAGGCAATGTCATCTTTGTGTTTTTAGAAATGATAGCTATTACACTGACTAGGGCTACTCACTGAACTGAGTGAATATAAGGCAAGGTAGTTCAGAATGCTTACGTGGGGTAGACTGAGCCATGGACAACAGGGCAAATCTACATAGTTTGAAGAGGCTATAAAGGGAATGCTAATTTAGAAACATGCTAATTTAGAAAGACCAAAACGGTGTAGCCCAAGCACTCATACCATCCTAGAGCCTACACATTAACCCAAGTTAATTTTCCATTTTATTCAGGTATGAATCACCTGGATTCAGGGAAGATTTGGAACCAAAACTATTTTAATAGACTCCCCCACGATCAGCAGATTGAGATAAGATATCCATTCAGCGCATCTCCTCTCTCCAGGCCATTCGGAACAATCAATCAACCAAACAATACTTTTGGTCCTGGGAAACTCTCAGCAAAGAGCAACAGAGAAGCTGCACGGCTGCTGCATGCACAGCTCTGATGAGCCCCACAAGAAGCAGTGCTTTCACCCGCTTCGTTCATTACCTACATGCAGCCAGCAAGGAGCTGGGATGAGCAGTTGGCCACAGCAGAACTTCAAAACAGCTGCAGGAGCCTTCTTAAAGCCTGTGTTTGTGCCTACTCCAGTGTAGGCACATGCCAGTGGCTGTGTGCTGATGCACTCAGGAGCTGGGTCCTAAGAATACTAACAGACACCGTCATTCATTGATTTTATTATGAACACTTAAATGCCCTCCTTATGATGGTAAAATTGAGGTTTTGTGGAACAAAACTTTCCCAGTTGCCAAATACATTATTTATCAGCGCTCTTCTGCCTGACCCTTCTATCCCAGTTTCCAAAAAGCAGTCAGGAACATGCTGATGGATTCTTTCAAAATGCTGAGGCCATCACAAAAGCTGCAAACATTGCTATGTGACACCCGCTCACATGGTAGCAACAAGGCAGGAGACACAGCTCTCACTGCAGCAGGGAACTGGAGAACCAGAGTCAGGTTTCAGGACAGCCAGACAAAGCACCAGGAAGGGACGTTAATCCCAGCCCAGCAGCCCCAGAGGCAGGAGCCCCACACCAACACCAGGAACACACAGCAACCAGGAAAGCCATCCTGCTGCTACACTGCTCACTGAGTGCGTAAAGCAGCCTGAAGCCAGCCAGTAATTGAAAAACAGATACTCCCTCCAAAGATTATCTCTATTTCTATTCCTATCTGCCACGCTCAAGAAGCAAAACCCCTCCCCTCAGCAATTCCTGACCCTGTTTCTTCACACACAGGCCTTCCACCAGGAGCTATTGCACCATCCTGCTGAAGGACGGCTCCTGGTTGTGCAACACAAGGACTACAAATCCCAGTGAGGTACAACCCAGTTTCCCTGCACAGCGCACAGGAGACCATTTTCTACCTTCACTGGCATTTGCTGCTGCCCAGTGAGGTGTGGGCTCACTGCCTCCCATGCCCCTCCTGCACAGAAACACACTTCTCAAGGCAGATGTGCAGTGCTGTGCTACCCACACAGACAAGGTGGCTCTGCAGACAGCCTGCAGGGCTGAAGTAGGAGACAGAACTCCTGGAGCTCCAGGGCTGTGTCTCCTGCAGCACGATACGTGGTGTCATCACCATGTTCCAGTTTGTGTGTGCAGAGATGCTCAGCCCCTGCATCCCCCAGTGAATCCAATCACAACGCCTAGCACATCAACTGAAGGGGGAAGGAAGGAAAAGGAAGGAGGCGAGAGGAAAAAACACACCCTGTGACTTCAATAAAATATATTATTAAGGAAGTGAAGAGTGCCACCGAATGCACGCACGTTTTCATACAAATGGACTGGATGATCCTGTGGGTCTTTTCCAACCTTAGCGATTCTATGATTGTATGAAATCTAGATTCTGGTTAACACTGAAAGTTATCTAACTCTAAGTCATTTTGCAGACATAATAAACCCAACACCCCACGAGCTTACAAGCCCTAACATGTAACTGCAGTACCACCTTGGACATAGCACCTCAAATAGGAGCAGCCCTTCACTAAAACATTCAATAACCGAAGGCCTGACCTCAGAGGTGATTTGTACTGCAAACCTACCTGCAGCCACCAACCCAGTAACAGTCACCACTACCAGACCAGCATCTCTGCCATACCAGTGAGATCTCCTTGGGAAACAAGGGGTGCTCTGAGCAGCAACTGCAGCAGGGCAGGGGGAGCTGCAGGACCCCCCGTTACAGCCGGCGAAGTGCGGGCTGCGATGTCACATCAGGCAGCTGCAGTCACACACCGCCCCATTACATCTGCTCCACTCTGATCTCTGCCCTTCTCTCTTTTCTTTCCCCATTTTCTAGGGCTGCCCGAGATCTCTGTTAGTCACTTTCGCTACATAGCAAATAAGGAGAAGGAATATCTGTTCTCAAAAGCACCACTGGAAGAAGAAACAACACTCAGATGAGTCTCCCAGAAATAAGATGCCAATACCACCACAGAGCGCTATTCACAGCTGTGCTGGTGGCAGCAGCGATGCTTCATTATTTCTACCACATGGAAGAGAGACTGCACTAATAGCTCCGACTCCCCTGTCACTGCACTGAGTAATGTCTGAGCCTACAGCTACAGGGTGCCGGGCACCGCTGAGCCTGGCTGACAAATTCACAGCCAGCAACTCAAGTCACCAGAACCTGAAAAGTCTGCTGTATGCCCCAGACAGCAGGGCACAAAGGCCACGACCTAACCCAGCATTTTCAGCTGACAAACTCACGTAGCTTAAGCTAATTAAACTTGTGCATTCTTCCCCAGCCGCGTAAGGCTTACCGCCTTTGTGCAACACGGCGGTGAGAAGCCTGAAGGGAGACAGGCACCCACACACCGGGGGAAGCGCGGGCACGGCAGCAGCCAGCAGGAACTGCTCGCCTCTCCTACGGCCACGCGGTGCCACCCAACAGAACCTCCGCTCTCTTCCCGGGAGGCAGCCCCAAACCAGCGCGTTCAGTCCCTGCACACCAGCATACATCGGCAGGCAGGAACAGACCGCGCTTGGCGCTCCTGCTGTTTTCCAGCCTGGATTCACCATAACTATCCGCAGGGGCGAACCCCCGTATTTCACAGCGCTGACGGCCCGAAGAAGTCACGAGCTCAGGGAGAGGAAAAGGCGGCACGCAGCGCACGGCCGCGGGCACCTGGGCCGGGAAGCGGCCATCTCAGGGCGACGCCTCGTCCCGGCCGCCCCGGGGCCGCCTCCCCCGGCCCGGCGCCCCGCTCCGCTCCGCTCCCCGCCGCCGGGGCCCGCGGCCGCGCGGTGGTTGCCCGGCGCGGGGGCAGCCGGAGGGATCCGGCGCGGCCTCCCCTCTTCCCCCGCACACGTGGAGGAAAGCCGCTCCGCCGCCGCCCCTCCGCCTCCGGGCGCTGCCCCGCACCGGGGTCGGCCTCAACATGGCCCCGGCGTGGCGCGGCGGGAGCGGACGCTGCGGCCGCCCCGGCGGCTCCGACACTCACCCTCTCGTTCGCGAGCTCGGTGCGGGCCGCCCAGAGGCGGCGGGACCGCCGCTGGCCGAGGCGCTGCGGGAGAAGGAAAGCGGCAGCGCGGAGCTCCGGCACCGGGCGCGTTGGTCGGGCAACGTGCGGCATCAGTCATGGGCGCGGGGCGGGCCGGCGGCGCGCGGCACTCTGGGGCCTGGAGTCCGCCGGCACTTCCGGCCCCGCGGCGGGAGGCGGCGGCGGCGGAGGGCGGCGGACTACGGCTCCCAGAGAGCGCGGCTCCGCTCGGGCTCGGCCGGGATGAGCGCCGCGCGGCCGCGGTTCCGCTCGGTCGGAGCCGCCCGAGCTCGTCCCCGTGGAAGGGCTCCGTGCGTGGCTGCTGCGGCCGCTGCGCGGGTCCGTCCGGCACCCTGGGAGCGGGGCCCGCCGCGGGGGGAAGGCAGGCGGGGTGACGGGCGTCGCTCCCGCGGCAGCTCCCATCCCGGCCTCCTGCCTCGGGCCGCCGGCTGCTGCCGTGCGGGGTGGGCGCGGCCCTTCCGCGTGGGACTGCGGGGTGAAGCGCGGCGAGACGCGGCCGCAGCGTGTGTGGAAGCGCGAAGAACCCGCGCCTCCCTCCCGCGCTTTGTCTTTGCCGGCGGCCTTTCCTCAGCTGCTGGGTGTTAATGCTTCACCCGCCAAACCTGAACGAGCCGCGCTGCACGACCTGTTTAAACGCAGCCTGTGCTCGAGGATGCTTCAGATCCCTTCGTGGACGCATACCCGTGTTCCACCAGTCACAAAAACTTGCTCAAGGAAGACACGTCAGGAGGTGACAGGTGGTGATCGTTTTCTGAAGCTTTCTCTGCCCTGCGCTCTGTTTCTGACAGGTCATAGCCAAACACTGCATCTGAGCACAAAGTGTATTATCGGTATGGTTTGACTAGAACTGAGGTGCGTTTTCTGGTCCTTTCTTAAGTATCTTACTCCACGGACATATCCTGGCCAGCGCTACTCTGGGATAGGGCTGAGGTCTGAAAGTACGTGGCACGTGGAAATGGAGTGCTGACGTGTTGGGGCAGATGGGGCTCTCACTTCCCGTTTGGCGTGGTGACGGTTCAACTTGCTGTGCAGGCACAGATCAGGCAGCTGTGCGATTGACTAAAGCACGTACCAAGCAGATGTCTAACCTGTTATCTGCAGTGCACTGTGTTCAATTCCAGCTGTACATCTGAAGTGTCTCTCCTGCCACAACACCACTCCTGTATGGTGCAAACACTGCGAGCCCTTTAGTAGACTGCAGACATGTTCCCAAGCTTGCCACTACTTCAGCTGCAAAGATCCGCAGATAACTTTTGGTTCGGAGCTGAGGATCACTGTCTTAGCCTGCAGAAAACACCTCGCCTGATCTGATCTGATTTGGCAATTCATCTGCTTGGGGGCATAGCGTGAACCCTGGAAGCCTGCTTCTTCTCCAGTTCATGATGCTGCACCCTGATTGTGTCAACAGTAGCAGCACTTTCACTTACAGTTGCTTCAGGCTCTGCTTCCTCTGCTGGCTCAGCAAGAGCAGAGGTAGCTGAACATGCCTTTACAAGGACCATGCTAAGACGCAGGTCTCTGCTAATATGAAGCAATGCCAAAGGAGTGCCTGTGCTGTTTCTGCCTGCTCTGTGGTATACAACATTTCTCAGAGATGAAGGACACAGAGATGGGAAGTTCATGGGACAGAAAAGGCCTTGGTCCTGCTGCAGCCAGCAATGCCAGGGGCCAGCAGGCATGCTGGGGTGGTCTGAGGTGCCCTCGTGCCAGAGCTCTGCAGTGAACCAGCTGGCATTGCTCACAGCTGTGGCCTCAGTGCCGGAGTGTGCATGGCTGCATGTCTGGTCTGTATTAGCTAAGATTTGTTGTAGTTGAATGCCCAATTAATTTACAATTACAAGGTGGGTCACTGGTGTCTGCCGAGCGACCTACTGTAACACATACTTCGGGCTCTTAAAAGTTTGTTTTTTAATACTTAGTGTATCTTCTTTAAATGGCATTGTTACCATGGGATTACTTGGAGGCCAGGGGTGGATGCCCATAGTTAAGAAAGCAGTTGTTTCATGGATTTCTTAGTGTTTCAAATCTATTTTAAATGCATTTTTCTTTAACTGAAACTGAGCCTCACTGAATCAGGCACAGCACGGAACATTTGAGGTAATTTTATGAATGAGTGGAGAGTCAGAAAGGCTCCTTCATGTAGCTCTGAGGCATAGGTATTTCCAGAAGAGGATGCACACCTCTCCCTGCCCTCTTCTGTTCTTCACTACCACCATCCTGCTTCCCTATCTCTTCTTCTCTCTCCTCCTCTCCTTAGGAACCAGTAGCAGTGAGCACGGCATTAGCTGCAATTCTGTTGTCTTCTGTGTCCTCTGAACACAGAGCCTGTGAGACATTTGCATCAGCCCCAGGGCAGGCTGCAGGCAGCACTGGGCGGGCATTTGTCTCTCCCGTTCACAACGGGCTCTCAAGAACTCGCAGTAACAAAGGATTCACACAAAACAGTCCTGTTAAAAACCCTTAGCACCAGGAAGTCGTCCAGGCACCCAACGCTTGGATGCAGGCGCGGTATCCTCGCACTCCTCGCTGCAGGTATGAAGGACAAACCGTTCCCATGCCTTTGCAGCATCCCTCACCTGTTCAAACATCCTCATGCCTTAAGACTCACCAGCCTACAGAAGCCAAACGAATATTTACCTCCCGAGTCACGGCCTCTGGTCAGCAGCGGCGGCGCTGGGCCGGTGCTGCGTGGCACGGCCAGAGTGTGGCACAGCCGGGGTGCGGCGCTGCCCGTTCAGCGCACAAAAGTGGCTGTGCTGCTCCGTGTCTTCCCTGTCACCCGCGGTGGCTCCGTTGTCCGCAGGCGGGGAGCGGGTGCCGCCGGGCTCGCGGGGCTGTAGCGCCCTCTGGCGGTCCCCTGCCGTCAGCGCTCCTCCGGCTGCGCGGCGGCCCCGGTTCCCCTCTTGCCTTTCACACCCGCACTTCTGTTATCACTCAGGACGAGCATCCTAAGGCCAGCTTTGATATACTTTCATCGCTGAGCTCAGCGGTACGGAGAGTATTTATGTTTCTCCAAAACAGGGGGCATCATCTGCACTGCAGGCAGTCTGCTGACAGGGAGATTAAAGCGTACTTTGCTGCTGGGAGGGATGCAGCCTGTTCATTCCTCACACAGAGGCCAGGGCAGGCAGACATTGCTGATAACCGTGTTAGAAGATTGCCAGCCAGCGTGGTATCAGTGCTGAGGTATGAGTGCTGATCAGTTTCTGAGGGTGATGACCCCCAGCAGCACTGAGATGCTCTCAGATTTGCTCCTTCAGCATTGCATCGGAGGCCACGAAATGCTGCATGTGGATAGTACTGCTCTGATAAAGCTGAGCTGGGAAATCGCATGAGCCAGGCTGCACAATGGATTTAGCTCAGCCTCTTCTGAACTTCACAGTTTAGCCTTAACCTACTTACTGTGCTTGGGGCCAGTCCGTCACTCGTGGCCCCGTGAAGTGACGCTGGGGAAAGCCAATGGCTGCAGGTAATGCATCGGTGCTCTAAGCCCAGGCCAACACAGGCAGGCATGCAGCCTGGTGTGGCCATGTGGGACCGGATGGTGCTGATGGGACCGAGGCCTACAGCCCCATTGTTCTTCCTCTGCTTCTTCCTCTTCTTCTCCCCCTTCCCACAGCGTAGAGTGAGCTTGGGCAAGAGGAGCTGTTAGCTGTGTCAGCACAGGGCTGTGTTCCAGGTCACTTGTGTGGGAGGCACGCGGAGCGGGCAGCGCTGGGCTGATGTGACAGCCAGGCCTATGTGAAAGCAGCACTGGGCTTCCCTTCTCCAGGGACTGATGCTGCAGCCCAGGAGGTAAACCAGAGTTTCTGCTGCTTCACAGAGAAGGCTTGGAAAGCAGCAAACCAGGGATGTGCCCCAGTAAGGGAGCCTAGAGTGGCACCACTGAACGTTTCTGTTCACCAGACATAACCAGCAGTCCCACATTAGAACATAACGCCAGTAGGCTCTGGAAGACAAAGAGAGACAATGGAGCTATTATAGACAGTCTTGTTCCTACACACAAACAATTAATCCACGCAGTGCTGTTTTCAAATAATAACAGTCTGGATTGGAGCCACAGAGCAGAAAAGTCTGGACTAAAGCCAACTTGCAATCCTTAGCACACACTATTCTGCCTCAGATTTGAAAGCCATATGACCTTATGAGAACCTTTTTGGTGTAATCGCACCATATGTAAATAAACGAATTAAAGATCAATGCAGAGTTATGAATCACTGAAAATCACTGCTCATGTTAATGTGAGATATGTGTACAAGGATTAAAAGGATGGGTCCAGAACTTTAATTTAAGGTTGTATTGAAAAGATGCAGCAATGGGACTTTTCTGTTAAATTACTTCCTCCTCATGAGTGCACTGTTAGCCTTGCAATCTGCACAAAGAGCAACAGCTTGTCCTGCAACAAATTGAGCTGAGGAGTGAAAGAGCAGGGTGCTGCCTGCTCTCCCTTCACCCCAGGGGAATGTTTGAAGCAAACAGTAAGTTAATTCGGGCTAAATGGTGCAGTGGCTTCCCTGTGTGCACAGTCACAGTGCTGCAATCAACTTGCCTGGCTATCAGCTCCAAGGCTCTGCAAGTGAGTTAAGAGTATCAGTGCTGTTAACACAGTGTTTTCCTAAACTGTGCCAGCTTTCAAGTCTCTAGTCCAAAACCTGGAAGTGCTATAAGGAGATGGCTGAAGTACTGTTTCTAAAGGAGGAAAATAGTGTGGGACCATTCTTGCTGGAAGTGAAATATATATATACATATATATGCATGTATATTTCATACTCAGATAAATACCTGCCATGGAAAATTTCAGCCCAGGGTAGCTGAAGAATAGTAACCTTAAAAGCACACAAAAATTGTCTCAAGAAATGGAAAGTAGTCAGCAGTCTTTCCTGTAAGAAAATCCAAGTAAACTGCTTGTAATCCTCTTATTTGCTATCATGCTGATGAGTGCTTCATGCATATAGGCAAACAAGATCATTTTATGAGTAGTGCAACATCGCCTTGATAAAGGCAATGATCCTCATGTGAGGCACTGTTTGCACATGGACTGTTTCCTTTAAATAAGGCTTCCTGTGACCTTTACAAGAGGCAAGAGTGATGCTGGCTTGAGGACAGCACACCACGTGACAATACAAGGAAGCTGTAAAAGCCCATGGATCTGGACCCCAAGGCTTGGAAAGTCTTCTGGTGCTCTAATGTTGCTGCTTTATAGGAGCTCCATAACTGTTCACCTCAGTAAGGACAAAGGTTACAGTGACCCCGAGATAACAGTCTGTGCCCCATGGCATTGTTCAGCTACTCAGAACAGAGTGCATGGTCACACTGTCCTCTGCCTGGGATAGCATTATCTGTCATAGCCTGGAAATGTGGCAGAAAGAATGTTGTCATAATTACTATTATGGCATTTGTTTAAGATAAGGTGGGAACAGAAAATGGGTTTTAAAGAAGCATGGTAATCATCAAAGCCAGCAAAACTGATGAAAAATTATACCAACCAAGTGAAAGGTGGGATAGTTTTTTGCTGCTGCAGATCTCGGAAGTCCCCCTTATCCATGGAAATTCTTATTGATAAGTGTAGATAAGTAGTGTAGGCAAGTGTTATATGAATAATGATCTGCCAAGTACACCTGACTGCTGTCAGAAATACATTATATAAATCCCAGAATGTGAAATACTTAATACCTTCAGAATCGAGTTCAACAAGAGGAAATTGAGTATTGATAATAATATATTCAGATGTTTTTAAATTCAGGCATAAAATCTGACAATGTTTAAGCTTGGCTTCTCTTCCTATTGCTATCTGAAATGAGAAGCTTATTTTTTAATTCCTCTGACACGGTATTTTGTCAGTCTTTCCCACCCATCTAGCCTGCATGCTATGTAGATACATTAGCATTGAAACATACCTGATGTTCAGCATGTAAGCATATCTTTCTGTGGGCTAAATGGAAAGTGCACTGAATTTTCCTTGAGACCTGCCCAAGGCATGGGTCATGATGCCCTTCGGAACTCCTGTGAAGCTGCAGCTAAAATTACATTCTGTCTTTTATTTTAAGGTTAAAAAACACATTAGATGTTAATTATTAATCCAAAGGAGCTCTGATCCTTGCTATTAATAGTAAAGTAGCTGATCTACAATAAAGATTGTATACTTTAGTTCCTAAAATTAGCCCAGTTTGAAAAACATACTGCTGCTGCTATTACTATTTCTGTAAAGTACATTCCAAGAAACAGAAGGCTGGGTTCTGCCCTGGGATCACACTTGCTTCAGGCGAAGACGTTTCCTGCTCAGATATGCTGGTTAGCTGTAATCACACCATGCTGTGGCTCTGGTCTGTGCAGGCTACGTATCACAGTCTGTGCAACCGACAGCAGCAGCTGATCCAATATTTCCTCTCATATCAGGGGTTTGTGAGGGTGCAGGTGTACGTGGTGTTCCATAATCTTCTAATTACCCAAAGGGACTTGCAACTGGAAATGAGTTAACACATTTCCTTCCCAGAGCTAATGGGAAGATCAAGGAGAAATTCTCTCTTCCTCCTAGTCCATTTGCTTTCTTCATCCCACCTAGGCTTGCACCAGATTCATGTTGCACAGCAATCACTGGGAAGGAGTGGAAAGCTATGACTATTATCCCATTTCTTTCAACTTAGAATTAAGGTATTGCTCAGTTTTACATAAAAGTCATTTCATTCACTTGATTCTGATAACTTTCCTCACACTGAATATCCACTCTCCCTATTGAATTAAGTGGGATTTATGGTATAAGATATCTGACATGACAGAACATCACAAAATCAGACTTTAACATAAAGAGATGTTCTTGTGGTGTATTTATTGAGCTCTTAAGTATATCACAGGACAAGAAAATACCCATCAGTGGTTACAGCATCAACAGTATGCTGCTGTAACTTCAGCAGGACTGCATGGCTCTTTCAGCCTTCCTACACAAAGTGTTATTTCACTTCCTTCCAGTAGCAAAAGAAGTTGAATTCGGGTCTCCATATTTGAGGCAGGTGCTCACAACCCAAAGTTGCTGGAAAAAAAAGCGAAGGGTGGGGAAAGGACTTCTCTTCCCCTCTGCTTTGCGTTAGTTGCTAAACCAGTGTGTCCTTGAGAAGACCTGCACAAACTGACGCAGACAGCATGGCAAGAGGAAGAGCTGATTTTGTGCATCTCCTGAGACAGAGGAGAGAGCAGGATTCCAGGTTGTTACCCCAAGTGTAAAGGATCTCATACAGAAGACTGCACAACTAGGAATATGAAACAGCATCCAAACCCAGATTGCCAGTGGGAGCTGGGAGTGGAGTTTTTGGAATCTAAGTTCAGAAGTTGATACTTTCATCCCTTTTGTGAATTTAGCTGGTATTAGCAGCTACCCATGGAATTCCAAATCTAATTTATCACCAGCAATCTTCATTTTTCAAGGGAAATCTATGCATTCTCTTCACATTAATTCTCTCTCCCGAGGAGGGAGCTCAAGCAGAAAACCACGGAGAACACTATTAAAAGAAGTAAGTGCTGGGAGAGAAATAAGGAGTATTGTTGTGGAGAAAAGACAATTATCTTGAAACATGTAAATCACAGCTCAGTTCAAGCAGGGTATATTCAGACCTTGTCATGATTTACAACACTCGAGACAGGCCTAAAACAAGGGAACACATTTTCCACAACAGTTCTGATTTTCCAATGAGAATGAGAACTCTCAAACACCAGAAGTAAACTGTGAAGCGACACTGATGTTTCTTTGTTTCTGAAGCTACTGCCCATACTGTTATGGCAGAAGCCCCAGCTACCTAACCTTGTAGTAAAGAGGAAAACCTATGCTTCAAGCAGACTGCTTTTCTGTGCCAAATAGTATTGCAAAGTGCAGCCTAATTAGATCTCTGCTATCACCCACACATTCCTCACACTCACTGTTTGGCAGCTTTCTTCCTTCTGGTATGTAACAGTTTTCCCTAAAATATACTGGTTTGCATTGTCCAAGGTCAATCTCACCAAATTTGCTGTCAGTGTTTGTAACCACACTTTGATAACTGCTATTGCTGCTCTCACTATTTGGTGGGGCATCTCTGAGCCCACAGCACTTTGTATTCCAAGATGCCATGTAAAGGAATATCACTTCTATTTTATTAAACGGTCAGTCCATATAGCACATGCAATATCACGAACATTTGTCCACAGGAAAATTTTTATGAGATTCTTAAAGTTTTCTTACTGAGATGCAGATTCTGTCAGTCTGAAAAAGCAATTCTATTATCACTGTTTTTTATAACTGAAGCTGTTTTATCATACACAGTTTCATGTACACTCACGGAGCCCAATTCTGCTTCTTTTACTGTTCCAGTGGCAGTACTGTTCCAGCTTATGAGAATGTTAAGAATTTGGCCCTATATACCCATTTAACCCTAATTTTAAAAAGCACTGATATTTGGCATCTTCTAACCTGCAATGCTTAACATGATTTCTGGAGGAAGTTCAGTACTTAACTGCCAGTGAAACTAACAGTCAGTATGCATTAAATACTCATAATAGCACCAATAGATCACAAAACTTCTGTAAGGAGTCACTTTCAGATTTCCAAGAGGAGGCTGGGTGGTGACAGATCTGCTCACACGCCCTGTACTTTGACTGTTCCTGCATGGCACAATACACCCTAAGATATCCCACCCTGCCTAGTTGCTTTCATTATAAGGAAAATTAATAACAAAAGCATTTTATCTGCTTTCTTTACTGTGAATCTCTAAACTTCAGATCTTCAAATCTGAGACAAACTCTCCAGTTTGCCCCATAGGGAAGGGGTTGTAGCCCCTCACCAGGACTGTCCAACATAGCCAGTGCAGCCCTTCTACAGGTTTCAGCTGTCTGCAGTGCAAGACCTAGTTCTGACAGCACCAGCTCTGAGAAACTTCTGAAAAAAATAAGTTGTGAGAAAGAACTGGGAGAAAGTACACAGAGCCACGTGAGATAAGAAAAAACAACTGCAGTGGGTAATGCTGAGAGGTGGATAGCCAGCAGTTCAAGGATTCAAAAGGAAAAACACTGATATTAAAATGTGTGAAATCCTAAGAGAATAAAACAAGTGGCCGTAGGATGGCAACTCTCCAACAAAGGGCCCGTTCCAAGGACAGCAAAGACATTTCCCTGCGTGGCTGACACCTGGTGGGCCAACAGAGACCTGCTGCTTCAGAGGAAAGCCTCTTCATGAAATGTCACCTTCAGAGCCACCCAACTTAGAATCATAAAATCATGGAATCATTAAGGTTGGAAAAGGCCGCTATGATCATCATGTCCAATCATCGACCCATCACCACCATGTCCCTCAGTGCCACATCTACACTTTCTTGAACACCTCCAGTGATGGTGACTCCACCACCTCCAGGGGCAGTCTGTTCCAATGCATTACCACTCCTTCTGACAAGACAGGTTTCCGTTAGGTGTGAAACTGTAAAAACCACGAACTTTTAGCTACTGGTTATCAAATGCCAGACCAGACAACCTCTAGTTTGTCGTGAGCTTTTACTCCTCACTGAGGATATTAGCCACATGATTCAGTGCCAAAGTGGGTAATGAAATGTTGTATACTGTGGAGTACTTTCAGAGCAGGGAATCATCATTTCTGAATCATCTTGATGTAAAGATCTTGGATGCTGCTGAGAAGATCTGAGAATCAAAGGAAGTAGCTCAGAGCAGATCTGCCAAATAACTGATGGAGAGTTCATTCTTGTGAAAAAGCAAGAGGAGAACCTGTAAATGCAGGAATTATAAAGTCCCTGCTACTTAAATTATTGAGGCCACTAATTAAGGATAGATAAGTGATGATTATGCTGCATTGATGCCTTGACAACTGTAACTTTCTCATGGAACATAGTAAACTGATATAAAAGGCATCTCCTTTCTTTCCATTCTGTAACAGAAACTAACAAAAAGCTTTTATCCAACTTCCACACAAAGATTACAATCAGAACACAATTAAGCCCAAGAAGACAGTGCTGAAGGAGTTGATAAAGATATAAACAGGCTTCTTGGACCTAAGTTCTTGGAGTGATTACAGTATACACAAATGAAAAACCTCATTTTTACTCCAAGTTTTACGAGGGATACTTGAAAGGACTGTCTCAGGATGAGACCTTAGAGGAAAAAAGAAGAGACTGATAGCTTGAAGTGCACAGTGATCCAGCAAGCTGCACAGGTTACAGATCCTTCACCAGCCTGTGAAATCATAGTAAGCACTTCATTAGAAAATTTCTTTAAAAGTATTATTTTTTTAAGCAAGGCAAACATTTATGGCAGTCTGATAGCACGTCAGTATACAACCAAACTAATTTCCTGAGCTGCTGAAGACATACGTAGGTCAGCTTTGTGTCTTGAGGTGGCTTTGAGTCATTTCTGTTTGCAGAAGATGGTATGAAATCTCACACCGAGGAGCAGTACGTACCTCTCCTGGTGTCGACAAGAAGTGCTAAAGAGTCATCAGTCAGTGCAAATAGCGGCAGGGAGGCGACTGCTATCACTGCCGGCGATCCTGCTTGCTTTAGTTTCTCATCTGCTGTTTCTCATCTGGCATGTAGGAGATTTTCTTTAGCCATGAGGCTGCACTGCAGAGCTGGTGTACGTAAAGGGCACTCTCGTGCCAGACCTTGCACGGGCCACCTGTAACACAGCACTCAAGGACATTCTCCACGGGCATTTTATGCCTTTCCTGGCGCTCAGCGTGATGGTGTGGGGAAAATCAGGTGAGTATTTAACAGGGTCAGGCAGGCTGGAAAATAGTTTCCAACCGGGCAAACTGAGACAGATGAACGACTACGGACTGCATCGTCAGTTAACGCTCCGGTACACATTTTAAAGCTTATTTCTTTCAAGCGTCCTCTCAAAGGAGGTTAACGCAGAAACACCTCAGCGCTTCAGAGCGCGCTGAGGGGAACGACCGCGCGTGAGGGGAAGAGCCCTCTGCGCGGCACCGCGGTCCGCCCGCCGAGCCCCGCAGCGCCGCCAAACGCCGCCGGCGGCCGCGCCCCCGCGCCGGGCGCTGAAAAAGGCCGGGTCGGAGAGCCGCGCCACTCGCAGCCCGCCCGCCGCCGCGACGCGCTCTGCTCCCAGACCGCCGTCCTCGGCCGAAGGTCGCGGCCCCTCAGCGACGTCATGACCGTGCTGAAGCTGTCCCTCATGGCTTTCAGCTTCGTCTTCTGGGCGGCGGGGCTGACGATGCTCATCGTCGGCCTCTGGGCTAAGGTGCGGCTGGGGGGCTACCTGGCGCTGTCGGCCAGCGACTCCCCCAGCGCCCCCGCCATCCTCCTGGCCACCGGCACCGCCGTCATCGTCTGGGCCTTCCTGGGCTGTTTCAGCGCCGCCACCGAGCACCGCGGCCTCCTGCGCACCTACGGAGTCTTCCTGGCGGCCGTGCTGTTGGCCGGGCTGACCGCGGGGCTCTCGGCGCTCCTGTACCGCCAGGACATCGCGCGGGGCTTCCGCGAGGGGCTGCGCCAGGCCCTGAGCGCCTATGGCGAGGACGAGGGGAAGGCGGACGCCCTGGACGCTTTGCAGCGCACTTTGGGCTGCTGCGGTGTGGAGAGCTACCGGGACTGGCTCGCCTCGCCCTGGGCGCTCCAGCAGAACGCCTCGGTGCCACTCAGCTGCTGCCGGGCCCGGCGGGGCTGCTCACTCAGCTCGGCCGGCACACGCGGCCTGCACCCGGAGGGCTGCTTCGGCAAGGTCTCGGCCTTCGTCAGCAGCAACATGTTCTGCATTGCCACCGCTGCCCTGGGGCTGGCGGTGCTGCAGGTCGTCGGCATCGTGCTGGCTTGCCTGATGGCTGTCCGCGTCCCTGCTCACATTACCGCCCTGCACTGAGACCTCCCCAGGTCTGGCCATTGTCACCTCCTGCTCCCTTCCTTCCCCTGGATCTGGGAGATCTGGGTGTGCCCCAGCTGGAAAACCTCTTCATCGTCCCCATTTCACCCTTCCTCTGTGGTTTGTTTCTATGCTGGAGCCTGTGTCAGATACGCCAGCGCCATAGGTATCTCCACAGTCTCTTGGAGCTGCCTCCTATCCTGGCTGTGTCGCCTGCATGACGGCAGGTTTCCACTTCCCCCCAGAGCCTCTGGGCACAGAGTGGAGAGCAACAGCATGGACAGACATCACCCTGTTGGGGCAGATGGACAGCTGGGTGACAGCTCAGCACACGTCTGGGTGATGTGAACAGACAGAGGTACTGAAATGGGGGCTGGAAAGAGAAGGCCTGTGGGAGCAAGGCAGACATCTCAGCATTTTATTGGGCGCGTTTTCTGAGACCAGGAGCTGCTGGAAGATCAGTGTCACTCGAATACTGGAGTGCACAGGTGGCATGTGGGGTCTGCGTGTGTCTGGGGACAGCCACTGAGGGCTGCTTGAGGAACTGCTCTGCAGCATGCACTGCACCACTGTGCTTCACTCTAGTGAGTTCCTTGCAAAGATGACAGGTCTGGACATTTCCACCATAGGAATTAGGAGTGTAGCTAGCAAACCTGCAGAGAATAGGTAAATGCCAGCAAATGGGAGCAGGACAGGAAATTGTCAGTGACGGAGGAGTTAATGGCCTGGGAGGGGAGAGTGGAGTTTTCCAGGGCAAAGGGGATTAGCAGTAGGGCCCAAGTAAAGAATGCACGGGAATGGAGAGTGAGGAAAACTAGACTTCATAGAAGTAGGCTTCTGGGATTTTATGGCAGTGTTCCTGGGGTGAAGTCAGGGCAAAACTTGTATTTAACTCCCAGAGATTCTGATTTCAGGTATTTTCACTGCTTGTAATTGTTTGTGCAATTTAAAAATACCTGGAAATGCCACTGTTTCTGTCTTTGGTGGTAGCAAAGCCCTTTTGTTCTCTGCCAGTTTCCTTTTGTTTGAAAGAGGGACTGATCGGTCAGTTCTGTGATGAATTTGTCCAGTCTGTAGAACTGTAACTGTTTCTGTCCTGGGGACAGTACTGCAGTACGGCCTGTTAATGACAGCCCCTGACCACGTGAACTGCTTTCATAAAGGTGCAGTAGTTCTGTAGAGCAAAGCAAGGCAATGGTGGGGACTGCTGAAAAATGGTGTTTTATGGATGAGAATTTGTTCTGTCAAACAGTGTCTTTTTGCTGTTTGAATCTCTGATAATTTCTATGGAAATAAACAGGAGGCATTACTTTCAGAGAGACCTACACACAAGCAGAATTCTGCAAGGAGCAGGGAATATCCAGCACTCTCTGGAGTGAGGTGTGCAGACTACTTTTGCTGCTGTATTCATAGGAATGATCTTTGCTTGTATAAATAATTTCCTCAAAGTCAGTTCTCTTGATCAAAGCAGAGATATAAAAATATAAAAAGAGAAAGTGAGTTCTGTCCTGATGATGTATGTGTTTTGAAGTGTTAGGAGTAAGATGATCAGGAAGGTTTTCAGGGCTGTGCCTAAGACACGAAGGTGTGTAGTATGCCTTTTGGGTGAGCAGTTCAGGTCAGCGTGGATGGATGGAGCTTACAGTTGTGGGTTAACAGTTATGTTGTACTTGAGTGGTAGTCATGGTTTTATGCACCTCCCATTTGCTCAGGTGTCAGGTGGCTACGTTAAGTAGCATGATAATCAGGTCCCAGGTAATGAGTGCAATGTACGCAGGTTTCTTAGCCATTTCATAGCTCATCTGCATAGATGAACTCTGGATATGTGTTGGGAATTTCTCTTTTTGGAGCAAATGTTTTGTTCTTTTTAGTGCTGTTTTTTTAAATTGTTTCTTGTTTTAAATAATTTAATTGCAATTTTATGAGTGTCCCTGTACTAACATGTTTTTGATGTTTTTTTTGGAGCTAGGCACTAATGGAACTCTGCTGTTTTCTGAAAATCATTGTCATTTTGTACAGTCTTAACAGTGTGCAAGAAGTGTAATTTGTATGAGAAATGGTACTTCAGAAATAAAGTAGTGTTACAAGCAGCACAAGTCACTGAATCCAACTCAGTCCCTGTGTCTGTGTGTGTCTCTGCGTGGTTCAAGCACAAGCAAAATGAAGTGTGCACTGAGATGTACAGACAGAAGTAACTTTACTATTCAGAAAAATAAACAGTAAAGCAGAGATTATGGGAAGTGCTGGAAAGGAACATGGAGTCGCCCTGTGTTAATGAGAACTGTCTTCGCCTGAATCAGTAAGCTTGGAATGTTACAAGAATATTGCTCAGGTCTTTGTTAGCACCACAGGTCGCTCAGTTATTTCTGATACTGATCCGGATTGCATTGTATGACAGGCAGCGGGCAGTCGGAATGAAGGACGCCGGTGAAGCCTGCTTGATCTAAAACCTTGTGTTCATATTGCACTTCAGTGCATGTTTTGTTTTAAGCCGTTTAAAGAAGTTTTAAACAAATAGGAGCGATAGGAGCCAGCTTTAAGCATACCACTGTGTGCTTGTGTGGTGGCCAGGCCTGAGTCTCAGGACATCACATTAATGTGATGAATAGCTGAGAATGGAAACCGCGCTACCCGTGGTCTGCGCTCACTGGAGTAGGATAAACCTTGGCACGGGATCACAGAAAGGTTACGTGTCCTCGTAACACTGCAGACTTCACAGAGTGGCTGTGAGGTCTCCTTGGCTGTTTATTGCTGGTTCAAGAATAATCAATCACAACGTTAACTTTTGTAGATGAATGGGAGAAATGTTATTCTTTTCTAATTAACTCCCAGATGAGCAGATTCCCAGAAGCTGTTACAGTTGTCTCCATTTCTTTGTGCTCAGTGACCAAGTTTTAATTTAAAAAACGTTTCAGATTCAATCTTATTTTTGTTCTGAATGGTCAGAACAGCTGCAACTGGAAAATGTTAAAGCAGATGGCACCATTCAGCCCTTGCTGCAATATGTAGTTGTCTTCTGTCATCCTCCTCTGGGCAAAGTTACTTATACTTTAAGAAAGCCCGATCCCATCTTTTACAACTACATTAGGTGTGATTCGATCAATTAAAAAACATAACCAAAATGGGGGCAAGCTGTGTTGCAATTGTAGAAACAACAGTGCTGTTGTTCGGACAAACTGAGATTTAGGATTAGCAGTGATAAGATCAGACCCCTGTTATGAAACAAGGACTGTTTCGTAACAGTGGTCAAGAATATGAATAGCAAATTTCTGGGCTGTTTTGATCTTTTGCCCTACATGGGTTACGCAGTGTACTTGTGTAGCAGTGAGTTTCACTTTACAGATAGCCTGAATTAAAAACTAGCTTCTTAATGGATTGTGAACCTTGAGAAGAGGTGGCAGTCCTGGGTCTCTTCCTCATCACATCCCAAATTGCGTCTCAAACAGCTGACAAAAGGGAAGTTGAAAGGCAGTAACAATATCAAAGAGTGTAATGTCAGCACAGCATCAAGCAAGATGTAAGCACACATTTTCAGAAGCTTTGCATTTATTGATCAAATATGTGAATTTGCACATAAAACATTGACCGAAACAAATAGGAGCTACTGAAGCATCGTAATGTTCTGTCCTTCACATCAGCTCTCATTTGCAGCAAACACTCACTACTGCCTATTGTTAATGATTTTAATCCACGTAATAGAATTTAGTAGAGAATCTTATCTGGGCCACAGGATTAAACTTATCAAAGTAATCATTATTTATTATTGTTATTTCAAATGCTCTAATTATTCTAGAGAGATTTCTTTTCTTAGAGCAATTTCTGTGAAGCTTTGCTTCTCCCTTTCTCCTGTTGTGCTGATATCTAGAATTGTTCTTAGGCCTCTGAGTACCTCCTATGGTATCGGCATTTTAAAATGGTAAGATGTGCTCTGTAATAAAACCCCAGGAAAGGAATCTTTCCTGTTCAGCGTTGATCATTTCTGATAGCTCCTGTTCTTCCAGCTTACAAGGGATGGAGGGCAGGGAGTATCCCTGGTCAGTTCTATGACTGGAGACTTGGGATTGACAATATCTTGTCTATAATATCCATGTTGGTGACAGCAGTCTTAGTGATTTCTTACTATTCAGAGTGCATTTTCCATGGCCTTTGCTGTGCTGTTTGATTTCTTGACTTTAGATAGCACTGCATTGGGTTACTGCTACCTTGCAGTAATTTACAGGTGACTAAAATGGTAGCATTGGGAAAATGTGCTCTGCAAGAAAGTGTTCTGCTTTCTGTGTTTTCAGCATTCCTAACACTATATAAAGGAAATCTCTCCAGGTAATGGATGTCTTTTCTGTTTTTTCTTGAGATTTTTTTTTTTATTGTTTATTGAAATGATGATACTTCCACGTGATAAAGATCCCCCTCAGAGGACCAGAGCAATGGTGTCCCTGTTGCTTGTGCCAGCCCCTGCTGTGCTGAAGGTACTGCAGGAGTCCCCACTTCTGTAGCAGCTCAGCACTGCGAGGGGATTCTCTGAGCAGAATTTGGGGCTCATCAGCACTTCAGTTTCCTGAAACTGCTTTTTTAATAAGATGTTTCTCTCAGTATCTGTGCCAGAGTGATGTTCCTTGCCATAGCGTGCTTTTCTCCCTGTAGCCTCCAGGCTGTGCCGTTCTTGCTCAGGAACTGCTGGAGGAGGTGGAGACTGTCTGCATTAGCACCATGAGTTTTGATGCAGAGGTCAAATAATCATGAAAGGAAAACATGAATCCACATCTAAATATACTTATCTCATGACTGGAAACAGAATTGTTCACTGAAGCTGGTAAAGAAAACAGCAGGCTGACTAGGTAAGAAGCAGAATTCTGAAAGCAGCTGTTCTACCTCTTTACAAGGACATTTGTTTGTAATTCTGGGCAAAATTTCTCTATGACACTGTTGTCTCAGTAACTTGTTTCTGGAGCTGACTGATTGTGCCTTCAAGTCCTCTCCCATTTTCATAATCCATGAATATATTGCAAAACATCCCACAAGTGTAGCACGTTCACACTTTCCTGTCCATTTTGCCGTTCCACATTTCTAATGCTCCTTATCTTATTCAGAGAAAATGCTTTTGTCTATAATGATGTCTGAGCCTTCTAGGTCCCTCGAACCAACTCCTCTTTCTTTTGTACAGCTTCCTACCCCAGGAATCAGGCAGTCCTTCCAGGTTTGAGGTGCTGGTTGGGCTGGTTTTTGAAAAGAAACCTCAATCTGCTGGCCTTAAGTAGCAGCTGCTTTCTAACCCTAGGAGTCACCTTCATGTTTTTTAATCCTATGAAAAATTCAGCAGAGAGTCACACTTCAACACATTTTCAGAGAGCTGTTTTTCTATGAGATAATATTTGTTTCTTATCAAAACAAAAGTGTAGCATGTACCCTGTTTGTTGGCTTGTTGGTTGAGTTTGTTGTTGCTGTTGGGTTTGCTGAAATGATAAAAGACTGTGAAATTTGGGTAGAAGCTGAATTTAAGGAAATGAAGTGGCTTTGGACCAGCTCAAGTGATGAATAAACATAAGTAATTATGTTTAGAAGGTACCACTGGCTGAACTCATCAGCAAATAAACTTGTCAGTAGATGTTTCCCAGAGAATATGGAGGCAGAATTCAGATTTTTCTTCCAGATATGTTCCAGACTCCCAGAAATTCATCTCCGTGGCTTGAAAACAGCGTAGAGCTTAATTTTAGATAGAAGTCATTGGAATGTATGCCCACTACTAAATGAACTGCTTTCTACAGCTCTCCCTAACAAATAGAAATGGAGATGAGAGTGCTGTTTTGAAGCTGTCACACATTGTGTATGTTATACTTCCAGTGTGTCAGGACGTCGTCCTTTATTTCCATTCTGTATGATGTTCTTTGAGTCCCTGTGATGTTCACATTTATTTATGGCTCAATTTTTAGCTCAGGACACTTGTCATCGTGTTCTTTTCCTTTCAGAGGAGGTGTAGAAGCAGTGCTGAAACACCATTCTTTCCTTGCAAGTTGATACAATAAAATTTCTCCAGTGCTTACTGTATATGTCACTCTTAAAAAAAAAGGCAGTACTGTTTCCCATCAAGCTTACACTGTACAGTATCTTGTTTGAATCAAATTTATACTATAAAACACAAATTAATCTTGCCCACAGAGCCTTTTACCATATAAAAAAAAACATTGCTTGCCTTAAAGCCTTTTTTTGAGTTTGCTCATCTGAGCTTTATAAATGTAATTCCCCCAGTGCTGCTTCCTCCCCAGTTTTTAATTATGAATCTGCAAGTACAACCAGCATACTGCTGGTCAGCTCCTCAGCTGTGACATTTTGGGGGGTTCATTTCCTTTGTTCTTCACCCTAGCTTTCATCATACTGATTATT